>NC_091133.1:124408221-124743221 GCF_040183065.1 Periplaneta americana
TGCTTCTGTAGCGAGGCGCCTGCGAGCTCGGGGTTCCCGTGAGAGCGCCCTGCTTGCGGCGCGGCGGAGCCGATGACCGGGATCGCCCTGGAAGCTGTGCCCAATCAATTGACACGCTCCTTTAACCTTTCGACAATGGCAGCGTCACACCCGCCCCTGGAGCTCTTCATAATAGATCACGGGGCAAAGTAATCCATTTCTTTAGCGTCATCCAACAACAAGAACAAAAGTTTACAAGGAGTGTAGGAATTGAATTACTACTCGTACCGCTTAAGGGTGTGCAAAATGAGGAAGCAAAATGTCATATAACGAATATTGAAATATTCAGTACTAGCCGTACCCGTGCGCTCCGCTGCACCCGTTAGAAATAAATATAAAGTAATTATATAATTAAAATAGGACATTTGATCCAGGGAACATTCGTGTTTGATAGAAGGATAAATCGCTTATTATGTTATTTAATTTAAATTGAATTAAAAATTAAAATGCGATCATTTTGATCCAGAGACCACTCATTTAGTCATAAAAATTAGTTTAGGAAATACAGGAAACGAATATACAGAATAGCCTATCAAGTTTTCTGTGCATAAGAATCTATTTTAATCTTAACTGTCCTCGATTCACTCAGAAGTTACTGTAATAACATTATAGCATTATGTCCATCTAGAGGAACTACACTTTCCAATGGTGAATTAATAATTAATTATACAAATCGGTTAATTTAGCTTCTGATATTACTTCATACAAACACATAAACATTCTCTGTAGGCTATGTTTAATAGCTTTCGATTGTTGCTGTCCAAGGCCCCTTATAGACGAATTCTTAATTCATTACACGGCCTTAGATGGCAGTTATTTTAATTTTAAAACTCATTTATCTCATTAAATATCAGTCCTATCAAAATTTTTCAAGGAATAAAACTTATCGAAAATTATTTTTAAAGAAACTTTCGTTATGTAACATTTTTCACAAAAATCAATAATAAGCGAGACATTTCGATTTAATTCAGACCCCCTTATAATCCCCCTTTTAAATAATGTATTTTGAATGCCATATAGCCTAAAATCTAAGTTACAACGAACTTAATTTATATTCCAATTTTCATCGAAATCCGTTCAGCCATTATCGCGTGAAAAGGTAACAAACATACAGACAGACAGACAGACATACAAACAAAAATGTCAAAAAAAGCGATTTTCGGTATCAGGGTGGTTAATTATATATGTTAGGACCAATTATTTTTGGAAAATCAAAAATTACCAGAAAAATTTCGGCTACAGATTTATTATTAGTATAGATTACGAATTTTTTTTTTCTGTCCCCTACATTTTCTTCACATAATTCAAAGTTAAAGTATTTCAATTTAAAGAATTTCATTTTCTACGAGAAAAAAGAAATAAGAAATAAGAAAGAAACAAACCAGTAAGTGAAAAATAAATGTCGCTCCTTGCCGAAAAAAATCTACTTTTTAATTAGAAATATTTAAATACAGAGTACAATTCGTTAACAAATGGGGACATATTTTATATTATAATAATATTGCAATAAATAGTGACCACATGGTCATTAAATGTCATTCATTTCATTTCATTTAGTGTCATTTAGGGCAGGTCTTTCACTGCAAATCGAGTTTTCTCCAATCTTTTATATTTTCTGCCTTCCTTTTCGTTTCCTCATATGATCCATATATCGACCCTCCCAAGTACTAACATTGTAACTCACTTTTTTACATTTTTCAAGAGATGAAAATGAAGTTTTAAAATGATCGTGTAAATTAGTGTATACAAAAATGTAGAGTAACAATAAGATTTTACATACAATTGGAAAGGTTTAGAGCTATACAATGATAGTACTGGGAGAAAAAGAAACAATTTAAGACCATATGAACTAGGACAACTCAAAACCATAAAAAATTGAGTTACAATGTTAGTACTTGGGAGGGTCGATATGTCGTCTATGATCTGATATCTTCTTCTACCCCGATCTCTTTTCCCGTTCACCATTCCTTCTAGTCCATCCTTCAGTAGGCAGTTTCTTCTCAGAGTCATTAAATATCTAGCTAATATAGCATGTCTATTACTTCCATTCGTTGAATACAGTATTACCACAAACAATTCTAATACCAAATTAGTTGCACATGAATACTATTCTCAGTAATAAATAATTTTAACACTGTTTTACTCTCGATATTATTAAGTAGGCCTATTATCCATACGAATCTGATTTTTATGCTCTTCATTAGAGGTATTGATAAGGAATGATATATTCATTTGCAGTTTTTAAATAAAATGGGCGGTTGTCTTGTAAATTAAATAAAAATATTAATACGTAGGCTACCGTTATTTCCTGCAATTAGGAAGTCTTGCAACCCTGCTGCAGTGACTAAGGGACGGAATGCTATTATTCAGAACTAGTTCATGTGTGTATTCGTAGTTGAGCCGGCGACGCGCTGTTGCCAAGCTACACTAATTAACCATGCACTTAATTATCAAACGCGTAACAGTTTTTTTTATTTATTTTAATGTAGGCCTATTTCCCCCTCCAATCTGCACATTTATATCACTTTCACCTTTTATAATGTGTGAAATATCTAGGGCTAGTACTTACTTACTTAAAAATGGCTTTTAAGGAACCCGAAGGTTCATTACCGCCCTCACATAAGCCCGCCAGCGGTCCCTATCCTGTGCAAGATTAATCCAGTCTCTATCATCATACCCCACCTCCCTCAAATCCATCTAGAAGGCCTAGTATTTATTTGTTGAGAATATTAATGAATTGTGCACCTGAATTTGAAGAGGTGGAAAAATTAAAATATCTTAGAGCAACAGTAAAAATATAAGTTATACTCGAGAGGAAATTAAACGCAGAATAAATAATGCCTATTATTTTTCGGTTGAGAAGCGTTTGTCATCCAGTCTGCTCCCAAAAAACTGAATGTTAGAATTTCTAAAACAGTTATATTACCGATTGTTCTGTATGGTTGTGAAACTTGGGCTCTCACTTTGAGAGAGGAACAGCGAGGATAAGGGTGAATAATTTCGAGGAAAAATCGTTCCGGGGCCGGGTATCGAACCCGGGACCTTTGGTTAAACGTACCAACGCTCTCCCACTGAGCTACCCGGGAACTCTACCCGACACCGATCCAATTTTTCCCTCTATATCCACAGACCTCAAAGTGGGCTGACAACCGTCAAGCAACCAACATTTGAGTGCACACTAACTCTGTGTGACTTTAAATTGTGGTTTTCTGTTACGTACAGTGACATGTATTATGCAAATTAAGCTTTCAGGAATGTTGGTTGCTTGACGGTTGTCAGCCCACTTTGAGGTCTGTGGATATAGAGGGAAAAATTGGATCGGTGTCGGGTAGAGTTCCCGGGTAGCTCAGTGGGAGAGCGTTGGTACGTTTAACCAAAGGTCCCGGGTTCGATACCCGGCCCCGGAACAATTTTTCCTCGAAATTATTCAAATTAACTTTACAGGGAGTTAGTCCTGAAAGCTTAATTTGCGAGGATAAGGTGTTTCAGAATAAGGTGCTTAGGAAAATATTTGTTGCTAAGAGGGATCACGTTATAGGAGAATGGAGAAAGTTACACAACGCAGAACTGCACACATTGTATTCTTCATCTGACATAATTAGGAACCTTAAATTAAATTAACTTTACAGGGAGTTAGTCCTGAAAGCTTAATTTGCGAGGATAAGGTGTTTCAGAATAAGGTGCTTAGGAAAATATTTGTTGCTAAGAGGGATCACGTTATAGGAGAATGGAGAAAGTTACACAACGCAGAACTGCACACATTGTATTCTTCATCTGACATAATTAGGAACCTTAAATCCAGACGTCTGAGATGGGCAGGGCATGTAGCATGAATGGATGAATCCAGAAATGCTATAGTGTGTTAATTGAAAGACCTGAGGGGAAAAAGACCTTTTGGGGCCCGAGACATAAGTTAGATGGGAGGAAAATATTAAAATGAATTTGAGGGACGTGAGATATAATGCTAGGGACTGGATTAATTTTGCTCAGGATAGGGACCGATGGCGGGCTTATGTGAGGGCGGCAATGAACCTCCGATTTTCTTGAAATCCTTAAGTAAGTAAGTAAGTGACTAAGTAAGTAAGTAAGTGTGCCTAACAATGGGGTACTTCTTGGTTCTCATTTATCGGTACCACAGAGCAGACCGATTTCTTATTCCATGTAGTTATTGAAGGCGGTATTAGAATTAAAATGTTTCGTACATTTAAACTGGAAGAAAGCTCATTTCTGTCCTGGAAAGATTTACTGTACTGCTGTGCTAAATATGCACAACAATTTCTTCCTCTCTCTAGCTCCTTCCTTCCTCCCAACCTCCCTCCTTTCCTCCCTCTCCCCGGAATACAATTTCATGACACAGTATGCTATTCAAATGTAATATAAATGGCACGAAACTTCCGCTATGCGATAGACGTAACTAATTTGAATGTCATGATACTGTGTTACAGCAACACTAATGACTGCAATGTCTGTAATTCTTAGACACACTGTAGTTACAAGAAGTAATAAAATGCATACCTAATTTGCATTACTTCCTCTTTACATACCGGAATACATACGGGCACTCGGGCTTGTTTTATTTGGTATTAAACACACTTCCATCCGCACAATATTCTGAGCTGCCAGCCGTGTTAAATGCAGTGATTAACGTGCAGTTTTAACGCCGCGTGAGAGGCGTAAGCGCGGATTCGAATTCCATCTCGGACATGATGTTTCTCTGTTGTCAATGTGATTCATAAATATTCAATCTCTGAAGATTCATTGATAATTGGACAATTGTAGCAAATTGCGGAACAATAAAAATTGTGTAGTTTAATGCAGAGTTTCTCAAACTTTTTTGAAGTGGGGACCACTTATTAAAGTCAGAACAGTTCCGCGGACCACCTGATTCTTGTTCCCTTCGAAAGCAAATTTATCATTTTTGTAGCATATTTTAATACCATTATATTTATATATTTTTTTAAAACAGAGTTACTTAATTAAAATTAATTTAATTAATTTAATTTTATGCGTATATTAGTATTAACTAATTAACCTCTTCTCTTACTATATATTTTACCAGTTTTGTGAAAAAAGTGACATATATTTTTATTTTCGTAAAGAGGTCATTTAATATTACAGAATCACTGTACATCACTAATTTTCTTACATAACTTACTTAAAAAATCACTATGAAATAGACAATGGGACTCAAACGAGTTAACTCGGATTAATAAATTTTGACACATGTTAGCAACCCGAGTTAACTCGGGATAATAAGGGAAGTGGTTAAGCTAATGTTAATAGAAGAAAATTCATAGAGAATAACTCTTCTCGGGTTCTCAGCCAGGTGAGTTGGAGATTAGCTTCCAAGCTTTCGACGGCTAGCTCTGCCATCTTCTTCATCCCTGAAGAGTTATTCTATATCAAACGCCGGGAAAGCCTCAGGCTATTAGAGGTTGGGTAATCTTTACCTTATTAACTAAACAAAATAAATTAAATGTTGGCACTCACATTAGTTAAATGGATAAACCTGCCGACTCTGCATAGTTTATATTTGGACGTATGCTGGTAAGCTTAATATAGATAAACACAATATAATATTTGTTACTCAGTCAAATGATAAATCAATGTAAAATAATGACTTATATTATGTGGTCATTAAGTTTTATATACATGAGCTACAAATTGCAAACGTTTTCGCCCATTCAGGCATCTTCAGGCACAATTATACAATATCTCAATATCAAACTGTGTAGCTATTACATTGGTGGTAATTAATGATGTATAAAACATCTCCATAATTAAAATGTAATATTACAAGTCATAAAATGAAAATCTTAAAAACCACGTGGTGCTGTAATTAAACTTCATAATATTCTGTGGGACTCTTGTTCAGTAGAGTCCAGTGAGTGATGAATTATGTCTGAAATATATAAATAAATAAGAAATAGAAATAGGAAATTATCAAATGTAAAAGTGTAATCGGATTGGATAAATAAAAGTACTCACGTCGTTTTAACGTGGCAACTGTATAGATCACTATAAAACATCCTATGTTTGAAGTAGTTATCTGTAATGAAAATAATAAATAAATCAAAATTTTGAAAAATTTGAAAAACTAATTGGAAGACACAAATTATGGACGTACTTACGTAGACGTGAGACGACCTGCTGCTGTTGGAACTGTAGCTAGCATGACGCGGGGTAAGTGTGTATTCGTGTGAACAACTAACGCGGAAGGATATTGCGTAGTGATGGGGTTAGAGGTTGTGTTTATCTATATTAATTGACAATCTGAATATTTCCATCATGCTTTCTAAGTTGGTAAGCTTAAGCCGGAGATCGTCACATACATCGAGTCGATTTCCGTACTTTGTGTTAGTGATGAAAACACTTTCTCACATAGATGCATAAAAGCAAAATGAATTATAATTTGTAAAGCACCATTGTACAGTTCACTATATTTTCTTTTCACTTGTGATGAGGTCCAAAAATTAACCATACCTTCCGCTTGGAATTTCATTTTAAGTTCGATGTCATTTGAGAGTTCAATTAATTGTTCTCTTTCACTCAATGAAAGTTTATTTTCAATGTCGCAATGAAAGGGATCACGAACGCATGAAAATTCGTCATATTTACTTAGAAAATGGGTTTCAAATTGTGACCTCAGAGTTTCGAGATGCGAATATATGTCATTGCATAATTCTTTTCCAAAAACTACTCTAGGGTTGGAAATGGTGAAAAAAATCCTCTGTTTTACGGAATTGACCCACAAACCAAGCTTCTTCTCGAACACTCTTTTCTCATGCGCATTGAGAACAGTCAAAGAATTACCTTGTAGACGGAGATTTATTTCGTTTAGTTTTGAGAATACATCTGAAATATATGCCAATGTACTTCGCCACATGTCATCAGCTGATGTCCAGGAAAAAGATGGCGAGAAACACCACGTTCATAGTGCTTTAAATCCCTCTTTTGTTGTTGAGAGTAGAGTGTGAAGTCGATAGACGGGTATGGTAAGAAATTTCATAAAATGTCAGTACTGGAAGAAAAAGTGAAAGGCGATTGCCATGTGTCACTTCCAAACTCTGAGGTTTTCAGCTATAGTGTGATACGCAATTCGTTTGAATTTTATTTTTTCTTCTGTGCTTTATGAAGGACCACAAGAACAGACCTCGAGGACCACAGGTGGTCCGCGGACCATAGTTTGAGAAACGCTGGTTTAATGTTTAGGAGAGAATAATAATAATAATAATAATAATAATAATAATAATAATAATAATAATAATAATAATCTATACTAATAATAAATCTGTAGCCGAAATTTTTCTGGTAATTTTCGATTTTCCAAAAATAATTGGTTCTAACATATATAATTAACCACCCTGAAACCGAAAATCGCATTTTTGAAATTTTTGTTTGTATGTCTGTCTGTCTGTCTGGATGTTTGTTACCTTTTCACGCGATAATGGCTGAACCGATTTATATGAAAATTGGAATATAAATTAAGTTCGTTGTAACTTAGATTTTAGGCTATATGGCATTCAAAATACTTTATTTGAAAGGGGGGTTATAAGGGGGCCTGAATTAAATAAATTGAAATATCTCGCTTATTATTGATTTTCATGAAAAATATTACATAACAAAGGTTTCTTTAAAAATAATTTCCCATAAGTTTTATTCTGTACAACATTTTGATGGGACTGATATTTAATGAGATAAATGAGTTTTAAAATTAAAATATCGCCATCTAAGGCGGTGCAATGAAATAAGAACAAATGACTTCCTTTATAAGGGGCCTTGGACAACAACAAACGAAAAATAGTGAACATAGCCTAAAGAGAATGTTTCTGTGTTTATATGAAGTAATATCGGATGCTAAATTAACCGATTTGTATAATTAATTATTATTTCACCATTGGAAAGTGTAGTTTCTCTAAATGGACATAATGCTATGATGTTATTACAGTAACTTGAGTAAATCGAGGAGAGGTAAGATTAAAATAGCTTCTTATGCACAGAAAACTTAATAGACTATTTTGTACATTCATTAAGCTATGGTTGCATGTAATAACAAATAAGAAACATGTTAAAGGAATTGTCATTGCACCAAATGAGTGTCTCTGGACCAAAATGATCGCATTTTAATTATTTAAATATAATTTAAATTAAGTAACATATTAAACGATTTATCCTTCTATCAAACACGAATGTTCCCTGGATCAAATGTCCTATTGTAATTATGTAATTACTTTATATTTATTTCTAACTGTGCAGCGGAGCGCACGGGTACGGCTAGTAATAATAATAATAATAATAATAATAATAATAATAATAATAATAATAATAATAATAATAATAATATTTTTCTGGTCCAAGATAAGAGAAACACAACTTGCAAGCTACGTGTTCCTCCAATGGTGTACGAATAGACTGCCTCCCGCTCCTGCTCCACGGGGTGAGGTTGTGCGTCTTCCTTTATTAGACGCGGAGACCTTGTGTCCGTTTAAAACGTGTTGGTAGAGCTAAACAGTTTTATTACATTCTACGTTGGCTATTTTAATGCGTTTATGGCCGGTTTTAAGGGTCATTATGATTCATTATTGGGGCGTTTCAGAGGACCATAACCACGTAATACGAAACTGCTTTCCTTCCTTAAATCTAAATTGAAGTCTTCATAATTCGTGCGATATGGGGGCGCGAGATAGGAATTTTAATGTGAAAGTGTGGAGAAAGTGGCAAGCAGAGGATAATGATACTCTTCCGCACCACAGCGCTGGAATTAATCTTATGCGTTAACTAATTGTCGGTTAAGTAACATTGTGTTTAAACGGCAAAGTACGGGTTCTTTCCGTGCTACATTTGTGTCATGGTAATATGCGTGTTCTTCAACAAGACAAATGAGTGATTTGCTGGGTTTGCTGAAGCAACTGCGGTAGTCGGATGCTTACATTCTTTGCTTTAAGAAAGAATGTACTTATGTAATATTAAGGCCCAATTGTATAAAACTCCCTGACTAAAGATCAACTTTGATCGAAGATCGAAAAGTGAACCGAGTTCAGACACTTCTTCTATTGTATAAAACTTTTCTGCGATCAAATTACCTTGGTTAAAATGCAATCTAAGTTCACGTGAAAAGGATTTGGCAACATCGCATAAACAGGTGAAATAAGTGATGCGCGGATCATGTTATACAGGTTTGTTCAGTGTTGCCAGTCTAGCAACTTTAACTCTTTTTCAACAACAATTTCTTTTAACTTTTACATTGCTTAAATAGGGATTTAGTGACCTTTTTAGCACCCCATAGTGACAAAATTTAATCTTTCTTTGTTGATAATGAGAAATCTAGCGACTTTACAACTACTTTTTGGCGACTTTCCGTATTACACTCTGTTGGAGACACTGGTTTTTTGTGCAATGTAAATAAGGCGGACAATAAGAAGAAGAAGGTTGACTGTTCTCCAAGTTGTTATCATGTTATGGTGTTTGATACTGCTAAACATAATAAAGCTTTATAAAACGACAATTTTCGTTTAGTAATACAGTTAGTTGAACATTTATGAAGGTACCTATCATATCCATTGGTTGTTATAAACATAATATAATTATAGGTTATGTTATTTGATACTGCTGAACACGATAGTCTTATAAAATATAAGAATGTTTGTATTAAGGCAAGAAATTGGAAGAAATATATATAAATGTACCTAACATATCTATTAATATTAATAATCTTCAGTCAAAGTTGACTTTAGTTTGAGACAAATTAATCTCAGATTAGACTTTATACAACACAAAAGTCCAAGTTCAGCTGAAACAAGGATCAATTTAACCTCTGATCTAAGATTAAATGGTTTATACAATCGGCCCTAAGAGTGGAAAATTACGATGAAATTTATCATAATAGAAATCGGATCCTTTATTGAAACGAACAAAAAACTTCAAACAAGAAATCAATAGCAGTTTAAAAGGTCGTGGCTTCACTTCTAATGAGCAGTCTAACGTACGGATTGCTCGGAAAAATTGCGGAACCAGCAGCTTGAGATATGGAAAAACTTGCCACATCGTGGTAGAGGGGTGTCACAATTTTCGAATGCAATAAAAATAAATTGTAATGTTATCCCTGCTCGCAGCGTCCCAGATAGGAGCCAAGATCCTCGCTGCTTTCACTGCAACGAGAATGAAACTCTCTCTCATGTTCTTGGTTTCTGTCCCAAAGGGGAACTATTAAGAAATAACACACACCACATGGTGAGAAGTACCGTGTATCTCAGATGACAGTTCCAACAATCGCGCTGACATCATTGCAATCGACAGAATTGCAATGGACATTGGCTTTGTTATCGACCCATTGAAAAAAATGAAGCACAGAGCAAAGAAGTAGATCATGAAAAAAGAGGCATTATGAACCTTGCTTCAAATACCTAGAAGAAAAGTACAATATACCTGAAAATCGCTGGGAGGTGATTAGGTTATTGTTTGGAGCACGTGCAATTATTTTAAAATTTTGTGTAGGCCTACATTTTTTTTCATAGATTTCGTATTGACACATCATATCTCCAGGATATATATCTATACAAATTTTAAATTCTTCATTGTTGATTGTAAATCACCATTTGTACAGTTTGATTAATGAATAAATACATAAGTCGATTATAGGAATGGCGGCGTAGCTCAATGGCTAAGGCACTTGCCTGCCGCTCGGGCGGGGGTTCGATTCCCGCTTGAGCTGATTACCTGGTAAGGTTTTTCCGAAGTTTTTTCTAACCGTAAGGCAAATGTCAGGTTATCTATGGCGAATCCTCGGCCTCATCTCGCCAAATATGATCTCGCTATCACCATTTCTACTAACACTAAATAACCTAGTAAGTGATACAGCGTCGTTAAATAAACAAGTTTAAAAAAAGTATAGGAATGGCTGCCAAAACCAAAGGAAAAAAGGTAAAGAAAAGATAAACTTAACTGTGTAAAAGTATTTGTTTGTGTATATACAACGATATTAATTATGTAACCAACCAACCAACCAATCAAGTGACGTGACGCATAACTTAAGTTATGCATTTTTTTTTTCAAGTATCACACCAACTGTAACCAAACGGTGCCCTTTTTCTTTCCGGATTTTCTCTTTATTTTTATACATTTATGTATTTCTACAATAAACATCATGAGCATGATCATTTTGATAACGAGTAATCTAGAACTGAGCCTTGGAGTCGTCCATTTTCGTATCATAAATTATTTTCTTTGGCGACATACTAAATTTCCGCTGCTTTTCGGTTTGTATTGGGAAGCCTTTTTTAGAAATTTTGATCTTTTCATTCGCAAAATACTTCTTTTTTTTCAACATTTTATTTATTTACTAATTTGCTTGTTCATTATTTATTCCTACCAACAGTAATGTTTTCTATTCTTTTGTCATCTTATTTAAACAAGTATTAAATAACACTGGAGAAAGGCTGCAACCTTGTTTCATTCCTTGATTGGTTTCCACATAATTTTTTTTCTAATTTTCAGAAAAAAAACCTATGTTTTTGTATAAACTGTCATTGGATAATTATATGAGATAAGTGTTTTTCGCTTGCGGAATTGGAATAAAATTGTGTTTATGGTGCTGAAGCCCGGACTCATTTCACCGGCATTATCACCTTCATTTCATTCAGACGCTAAATAACCCAATAAAAAATATTCTGTATGGTGAAGTAAATGCAACTGTCAACTTAAACCAACCCTTAAAAACTCGCGCGGAAGTTTACACATACCCCATCTATATTTATAACACTATACGTCGGGAACTGTTTCGTTTAAAATGCTGTCACCTTCAGTGTCTTTCATGAATGTCTTAAGCTTTATGTATATATATATATATATATATATATATAAATAGCTAGTTTTGTCCCGTTAGATTTTGATAATAGGCATTATTGTCGGCTTGTGAGAAATGCTTCGAAATTTCGGAAGGGCATAACAGTGACGAAATTTCGGAATGACATAACAGTGACACAGAATGAATTAAGACGATTTACTTTTGATACCCCTTATTTTTAAGTGCAATTAATTATCCTGTTTTATGTGTAATTGTATTCTGGAAGTGTACAAGATCAAAGAAGGCGATTTGATGGAGCAGTGTCTGCTAGGTGTCGGATATGTTGGAATTTATCAAATTTTCAATTTTTGCTAATTAAATCTATAATAGGCCTATCATATTTAAAACTTGAAATTTATTTGAAAGTTTGTCGTTTTAACAATATCAACAAACATCACATAATGAAATAAATATTAAGTCCAAAACATTACTAAATAAATTGGGGTGTAGTAACACTCTATGTAAGTATTAATGTTAGGAAGAACTGCGCGACTTCCAAAGGATTTTAATCCATAATTGGTCGTTAAGTGGAATAAACTCTCTAAATGAAGGGGCGTATTTTTTATACGTACGTGATTTTATCTGCCTGCAACCAAGAGTGCAGTAAAGTGAAGATATTCCTTAATGAATGGAAGTAAATTCCATACATGGCATTCATTAACATTCTATCCATTTACACAGTTCGTTGCCATCGTAAATCACCAAGGTGACAGAAACAGAAAATAAACCCCAGCGCTACCCTTGTGTAAAAATTGTACAATTAAATTGAACCTTTTGGAGGAGGAGACTGTCGCTATAGCTACCTCATTAGGAGATAACCGATCTGAGAGATGCCGGCGAAGTCAGATGGCTGATAAAGCAGGAGGTATTGTTGTCTTGTACCAAATGAATGACGGAAGGGAGCCCCATTCCAGTCTGTCCGAAGGTATGATGGCTCGGAGAAAAATGTCACCCGCGATGGCATCACAGATAGCAACCGCCCACGGTGAGAAGCCCTCGAGACCCTCGGAAACTACCTGGCGGCCAACTACAACCTCCACCAGCAAGAGGTTGCTGTTGGTTTCTATAATCATCTTGTCGAAAATGAAGCACAAAAAGAAATTCTGTAAAATAACTTCCAAAGCGAAGGAGTCGTCTAATGGAAAGAAGTAAAAGTCTTAACATTTTAAACTCTATTACTTACTTACTTACTTACTTACTTACTGGCTTTTAAGGAACCCGGAGGTTCAATGCCGCCCTCACATAAGCCCGCCATAGGTCCCTGTCCTGAGCAAGATTAATCCATTCTCTATCATCATATCCCACCTCCCTCAAATCCATTTTAATATTATCTTCCCATCTGTGTCTCGGCCTCTCCAATGGTATTTTTCCCTCCGGCCTCCCAACTAACACTCTATATGCATTTCTGGATTCGCCCATACGTGCTACATGCCCTGCCCATCTCAAACGTCTGGCTTTAATGTTCCTAATTATGTCAGGTGAAGAATACAATGCGTGCAGTTCTGTGTTATGTAACTTTCTCCAGTCTCCTGTAACTTCATCCCTCTTAGCCCCAAATATTTTTCTAAGCACCTTATTCTCAAACGCCCTTAACCTATGTTCCTCTCTCAAAGTGGGAGTCCAAGTTTCACAACCATAAAGAACAACCGGTAATATAACTGTTTTATAAATTCTAACTTTGAGATTTTTTGACAGCAAACTGGATGATAAAAGCTTCTCAACCGAATAATAACAGGCATTCCTATATTTATTCTGTGTTTAATTTCCTCCCGAGTATCATTTATATTTGTTACTGTTGCTCCCAGGTATTTGAATTTTTCCACCTCTTCAAAGGATATATTTCCAATTTTTATATTTCCATTTCGTACAATATTCTCGTAACGAGACATAATCATATAGGCTACTTTCTTTTTTCGGGATTTACTTCCAAACCTATTTGCTTCAAGTAAAATTCCCGTATTTTCCCTAATCGTTTGTCGATTTTCTCCTAACATATTCACGTCATTTTTAAACTCTATATCAAAATTAAATTAATTTTAATAATACCTACAAAAAACTGTAATTCATAAGGAATTGGGCAACGGATCGCTTGGTTAATAAACGCAAGAGCTGTCCACAAAGCCTTAGCCATATTATTATTATTATTATTATTATTATTATTATTATTATTATTAGTTGTGGATCATTATTCTGTATGGTTATTAAACTTGGGCTCTAACTTTGAGAGAGGAACAGAGGTTAAGGATGTTCGAGAATAAGGTGTTTATGAAAATGTTTGGGGCTAAGAGAGATGAAGTTAACAGGAGACTGGAGAAAATTACACAACGCAGAACTGCACGCATTGTATTCTTCACCTAACATAAATAGGAACGTTAAATCCAGATGTTTGAGATACGCAGAGTATGTAGCACGTATGGATGAATCTAGAAATCCATATAGAGTGTTATAGTCCCGTCGCTCTTATTTCCGGCCACCTATCACGTTGCAGGTCGGCTACATTTCAACGTGTACGTCTTGTCTTTCGTTGCTGATGGCGTTATGCACTTCCTAAAGCTCGATAAACACTTAATATAATAGTCCGCCATTTTGGTTCTTTCGTTGGCGATCGCAGAAAGCACACGAGGACGTTATTTGCTGCTCAATTATTTGCTGAATTACAGTGCGTTTGATTTATTATCATACGAGCTACGACATGATAATGTTTAACGGTGCGGCAAATAGATTCCTCGTCTGATAGCTCGGCAACGAAAGAACAAAAATGGCGAACGATATTACCTACCTAGACTTTAGTGAGGCTTCACTTCCTAAGGCGTAAGCAGAGAGGAGGAGTCACGCCGGAAATAACGGCGAAATAACATTCATTTTTTCTTTAATATATTTTGTTTGATTTATTTATACGTATATTTTTATGAATATTTAGTCATATCAATAACAACAAAAATTACCTATACTTATTACTATGCGTAACTTCGCGAGATATGTCCCAGACATCCTTATGCAGCTAAAGCATAAAGGCGCAGGGAGAGGAGGAACTAAGGAGAAAGGCAACGAACATACTGTCTTCCTCCGACGAGTTTAGAGCTGTGACCTGAGGTATTCTTTGTTGCTACAGCCAAGCCGAGGAGTGGGAAGTATTAATCGTCCAAAAATGTGCAGGCTTCAGTCTTCTCCCTGATGTTAGCTATGTTAATATTAGCCTATATGAATTACTCATTAAATATTTCACCGTTACAAGTCATTTTTAAGGAAATATGCTGTGGGAAATTTTTGGTTTTATTCTATTGGAATTTTAGAATATTTGTGATTGGTATCGTGAAAAACAGATTCCTATAATGTCATGCGAAAATCAAGCAGTTATACTTCTCAAGTGAGTTCAACAGTACAGTATATTTAAATTGATTACTTTACAAATTTAATTGAATTCTACTAATCACTAAATTTTATAGTATGATTCTTTTTTTCATTTATATTATTGTAGTTGTATTATGATTTTTCTTTTTTTATTTATTTTATTGTATTTGTATTTCTGGTGGTGTGATGGCCTTAATTTCACCAAAATAAATAATAAATAAGTATAAATAAATAAATAAATAAATAAAATTTTCTACATAACTTTTCTTCATTTATATTATTGTAGTTGTATTATGATTTTTCTTTTTATTTATTTTATTGTATTTGTATTTCTGGTGGTGTGATGGCCTTAATTTCACCAAAATAAATAATAAATAAGTATAAATAAATAAATAAATAAATAAATAAATAAAATTTTCTACATTACTTTTCTTCTCTGAACACATAAGTACGAATGGTTGTATCTCTATCTCGCCAAAAATACGTTAGAAAACTATTAGACATACTGCTCTCGTAAATTGGGTGAATGTTTTCAGTACGATTGTACTTCCTTCCAGACTGCCGCTGTCACTGTCCCCTCCCACTCCAGTACCGCGCTAGACTAGTAGGAACCGCATTCCTCTCAGCAATAAACTCCTCAGAGGATGACAGTATGTAAGGAAAGGGAAAGATGGAACAAATGCAAAGGGAGCTTCGGTCCTACAAGACTCGGCAAACTTGAACCGAACATAAGGCCTCTGACCGATTTTCAACAGACTCGGTTATTTTAGTTTACTTGCTTCATTTCCACGTACTGCTGGATGCCTAAGGAGTAAGGCGAAGTTCGTGGTATTTTGATATTTCCTATCATGTTCGAACATTGCACGACAGCCTCGTCTTCATTTTAATACGCAATACTTTTGGTTAAGATATAAATATGATGAATTAAAATGAAAAGCAAAATTTCTAAGAGCTGACAAGGAAGGCTCCAGAGTACAAGACATTGGCTCTGGGAGCGTTTTGTGAATTGAGTTGGTCACGTAGTCCGTGATATGAATTCCAGTCACACCGCTGCGCTGAGCTGGTTTACATGCAGCGCTGCACTAGGACCTCGGCGGAGATACGAATTCACAAAATGCCCATTTCACCTGTCCGCCCACCCAGTATTTCAGCTTACTGAAAAAAATCATGTTCCTACTTCACATTCTTGTATACACTCGTGCCCTGATGTCTGCAGACATGCATCATCATCATCTCCGCGCCATCAACGAGTTACCTTCTCGAATGATTTGTGAATCAAACGCTTAGAATTAGCAAAATACGTACTGGAAGGTTGCAAATTTAGGATTCAACAGCCAGCATTGTAACCGCGAGACCTATGAGAACTAGGCTACTGAAAGTATCGCCTGAACAAGTTTTCGATTGCAGATATAAATCTGTAAATGTGTGTCGTGGGTTTGTTTCAAAACTGTCAACCTTGAATAATTGAAGAGTGGAAATACGAAAGGTGCTAAGTTCACAAATTGTGAAAATTGAGTTACTGGTGTAGAAAAATATTATTAGCCTATGTAACGCCAATTTTTCAGCAAGGGCGCTAAGTTCAACTCATGTTATTAGCAGTTCTTACAGCTACTCAAAGCTGACAGTGGTGTTATGTCTAGTCGTCGGGATAAAGAAGTTGTTAGGTTCGTGACACTTTTAATGACATAGAAATGTGGAAATCTGTTAGAGTGCTAAAATAAAAGGAAAAAAGTTTGAAAATATAAGCAAAGTTGATCTTGAATAATTTCAAGGGGGACCCTTCGCTTAGCACACGAATGCTCTACCGACTGAGCTACCCAGGAACTACACCCGTCGGAACAATTTTTCCCTTGAAATTATTCAAGTCTGCTTCACAGGGAGCTTTACCTGAAAGCTAGATTTTGCATAAAGTTCATCTTGTTATCTTGAAATCAGAGAGATTGAGTATTTGGAAAAAAAAAAGGTCTGTTTGCTATGCTATCATATGTTACAGTAGGCCATACTCATTTCTATAAGAACATATTAGGTGTACCTTAATGGCATTATTTTACTAAGGGTGATAAATGTACAACACCTCCCCAAAGATCTTTTTCCCTCCGGCCTCCCAACTAACACTATATATGCATTTCTGGATTCGCCCATACGTGCTACATGCCCTGCCCATCTCAAACGTCTGGATTTAATGTTCCTAAATATGTCAGGTGAAGAATACAATGCGTGCAGTTCTGTGATTTGTAACTTTCTCCATTCTTCTGTAACTTCATCCCTCTTAGCCCCAAATATTTTCCTAAGCACCTTATCCTTAACCTATGTCCCTCTCTCAAAGTGAGAGTCCAAGTTTCACAACCATAAAGAACAACCGGTAATATAACTGTTTTATAAATTCTAACTATCAGATTTTTTGACAACAGACTGGATGATAAAAGCTTCTCAACCGAATAATAACAGGCATTTCCCATATTTATTCTGTGTTTAATTTCCTCCCGAGTATCATTTATATTTGTTATAAATATATATATATATGAGTAGCTTAATATCAAAGACGGACATCTGACCTCAATCGAAATTTAGATAGCTGTGGTTTTTTACACAATTCTTCATGCTCTTTCCAGGTATAGTGAAACCATATGCAAACTCTAACACTATATTTATAAAATAAATTGTGTTAAATATTACAAAGAACACTGTGAATTAAAAAATTGCCTCTAGATCAAAACTATGGAGACGACAGATGTCCGTCTTTAATATTAAACTACTCATATATATATATATATATATATATATATATATATATATATATATATATATATATATATATCAAACTGTTTTATACAATAAATGAATACTTCGTTGCTAGGGAAACGTGGACAGCAGATGAGCAATAATTTCGGTACTGTTTGTTTTGGCGCGTATTGTAATAGTAATTAAGAATCCTATAGTCTATTTCAGTCAGTCATCCCAACCTTGACCCTTAGGTAAGGTGACATTTATCGCCATGATACGCTATACACATCTGACAAGTTAAGTAGGTATACTTGGTAATTCTGCAATTGTAGTTTTGTAACAAGACATTTGTTTTCCTATTGGATACAAATGATTTTTCACCAGCCTCTGCCAACTTTCCATTTAAGAAAATACCTGGACAATCCCGTATGAATGAATGTAATCCGTAGTTTTTGCTGCATAATAGGTATGAATGAAATAACTGGAACACAAAGCGTGTTTATACCGGTATGTAACTTCGAACACAAAAACTCGCTGAATTCTGCAACAGATTTTGAAGCCTTCATAGACCTCAAATCATGTGCCGCAATGCTGAATGCGAAGTGTGCTTCTTACTGACCATAAACCACACTCCGTAAAAGGGAAGGCAAAATGCCAAGCTCCCATCTTCGACCGGGAGCCTAGCAATATGACAGTGCAAGTTCTCGTAATCAGACTTTCCTTGCTTTCGGCCAGAAGAAGGCTGGACACTTTTAATTAAACATCAAGTGTCCCATTATACAGTCGGCGCTTTGCCTTTGGCGTTATATGTTGAAAAGAAGCAAAATTAGCTTTTAACGCATTCCGGTAGGTACTGTCATTCACTTGCAAAGGAATCCCCACGTTTTGTTTCGTAATGTTGATGCACAGGAGTGAAACATCCTCATTTACATGTTGAATTACAGTCCGGTCTGCCGGGATGATATTATGGAGCCTGAATAACATTTTGTTCCCAAAATTAAGATATGTCCATATACGTCTCAGCTGAGAAGTGGTCATACCTCCCACATAATTATGTGTATGCTCATGACATGAACTTTTCGTGGTGTAGCAACAAGTGAGGAAGCTAAAGCCATGGATTCAAATTTCGTCATGGACTTTTTCTGTTAATATAACGTATTGTGTTGCCTTTGATGTGGGCCAGGCATTGAGCTGACCTGACCTTTTGCCCTCTAATATGGACCACAAAGGCCCAAAATAATGACTTATGGGTGATCTACAGATTTGAGCACTAAAGAAATAGAGAAATTCAATATTTTTTTTTTCTCTGCGACTAATGATTCTTTCATCTTGCAATTTGACATGCTTAGTATTCACTGCTTCTGCAATTATAGACTATTTTCAAATTTACTAAAAGTTTTACCGGTTGGAGGTTAAAAAGTCCATTTCAATACGTCCGCAAACAGAAATGTCCATTAGCAAAAGTCCATTTACATAAATGTCCATAAAAATGAAATGTTCACAAATGCAATGTTCACTTACATAAATGTCCATAAAATAAAATGTCTACTTGGTTTTGTCTACATGTAAGTTATCCATATCAGCATTGGTCACACATATCGTATCACAGGTGCTTCTTTCCACACGCCTCCAATAAAATAATTTATTACCATTTATGCTCCTTGAATGAAAGTTATATGAAAAGCCATTATGTAGTAGAATGTTTTTCCTTTTTTGTGAACGTATAATTTGAGTCATTCTGTAACTTTTGATTTAAAATTTGGTATGTCGCTTAGCAATCTCAATAAAATACTTTGTGCGAGATCGTGCGTATTTGCTTGCTTTCCTCACAAAACCAAAACGCGGTAAGCATGGAATTCCACATTCAGTATTCCCAACGTAACACACATAACAATTTCCCTCTTCTTACCGCTTAAGCGTCATATTCATTTTACTGCTTTAGGCTTTTAACATATTATTTTTAAAGACGTTCAATATAGTAATAATTATAAATTGGAAACTTACTACTGCAATTTCACCTAAATTGCACTGTTAATTATTGTTTTTAAATATTTGCAAAAATTAAGTAAACTCTACAACTCCACTAAAGTTACTGCATTCGTGATGCATGTAACATTAAGGAAGCCGTGAAAAAATCAACAAGATTCCAGATTCATCATAGACTGGGGGAAAAAAAAGACAGACGTATATCTCGGCCTGCTGCAGTATAGTAAACACAGAAAACATTTTATAGGAACAATGTTGAAGATAAATATATTTGTTTTCCAAAGTTGCCGTCATTGTACAGAAACCAAGATGAAGATTTCATTGCAAATAATTAGAAATTCCTCTTTCAGGTATGTAATAAACGATCTTCGCACAAAATAATGTACGATACACGAGCGGAATGTTTGTTTTCATGTTCTCAGAAATTGAAAAAGCTCAACTACGTTTCGCTTTTTCAATCTTTTCCTCGAACATGAAAACGTCAACATACCGCTCTTGTAATGCATATTACTATTACACTGTAGTCTTTCTCCTGGTTATTGCTTTTATAAAAAAAAATATTATGGATTTTTTTCCAAGTATGAACTTTTTATGGGCATTTTTTAATACGGACTTTTTTATACTGGACATTTTGTTGTGGACATTTTTGTATGCGGTCATTTTTTACTAGACTTTTTCCCTTGGACATTTTGTTCTGGACATTTTTGTTTGTGACCATTTTCGTCTGGTCGTTTTGAAGTGGATAATTTAACCTGGAAGCCTTTCACCATTATGAGTAATTATCATAACAAAAAACGGCCGTTTTTGTGCACTGATTTGCCCTTTTGATGATAATGTACACAAATATAAATATTTCTGAGCCACTCTTTTTTCCATTTATTCTTGATTGTCAAGTGAACAGTATGACTACAATCTTTGAAACGTCTACAATATAAGTATAGGCTATATTTTTTTCTTTTGAGAAGTTAAATTTTTAATGTTTTTAGGTAAAAAAGAACTGTAAATGTTACAGCAATAAGTAGTTCATCTTGTTCAAAAGTATGGAAGACAGTTACAAGCAAAAGTTTACCGCGATATCTTAAAAACTTACCGAATTATCCCTAAAAAGGTTTTGAAAAATACAAGTTACGGGAAATGAGCGTTAAACATGCCTTAAGGCTCATTCGCAATGAAAATTAAACATAACGTAAGCGTTAACTTAAGAATATAAACGTTACGGTAAAATCAAGATCATACACGATGGGAACATAAACATAACAGCAAACATACTTGGTAACCATGGAAACATAACAAAGACGCCATTTCCTCATATTCTGTCGTATACTTCAGCGCTCCACGATTGTGTACTGTTTGCAAATCACGTAAGCATAAGCATGAAAGTTTGGAATTTGCAAACTTTCATGTTAACGTCTTACGGTAATGTTTATGTCAATGCTTATGTGACTCATTGTGAATGATCCCATTTGGTAGCCTGGGCGCAAACTTCTGTGTTTATGTAACGGTTATGTTTAATTTTCATTGTGAATGGGCCGTTTTGTGTGGAGAGCTAAACAAGCGCACACTAGCACTTTTATGGTCATTCTACCAAAATAGTTGTATATCGTAAAAATTCCTTCACAGATATAAAGTTACATGTCCAATCTTTATATAAAAAAAATTGAAAAATAATGTTTTTACCCTCAAACCTGTATATCAATAACACCGAAGGGCTGCACCTATTATTAATATCGAAAGTTGTCCACACCTGTGGAGTAAGGGTCAGCGCGTCTTGCCTCGAAACCAGGTGGCCCGGGTTCGAATCCCAGTCGGGGCAAGTTACCTGGTTGAGGTTTTTTCCGGGGATTTCCCTCAACCTAATACGAGAAAATGCTGGGTAACTTTCGGTGCTGGACCCCGGACTCATTTCACCGGCATTATCACCTTCATTTCATTCAGACGCAAAATAATCTAGATGTTGATACAGCGTCGTAAAATAACCCAATAAAATAAAATAAATAAAATATCGAAAGTTTACATCTGGCATTCTCAATGAAATAGTAGCGAAGGTTTGCTTCTATCACTCTCAATGGAACAGCAGCCAAATCTTGCGGCTGATATTCTCAAACGACTATTTTTTTCTGTTATAATTCGCGGGACGCTCTGAGGAACATTGCCCTCCGAAATAAACTTCCGCACCGCATCACGTATCCATTTATTCATAAAAGTTGCTACCCTCGGGGTGTACTTTGTGTCCGCAAGGTCATTACTATTGTGGTATCCGTTGTTCTTTTCAGCCGAGCAGAGTGTACCTGTCGGACCGACCCACAACTGGCTCCTGACAGCCCCTCCAGTGACGGATGGGCAGCGCCTTGACCCCTGCAACCCGCAATACGAGCCCGGGCCCGGCCAGAACGTGATCGCGGTATCAACTATCTGTTGGGATGATGATTCCTCCGACCGGCTGGCCACCACGTCTTTTTATTATCAAGCACAACAATTTGAGAGCAGGACATTCATTAGCTTCGCTAATGCAAGTTCCGAAATGACTAATGAACCATCAAGACTCCTAAACGTGTCCGTAAGAAGTGGTGAGTACATTTTTTTCTCAGCTTTAATATATTCGGCTAGACTACGATAATTTTAAATTCTCTGCGTGTACTTCTTGAAATTTTAATTCCGAACAGCTGATTTTATTATGATGTGGCAATTTCGTACGTAATGAAACTGCGAAAACCACGTCACTCAGGAACAGTTACGTGCTGGAGAAGTACAAAGCGAAGCTCCTAATGAAGCAGTCAGTTGTGAAGTGTGATTCGTAGCTTTATGCCTGTCCACTTAAGAGCCAGATGAGGGCCCGAGCGCAGGCTAATTTGCATTACAGATACGTCAGTGTGAACACGTGCATTTAACAACATTTGGACGGTCAGCAACCTGGCCTTAATCCGAACGTGACAGTACCTTTAGAATAATTAGCTTCAATCCTTCAAGCCGCTGGGTTTGATGTCATACACCTGAAAACCAATACAGTTTGAGACAAAAGCTCAACAGAAGAGATGTAAATAAACAATGTTGACATCCCCACACGCCACTTCGTTACAGATGATACTACAAGGTGAACTGTAAATAATATTATTAATTTCAGGCGGTTATTCTATGAGATACGGCATTTCAAACGAAATGGTTTAATACAATTTTGTTCGTTTTTGCTTCCTTTCCGAGATAAAAAATGTTGTATATTAAACATTTCATAGCGTGTTTTGGGAAAGCCATTGATTTAATTCCAAATATGCTCATTCAATTTAAGAGAGCAGTGTATTATGATAATAAATGATTGAAAAAAAATAGTTTTGTCCTTTAAATGTGCAGAAATTTGATCCGGACAAATGTAACTTTCTGTTCTAAAAAATAATTTTAAAATGTACGTGCTACATGCCCTGCCCATCTCAAACGTCTGGATATAATATTCCTAATTATGTCAGGTGAAGAATACAGTTCTACTTTGTGTAACTTTCTCCATTTTCCTGTAACTTCATCCCTCTTAGCACTAAGTATTTTCCTAAGCACCTTATTCTCGAACACCCTTAGCCTCTGTTCGTCTCTCAATGTGAGAGTCCAAATTTCACAACAATACAGAACAACCGGTAATATAACTGTTTTATAAATTCTAACTTTTAGGTTTTTTGAGAGCAGACTGGATGACAAAAGCTTCTCAGTCGAATAATAACAGGTATTTCCCATATTTATTCTGCGTTTAATTTCCTCTTGAGTGTAATTTATATTTGTTCCTGTTGCTCCAAGATATTAGAACTGCTGGATAACTTTCGGTGCTGGACTCCGGACTCATTTCACCGGCATTATCACCTTCATTTCATTCAGACGCTAAATAACCTGAGATGTTGATACAGCGTCGTAAAATAACCCAATAAAATAAATAAAATATTAGAACTTTGCCACCTTTTCAAAGGATACATTTTCAATTTTCATATTTCCATTTAAATAATATATTTTACATTAAAGTAATAATAGAGATTTTGATACATGAAATAGTCCTATGTGTGCGATTGAGTAATTGTTGCTTATGTCCATTACAAAATAGCTTTAAGATCTATATGTAGAAGATGTATCTTTAGCATATTTAATTTGTAGTAGTGAATTGTCACTCTTGTCTGTTACATAGTCAACTTTTATAATTAACTGATGAGTAAGTTTTGTAATTGATCAGAAAGATTTTATTTTATTAATTAGACTGTTAAACTGATAAATCACATATTACAGTTACAAATTATAAAACCGTTTTTATTAATACGAAGTTCATAGTGGAAGGAATACTAAAACATAAGAAGGATTGAAGACCACAAACCTTAAGGCAAAACATACAAATTCCAATGTAAAAGAGTTGAAAACCTTACTTATTTTCTAATTAACCCAAATAGTAAATTTATATTTTATGTTAACAATATCATATTGTGATAAAGATTTCGGATTTTGTGGCCACATTTAAAAATTAATTGAAATTTCTCCTGAGCGTTCCAGGTGTCAGTTGTTTCGGACTGACACTACTCAGAATGAAATCTGTAAATAGTAATGAAACGTTGGCGAAATTACATTTCTATATATGGTCGAAGAACGCAAAAACTTAATCAGAATGCAATTACAGCGAAAGTCTGAGATATCACAATCGGATTCTTACATAATTACGTTACCATAACGTGAAAGTCTCCGACCTAGACTAGCTTTTGTTAATTTAAATATGTTCAGTTACGTCTTTAAGCATGCATAAAGAAGCGTACGTGTTACTGCCCGCATCTTGTGGGACCGCATTTTCACATTGCTCTCTCTGTTTAACATGAGCGTAATTGATATTGCTGTACATTTAAGTTAATTCATTATACCAAGCAAGATAGTTTTTCATGTGCTAAGGTCAAAAAATGGATCACTTAATCACTGTACTCTACGTGATGCAGTCTGCAAAAAACTTGTGACATAAGCACTGATGCGTTCACTGAGATCTTCTCTGAGAACATGATTTTTTTTTCTCAAGAGTCTAAGTAAATATCTTCTCTACTTGTTAGAATTAATATTTAAGCTGAAAATTGTCATATTTTTTTAAAACACAAAAACAAATGTATTGCATTTGTATGAATATACTAAATCATAATATGATATTAAAATATAAATATCAATAGGTAGGGTAATTGTTTTGATATCAAAATGTATTTTAGATCGCTCATTGACAGACATATATTTTTTTCATATTTCTACAGAAAAGAAGTAATAGTTACACTTAAAACTAACAGAAGTATATATTAAAGTTCTTTAAAATTCCCCGTCTTTAAAAAATAGTAGGTTCCCTTTCCTCAGGAGACTCTTTTCCTTAATAGGTAATTAACTACATAATTACTTTCAATATTTATTTTACACACGTCATGTTCCACGTGCATTGAGTAGTAGAACTCTTACATAATGATAAATCTGTTCTTCTGAACACTGATCCGACTTTACGTAGGCTAACTGATCAGGAACAGTATTTTTAATCTTAGTAGTAGTAGTAGTAGTAGTAGTAGTAGTAGTAGTAGTAGTAGTAGTAGTAGTAGTAATAATAATAATAATAATAATAATAATAATAATAATAATAATAATTGCACATTCATATCATTAACAAAAGTTCTAAAAACATGCATTTTTCGGTTTTCTTTACTTAATGTTTGTGCAGTACATTTTAAGGTATTGAATGACAGCTGTGAGCAGTATGGTATGAAAGATAAACGCAAACAAGACGAAGAACGAAAACCATGGTTGTCGCAAGAAAAATAAAGAAGGTAAACTTGCGAATTCTAAATGAGGCAGTAGAGAAAGTGAACAGTTTCAAATTCTTGCTATGTACTATTATTTCGGAAGAAAGCGAATGTAGCCAATTTTTAAGATATTAGGCCTGTTACATATTTCGCAAGAAGCCTATTGTAGCCGGTTTTAAGATATTCTATTATTTCAGAAGAAGTCGATTGTAGCAGGTTTTAAGATATCCTATTCTTAAAGAAAACGTCGATTGTAGCCGATTTCTAGGATATTATTACATATTTCACAAGAAGTCTATTGTAGCCGGTTTTAAGATATCCTATTATTTCAGAAGAAGTCGATTGTAGCCGGTTTTAAGATATCCTATTCTTGAGGAAAAGTCGATTGTAGCCGATTTCTAAGAGATTATTACATATTTCACAAGGAGTCTATTGTAGCCGGTTTTAAGATATCCTATTATTTCAAAGGAAGTCGATTGTAGACGGTTTTAAGATATCCTATTCTTGAGGAAAAGTCGATTGTAGCCGATTTCTAAGAGATTATTACATATTTCACAAGGAGTCTATTGTAGCCGGTTTTAAGATATCCTATTATTTCAAAGGAAATCGATTGTAGACGGTTTTAAGATATCCTATTCTTGAGGAAAACGTCGATTGTAGCCGATTTCTAAGATATTACATATTTCACAAGAAGTCTATTGTAGCCGGTTTTAAGATATTCTATTATTTCAAAATAAGTCGATTGTAGCCGGTTTTAAGATATCCTATTCTTGAAGAAAACGTCGATTGTAGCCGATTTCTAAGACATTATTACACATTCCTCTAGAAGTCTATTGTAACCGGTTTTAAGATATCCTATTCTTGAAGAAAACGTCGATTGTAGCCGATTTCTAACATAAGTTATTATTACATATTTCACAAGAAGTCGTAGCCATTTTTAAGATGTCCTATTCTTGAGGAAAACGTCGATTGTAGCCGATTTCTAAGATATTATTGCATATTTCACAAGAAGCCTATTGTAGCCGGTTTTAAAATATCCTATTATTTCAGAAGAAATCGATTGTAGACGGTTTTAAGATATCCTATTCTTGAGGAAAACGTCGATTGTAGCCGATTTCTAAGACATTATTACATATTTCACAAGAAGTCGATTGTAGCCGGTTTTAAGATATCCTATTATTTCAGAAGAAATCGATTGTAGACGGTTTTAAGATATCCTATTCTTGAGGAAAACGTCGATTGTAGCCGATTTCTAAGATATTATTACATATTTCACAAGAAGTCTATTGGAGCCGTTTTTAAGATAGTATCCTGTTATTTCGGACGGAATCGGTTGTAGTCGGTTTCTAAGATATTATTACATATTTCACAAGAAGTCTATTGGAGCCGTTTTTAAGATAGTATCCTGTTATTTCGGACGGAATCGATTGTAGTCGGTTTCTAAGATATTATTACATATTTCACAAGAAGTCTATTGGAGCCGTTTTTAAGATAGTATCCTGTTATTTCGGACGGAATCGATTGTAGTCGGTTTCTAATATGTTAGAATCCTGTATCCTGTTTTAAGATATTCTGTTACTTTCGAGGGGCTCGACTTTAGTTTTATTTTGAATTGTTCACGAAAGAGTTGCTGTATCCCATTTTCTGGTACTATTCCGATATTTGTTTGGAGAAACTATAATATGAAACCACTAATACGAATAAGGATAACTTACCTCAGAGCACCAAGCCAGCACTCTTAACTGACGTCTAAGCTCTGCACTGTGCAGATAGCGTCGTAAAGGAATATCCCCAGAATACGGAGTAACATGTTAGATAAAGTATAAGTAAAACGTGCTCTCTCTATCTGAGACAATAGAAGAAGCACTACTTCTATGCGGCTAGACTTAACAGAGCAATGAGTTATATCTGGAAGCAATTACAAATCATAGAGAATAAGTTTACATATAAATCAGAGACGGGCAGAACAAGGCACGCTATCCGTGACGGGGGCAAAGCGGCAAGGACATAGATTCGACAAGCATTTGTTTATCTGTATTGACAGTCGCCTGTTACATCCCTACGGTGGATGCAGAAGAGGAAAGTTGTGCGCCGCACGGCACGACGCCGTTCATGTATGAGCGAAACTACTGGGGTTAGTCGGAACAATTGTGGTTTCTTATTGAAGCAGCAAGAATTCGATAATTCAGCAAGTGTTTATAAATTTGTGATAGGCAAATTGGTTGGGGGAAAATTTTCTGTAAGTAATTTGTTTTGTCATCAAATTGTTATTATATCGCTATTAACATGTTATCTCTGTGGAGTAACGGTCAGCATATCTGGGCGTGAAAATAGTGGGCCCGGGTTCAAATACATGTTGGGACAACTTACCTAGTTGAGGATTTTTCCGAGATTTTCTCTCAAACAATTGAAGCAGAATTTCTGGGTAACTTTCGTCGTTGGACGTCGGACACATTTCGCCGTCATTTTTCATACATTATTGTCATCATTATCATAGCAGGGTTAAGTTTATTTCACGGTGCAGCGTACTCTATTCATACAAGAGCGCAACCGTTCGGCGACAAATATGATTCACACAGTAGTAGTGGTAAACAATATGTATAAGCCTCAGGTTGCTTTGCAAGTCTTTGGACCTCTCCTCTGTCAAAATGAATAAATAAATAAATAAATAAATAAATAAATAAATAAATAAAGCTCGTAGATAAGTAAATAATAGAAATATGGATGACTAGGGATAGATAGATAAATCTATAAATAGGTAAATGAATAAGTAAATAAGTGAGCAAATAGGTAAATAAGTGAATAAATAATTAAATATTTGAGTAAATAAGTGAGTAAATAAGCAAATAAGTAAATAATTAAATTTGTGATTAAACAAGTAAATAAGTGAGTAAATAAGAAAATAAGTGAGTAAATAATTAAATATGTGATTAAACAAGTAAATAAGAAAATAAATGAGTAAATAATTAAATATATGATTAAACATGTAAACACGTGAGTAAATAAGAAAATAAATGAGTAAATAATTAAATATGTGATTAAACAAGTAAATAAGAGAGTAAATAAGCAAATAAATGAGTAAATAATTAAATATATAATTAAATAAACAAATACGTAAATGGAGCGATATTTCCTTTCATCGAACAGGCTATTTCATCTCATGAGCATACTAGAATGAAAACCCTTCGCCAAAATCATGCAGATAAGTTGTAGTGTAAAAAGTGTGAGAAAAATATTTTAGTAGGCTATTATACATTATACACTTCCATATATTAATCCCATAAAATAAATACCGGTACTAAGATTCCATAAATCCATGGCCATATCTGCCCCTATGCAGAACTGAATGAAAAAGAGGAAAAAAAAAATGTTTAGTAGGTTATTTTACGACGTTTTATCAACATCTTCGATTATTTAGCGTCTGAATGAGATGAAGGTGATAATGCCGGTGAAATGAATCCGAGGTCCAGCACCGAAAGTTATACCTTATTTTATTTCAAGGAAATAAAATAAGGTATACCCAGCATTTGCTCATATCGGGTTGAGGGAAAACCCCGGAAAAAACCTCAACCAGGTATCTTGCCCCGACCGGGAATCGAGCCCGGGCCACCTGGTTTCGAGGCCAGACGCGCTGACCGTTACTCCACAGGTGTGGACAAAAATAGGAAAATGTAAAAATCGGGAATATATGTAATTCTAATATATTAGGTTTGTGCATATGTACAGTGCATGTATACCATAAATACGAATCAATGGAAAATGAGAGATTTAGGAATACAGGAGAGTGGTGGAATAAAGAACTGGAATAGATTGAATAGATTAGAGAAGCAGAGTCTTGGAGAAAAAGAAGAAGAAATGATGACGATGATAGAACGTCTGAACAGAACGTTTTCGAAATATCAAGTGAATTAATTTTATGGTGCCCTTAAAGGACTTTACTTTTTTGCACCAAGTAACTTTATACCCTGTTAGCTCGACAAGTTCGTAGAAAAGTTGGCGACAACGTATCAATAAAAGTGGTGAGATGAAAGTAACGGTATTCCAAGCATCCGGCCTCTGCGCTTGTGCCTGCTCGTCGTGAGAACTAAGTCTACGTGAAGCAATTCCTTGAGAGAGCATGCCAGCACCACAAAAGAGTGGAATTACATGACAATTCATACTGGAGGAAAAAAGTCTTTACATGTTCGTGTCAAACATTCGTACAAAAAGCTTCTATTATGGTGATAATAATATATACTTTAACTAGTTACTCTTAAAATGTATACAGTTTTCTGTTCTGTTAATGAACAATGAACTGGCGGCAATGAATGACTGGGCAAGGACTTCCGTAGGTAAGGACGAATGTGTTTAACATTCGCTATTACTTAGTTATTACTGTAATACTTTTTATCAGTTTAATTTTCTATTATTCATTTGTAACGTAGTTAAGAATTTGAATAACTGACTGTTGAAAATGTGTGAATATGTTGTTTAGTAGGTTACATATTTTTTATTTTTTTATTTTTTTTTTGTTTATTTAACTGTTCGAAGAAAGGTTTGAACGTCATTATTTCCACCAATAAGGTATCACTCATGACGAAACTAAGCCAGAAGATAATGAGCTAGGGTGGCCAGTTCTTTTTCCCTCCAATGTATACATCGCTGACTAGTTACATAATAATAATAATAATAATAATAATAATAATAATAATAATAATAATAATAATAATAATAAATTTAACCTGGCAGAGTTAAGGTCATAATGGCCTTCTCTAACACTCAACCAGGAGTAAAACTGCTATACATAAAACACTACAAATTTACAAAGTAAAGTACATTACAATTTTACACACAAAACTGAAGTAAATAATCATAATATAATGTAAGCAACAAGACAGTAGAAATCAGATGTAATATATAACATATAGAAAGAAAGGAAAATGCATAATAAAATGTGAAGAGTAGGTCAAAATAAGTGAGACATACGAAGTATAAAAATATAAGACAATAATAATATTGATGATGATGATGATAATAATAATAATAATAATAATAATAATAATAATAAAATAGTCAAGTGCAAAGCATACAATGAACACAGTATTTTTAGGTACACACAGTGAGGAAAATTGTGATTATATATAGCTCAACTTATCACATTACAGATATAGGGGAGAGTCGGGTAGTATCGGACATCGGATAGTATCGGACAGTGCGTTTCTTTCATCTACCGCCATATGGTAGTATCTGAATGACATGGTTACGTTTCTCTATGCGACATCACAGAAACGTAACCATGTCAATCAGGTACTATCATCATGTGGTAGATGAAAGAAACTCACTGTCCGATACTACCCGACTCTCCCCTACCATTATCGGGAAATATGAAAACAAAAATATAAAATAAGTAAATGTATTGAATACGTGGAAACATGCAATACAACACTTGTCATAACAGTAAGTTAGTTTAGCAACTCGTCATAAGATAATTTTCTAGCTTGGATTTGAAAGATTTCAAGGTTCGGCAGCCCTTGACTTCAGGCGGCAAAGAGTTCCAGTGACGAGAGGTAGCAACATTGAAAGATGAGGAATACAGAGATGTTGTGTGGAGTGGAATTTCTAGCGTGTTATTACACTAATCAGACTTCAGATGTAGTATAGTATACAAACAGTTGTTCTTCCTCTGACATATCAATGAGATATACTGCCAGATAATAAATCTAGTACATGAAGGACCGGCAATACAAGGTGGGTCAAAAGTCGCTTTCCCCAATAGGCCTATTCGTTTTTATGTTTCATATTTGTACACATATACACAATTATGTCAACTTAAATAAACGAATAACTGGTGTGCATATTGGGGATTAAACCAATGGTGCAAAACACGCTATGAAATATTTCTTATGAAATAATTTTTATCTCGCAAAGGAAACAAAAACGAGCAAAGTTTTATTGAGCTTTTTATTTTGTTTGAAATATCTCAAAGAATAACCTATTGAAATTAATGACATTATTTACGGTTCACTCAGTATAGTATTTCAAATGTGCCAAAAATAACATATTTATCGACATTCGTTTAAATATTTATTAAAAGAATAACAAAAAGTAAAAACACTCTTGATCTGACTAAAACTGATTTTGATCTCAGGGACAAATTCCAAGGTGAGATTCACACGTAGTCACTTGTTCACCAGCTGTGGTCAGATGACCCATTCTCAGGTTGGCTTAACGCCTAACAAAATACTCCGTTAACAAAGATAGATGTCTCCCAGACTTTCAGGCAGGTTGGGAGTCGTTCTCAGTACTTTCCTGTTTAATTAAATCTGAAGTGGGAATGGGCTGTACTACTGTGAGTGTTCATTTTACGCAAATGAGACTGCATTAAAACATTCGCATACCTTCACTTGACGAGCAAGACATTTTGAAAACCCGGTGGGTCCCACGGTTCTAAATATCCCGTAGCTAATTAAGAATTGCGCTCTTGAAAATAGCGTTACGTTTATTGTATACCCCACAATTTTATTCATAGACAGGTATACTCTCTTTATGCAGGTCACTAATAGTCGGAAATGCGCTATGAAATTAGAATGAAATATTTATAAATATTTTACGCGATACATTAGAAGAAAAATGATTCTCACGAACTCGACCAGTGAAGTTGTTACAGATTTCACTTACTATTTACTCGTTTTTACACGCTAAAAACATGTCAAAATATTAATAATTTGCTGATATACAGAGACGGTGTTTTCCTCAGAGTGCTCCCATTTCTCTCTTAAAATTTAGCAATTCTCAGCAGTAAAATGTTTTGTGCGAGATCGTGCGTATTTGCTTGATATCCGCACAAACCAATCCGCGGAAAGTCTAAAATTCCACATTCAGTATTCCCAACCTAACACACATAACAATTTCCCTCTTCTTACCGCTTAAGTGACATATTGATTTTACTGCTTTAGGCTTTTAACATATTATTTTTAGAGACGTTCAATATAGTAATAATTATAAATTGGAAACTTACCACTGCAATTTCACCTGAATTGCACTGTTAATTATTGTTTTTAAATATTTGCAAAAATTAAGTAAACTCTACAACTCCACTAAAGTTACTGCATTCGTGATGCAAGTAACATTAAGGAAGCCGTGAAAAAATCAACAAGATTCCAGACTCATCATGGCGGCTACTTTGAACGAAGGAGATGTGGACAATTAATTAATTTCAATGTGCAGAATTAGATGTCAAAGATATTTTCCATTTCTAAACATCTCCTTGACCGGAAAAATTAAACTTGCGGATGTTTTTACTGCAATATGTTATATAAATAATATTGTTAAAATATTAAAATGAAAAATAAATCATTACATAACGTTACCGTTTGTTTTAAGTTCGCATTTATAGACTGGGGGGGGGGGGGAAAGACAGACGTACTATTTATCACGGCCTGCTGGAGTATAGTAAACACAGAAAACATTTTAAAGCAACAATGTTGAAAATAGATATTTTTGTTTTGCAAATTTGCCGTCATTGAACAGAAACCAAGATGGAGATTTCATTGCAACTAATTATAAATTCCTCTTTCAGGTATGTAATAAACGATCTTCGCACGAAATAATGTACGATACACGAGCGGTATGTTTTTTTTTTCAATTCTCGGAAATTAAAAAAGCTCAACTACGTTTCGCTTTTTCAAACTTTTCCTCGAACATGAAAACTTCAACATACCGCTCTTGTAACGCATATTACTATACTAATACTTTCAAAAGAAATATGGTTAAACTTTGTTTTTCACACCTACTGTGTTTGTGTTTTAGAAGAAGAGGTATGGCTCATTTCTTTACTGTACTATGTACGAAATAAGGAGTTTTATATGTATGAAATTTAACATATGTTTGTAAAGAGTATTAATTATATATCATTTAATATCATAAGATGGTGTATAGCTATACTAATTTCCAGTAAATATTGCATAATGTACTCCATTTATCTTCAATAAAATATTATATACTCTTATTTCAAGTTTTCTGTGGTTTGTCTTCCCATAGACCCAATGTATCACATATGATACATGCTTTCGCGCAAAACTGCGTAAAGGAAAAAAATAGTTGTTGACGAAACAATTTTCTTTGTGCCTTTAATATCACCAACATTTATATTTCACGAACATGGATAAAAAAAATCTCAGTCTCTGGTCTCAGGAGGAGTTGGTGTGCAAATGGAAGGACAAAGGAACCAGAAAATTAATTTAAAGCTTAATGATAAAACAATAAAAAAAGGCTCCATGAATATCAATAGATGACCTTGTTATTGTCGGTCGAAGAATGGAATTGAGACTAAAATCGGTAATGAATGGATTGCATATTGAGACGCGCCTGTCTATAAAACAGCGTCATATTTATGAACTGAAAATCTGTTTAGTGATAGGTAGTGAATGTTTTGCATTGTCTACGTGAGATTAACTGGTAAAATTAGTTAATTTGTATTGAATGCATAAGACCACAATCAATAACGTAGGAATAGTTTATGTTGACTCAATTCATTAACTAAACCATTAGGAATTAATTACAAATCAACAATGATTATTAGAAGAGAAAAATTCGTTCCATCGCCGGTGATCGAATCCGGGTTCTTGGTTTTACGTACCGAGTGCTGTAACCACTGAGCTACGTCGAAATTCAATCCACAGCACCGGATCGAATTCCTCTTTTCTAGTGTTTCTCCCTTTGTGGCCTGACTCCAAGGTCACATATTACATATATGTTGACATATACATATTAAGTCAACTGCCATTATACAAGGAGCGCATTCAATTGAGTGACTTGGTGGCCGGGATTCCACAGTATTATGCACTTCTGGACGAAGAATCTATGTAAAGATTAATTTTTTGGTCCTACAGAATATATCTATTAGGCCTATGCGTTGTTGGACGGAGAATCTACGTAAAGATAAATTTTTTGGTCCTACAGAATATATCTATTATGCATTGTTGGGGGGAGAATCTACGTAAAGATTAATTTTCTGATCCTACAGAATATATCTATTATGCATTGTTGGGTGGAGAAGCTACGTAAAGATTAATTTTTTGGTCCTACAGAATATATCTATTAGGCCTATGCATTGTTGGACGGAGAATCTACGTAAAGATTAATTTTTTGGTCCTACAGAATATATCTATTATGCATTGTTGGGTGAAGAATCTACGTAAAGATTAATTTTTTGGTCCTACAGAATATATCTATTAGGCCTATGCATTGTTGGACGGAGAATCTACGTATAGATTAATTTTTTGGTCCTACAGAATATATCTATTATGCATTGTTGGGGAGAGAATCTACGTAAAGATTAATTTTCTGATCCTACAGAATATATCTATTATGCATTGTTGGGTGGAGAATCTACGTAAAGATTAATTTTTTGGTCCTACAGAATATATCTATTAGGCCTATGCATTGTTGGACGGAGAATCTACGTAAAGATTAATTTTTTGGTCCTACAGAATATATCTATTATGCATTGTTGGGTGGAGAATCTACGTAAAGATTAATTTTTTGGTCCTACAGAATATATCTATTATGCATTGTTGGGGGGAGAATCTACGTAAAGATTAATTTTCTGATCCTACAGAATATATCTATTATGCATTGTTGGGTGGAGAATCTACGTAAAGATTAATTTTTTGGTCCTACAGAATATATCTATTATGCATTGTTGGGTGGAGAATCTACGTAAAGATTAATTTTTTGGTCCTACAGAATATATCTATTAGGCCTATGCATTGTTGGACGGAGAATCTACGTAAAGATTAATTTTTTGGTCCTACAGAATATATCTATTATGCATTGTTGGGTGGAGAATCTACGTAAAGATTAATTTTTTGGTCCTACGGAATATATCTATTATGCATTGTTGGGCGGAGAATCTACGTAAAGATTAATTTTTTGGTCCTACAGAATATATCCAAGAACCCGAGTTCGAACACCGGTGCCGGAACGAATTTTTCTCCTCTAATAATCATTGTTACCATAACAGATATACTGTATTCTGTAGGACCAAAAAATTAATCTTTACGTACATATCAACAAGCTTACTGAATATGAGTTACATCCTATATCAGCTAGTAATAAAAGAGTACCTAAGTAAAAAATATATAGTGTAAACTACATTTACTTACAGATCCACACAGGCTTAACACGCTCTTCAGATTTTATAAGAGATGAGATACGTTTAGGTTCTTTACTGACGATTTATAGTACATACAGTTCATTGTTTTGAGAGATTTTAATGCAAAAGTAGAACGAGCAGTTTTATTAGAGAGAAATCCAAGGCAGATGACGGTAGTTAATTATTCATAGAATCCGCAAATACTTGGACATAATTTCGTGTTTATAGACTTCAAGCGAATTTCGCTCAAGGCTACATAGAAAACAGTTTCTTGTTTATGAATTACGAGGCCAACTATTTGAAAGCATAGTTCCAAGTGTTTATATCCTAGATCGGTCATTATTTACGACTTAAGTCTAAATCTGTAAGCACGTACAAAGAGCATGTAATGAAATTAAATGAGGTATTTTACCCCCCTCGTCAGGTGCTTTCACGATAGCATTTAATGACAAGTTGATAGCAAACAAAACATTTTGGGTCATTCATCTTTAACTATGTACTGAAATCGTTGTAAGGTGACTTTGATGTATTTTTCGCATTTAGCGTTTAAGTTGTTCTCATGAAATACACATCACGTCCAATGTCGGTCACAGGTCTAATAGAATGGGCGACCTGTATATTAACTAAAAAAAGTCCTAAAGTAAATGTCAGGTACAAATGGATCTCACTTTATTATCATTAGTAGTAGTCATGCGAACAACGTGCCCAGAAGTTTAGGTTCTTAATATCGTGTTCAGAAGGAACTATCAGAGCCAACAGTTCATGTTCCGTTTCCTGCAACCTTCTTCTAACCTCGTTCATCCGTTTTCTCATTTTAAAACTTAATTGGTCACTATCACTTCCATATTATACAGTATGGTGCACTTAAAATTCATAGTCCTAATTGTACATTTTCTCTAAACTGTGACTGTCTAGTTTAACAAATTCTATCTACAGGGATATCATTTTATTTTTACTTCAATTTTTATTGTACCTGAGTTTTTGAATGTACTTCACTCCCACCCCTTCTACTAATGAAGTTCAATCGTCCTGCACACAGATCCAAGACCGCATATACAGTCATGGTAGCCTTACGGTCATAGTAAACAGTACGTTCCAAAAATATGTTCGCGTTTTCCAGTGACGAAAGAACTTTCAATATTCAATCATTTTCACATAGGTACTGTCGTTCGTTTGCCTACGTCGTATCCCGGTTTCCCCCACCAGCTTTTATTCGCCAGGTAGTGGCTGGGCTGTCTTAGCTCCTTTCTCGGAACATTAACTTCTGTTAGGAATTGGACGTCTATGTAATATTATACAACTGTTTAAAACAACTTAAATAAAAGGGCCTCGTTAAGTAATTAACTGTCACGTGATTTCCTCCCTTTCTAGGACCCTTCGACTTAACCACTTGGACAGACAGTACATAGTATGTCTGAGTAATTTTATCTTTTCGGATCGGGCAGAAGTGAAGATTAAATTTACAGTACGTAAGGTACTCTTTTATAGAGTAGGTACAGAATTATTTCAATATGAGTTACTAGTTACGAAGGACGAAACTGGTAATTGGGATTAGGTACAATAGTCTATAGTGCGATGATATGCACATTAGAACTGAAGCCTGTATCGAAATGAACGGTCACCATTTTCAAAAATGTGTTTAAATATCCATATTATGATTATTTTTCAATTTAACTTTATTCTCTATATTGTACGCTAATGTGCTGTAGACAGTATAATATACGCTCCATAATGATTACGTCCACATGGACAGCTCAGTTCGTGAATAAAAACACTCATTGTTAATACTGTACTGTATTTTGATTAAACAAAAACCTAATGAAAATTATCAAACTCAAAAGCGCGATATTTTCTAGTTTACGTAAATGGATGAACTACTTTTCTTCCCTCCTATACCTAGTAAAGTGATTTGTTTGTATATTACGCCAGAATCATCGAACTCCAGTCGTGGAAAGGGGTAGCAAACGGCTTTGATACAAAGGTATAGCCAAGTTAATATTAAAAATGTTAGTAAAAATAAAATGATGTCCCTGTACATACTAGCACTTAACCACAGAAGCTTTATTCGCAAAATGATGGAAGCTGAATTATTGCGAAACGTGTAAGATATGTGAGAAAGTGTGTGTCATCTTCGTGAAAGTTTTTTTCTCTTACTGGAGGCCACAAGCGTCACAGGAATAAACTCACGGAAATATGGTGATTGGCTGTGATTAAGACTGTGCACTGTGATTTCAGTACCGTTAACTATTGAGGCCCGTGGAGATAATGCCTGCATACGTAAGACCGCTGGCGTTACTGATTGAGAGCGCGCTTGCTGAGGGCGATTTGTTTAGCCACGACGCAGAAAGCGATGGCTAACAGCACCAGTTTACTACCGGAGATGCTGGCTACTACGCTTCGACCTTTCATTTTAATGCCATCATTAGGGGATGCGCCCCCAAGCCACGACTGGACAACAAGAATGATTTATAGCTGTTCCTCCAATCAGAGTGTCCCTTCCTCACGGTCTGACGCGTCATCATTCTAATGCCGAGGAGGAATCTCCTTGGTTTCGTCATGAAGCACGACAGACATGGCTCGTCTAGCAGTAATGTAAATGCTTAATTAGCAATCAATCAAATTGTGAGTTATTTTGTGAGAACCGTTACACCTTGCGCGGGTGTAGGGAATGCCTTTGAATAAATGCAAGTTTTATGACCCGAGATTATTTCCTGTCCAAAACTTTGAAATATTTCCTGACAATTTACGATCATTAGATGGGTGCACGCTAAGCTAAATAGCTACACTATAGACTTATAGAAAGTTCGGAGTTTAGAAAATATCATTTGGGTTTATAGACGTCTTCTTACCGGGCAACACCCCTCTTTATAATACCATCCTTATTTCTAATAGATAGCTACATTATTGCTTGGACATAAGTACATTATGCATAGCAACGACAATATAAATAAAATCATACAATAGTAATATACGTTACAAGAGCGGTATGTAGACGTTTTCATGGTCGAGGAAAAGATTGAAAAAGCGAAACGTAGTTGAGCGTTTTTAATTTCCGAGAACATGAAAACAAACATACCGCTCATGTATCGTACATTATTTTGTGCGAAGATCGTTTATTACATACCTGAAAGACGAATTTCTAATTAGTTGCAATGAAATCTCCATCTTGGTTTCAGTTTAATGACGCCAACTTCGGAACACCAAAATATCTTTCTTCAACGTTGTTGCTATAAAATGTTTTCTGTGTTTACTATACTCCAGCAGGCCGTGATATACGTCTGTCTTTTTTCCCCCAGTCTATAAATGCGAACTTAAAACAAACGGTAAGGTTATGTAATGATTTATTTTTGATTTTAATATTTTAACAATATTACTTATATAACATATTGCAGTAATAACATCGGCATCTGGAATCTCGTTGATTTTTTCACGGCTTCCTCAATGTTACTTGTATCAGGAATGCAATAAGTTTCGTGGAGTAGTAGACTTTACTTAATTTTTGCAAATATTTAAAAACAATAATTAACATTGCAATTTAGGTGAAATTGCAGTGGTAAGTTTCCAATTTATAATTATTACTATGTTAAACGTTTCTGAAAATAATATGTTAAAAGCCTAAAGCAGTAAAATGAATGTCGCGCTTAAGCGGTAAGAAGAGGGAAATTGTTATGTGTGTTACGTTGGGAATACTGAATGTGGTATTTCACACTTACCGCGTATTGGTTCTGTGCGGAAAACAAGCAAATACGCACGATCTCGCACAAAATTATTTGCCAAGTTAAAATATTCCTTAATGCTATACAAACTGTGTTCATACAATTTTCTTTTAATTAACGATTTCAATTAATCATAATTTAAATTTTTAGTTTAATTTGGTAAGCTATTATAAAACTTCAGAGACATATAATAAAAACTGTTTTGTGTAGTCTTGTACCTGCATAAATCAAGTCTTATACCTTTACAACTTCTCGTAAGGTGTTCGTGAAAATGCAAGTTCAAAGGGAAATTATCAATATTCATTTTGGTATATAACAAACACTGCAATACATATAGCGATGGAAGAGTGAGAATTTTACAGGATTGAAATAAAGGTTTACAATGTTCTTTTGGTCCAACACCATAAATAATTCTCACCGCTTTCTTCTGTAATTTAAAAATATTAAAATATGAGCTATGATTCCCCCATAATAGCTAAAACCCCATATTGAAGATGGCTATGAATATACGAAAAATATACTGTTAATAGCTCTTTTGTGTCCACAGTTTTGGACAAACATCTTAACATAAATAATCCTTTAGATATCTTACCCGAAATCATATTGATATGGCTATCCCAGCCCAGACCGCCTTCAATATAAATACCCAAAAATTTGATGTTATTATGAAAAGCATCACTTTTTCTATCTAAGCTAAATTTAAGATCTGTCACTTTACTTTCATTAATACATAAATAATTAGAAGAACACCATGATTTAATTAAATATCATTCTCATCTAACAAATCTTGAGAGTCAGAATAACAATCAGCAGCTAGCTGAATGGGCACATCGTCAGCAAATATAACTAAAATAAGTTATTCACGTGTTTTTAACGTACAGTGGCTCCCATAATTGATCGTACACTTACATTTTTCATATAAATAAAATTATATATTGTTTTTTTATTTTAGTAGGTTATTTTACGACGCTTTATCAACATCATAGGTTATTTAGCGTCTGAATGAGATGAAGGTGATAATGCCAGTGAAATGAGTCCGGGGTCCAATACCGAAAGTTACCCAGCATATATATTATATTTAGCATTATACAGTAGCGTGCAAATTAATCCGAACACGACATATTTTTACATTTTCTGTCATTCTTGGCCTCACAGCTGCTCATACCGCTTTAATTGACATCTGTAGTACGTGTAATTCCATTGTTGAAGGTCTGTCGTTATTTTTTTATAATATGTGACATTTTGCCTGTCGTTTTGTACTTATAAGCATTTCAGTTGTGTTGAAGACTTAATACTGCAATCCTGTGTACATTCTGTTGTCTTCACAAATGGATACAACTCCACGAAAACGGTCTAAAATTATAACATTAGCAGAGCATTCTTCTATGACACAGAGGCAAATTGCTGCAGAATGTCACATCGGTTTGGCTACTGTTAATTCGATCATAAAACGATACAGGGAGACTGGATCCATCACACCCCAGAAAAAAAGGAAACTGTGGCCGGAAAAGGAAGACTTCACCTGCAGATGATCGTTTAATTGTCAGGAAAAGTAAATTAAATCCTAGACTAACTGCTGTCGACTTAACCCGCGAGTTAATGGCTACCACTGTGACGAATATTCACGTCACAACAGTGCGGCGTAGGCTTTTGGAAGCTGGACGAAGGGCTCTTAAGCCTATTAAGAAGCAACTGCTAACCCCTGTTATGTGCAAAAAACGCTTAATGTGGGCAAAATTACATCAACACTGGACAGTGAATGACTGGAAGAATGTACTTTTTTTCCGATGAGTCTCATTTCGAGGTCCACGGCCACCGTGTTTCTTACGTACGGAAAGGATCCGAAAAAGTAACAGCAGCTCATCTCCAACAAGCACCCAAATACCCCCCTAAAGTAATGTTTTGGGGTTGTTTTACACATTAAGGGCCTGGAGCATTAATACCTATCAAGGGAATGATGAATTCTGACAAATACCAGAATCGTACCCCAGCTGCAAAAATCATTTCCGGATGGCAGAGGTGTGTTCCAACAAGACCTGGCACCATGCCATACGTCTCGAAAAACTACAGAATTCTTCAACAAGAAGAATATTCAGGTACTCCCCTGGCCAGGCAACTCACCCGACATCAACTCCATTGAGAACTTGTGGTCAATTTGCAAAAGAAGAATGCAAAAAATGGATTGTTCTACAAAGGAGAAGATGATTTCTGCCCTCATTGATGTATGGTTTCGCGATGAAGAAATGAAGAATATTTGTGGGAAATTAGTGGAATCCATGCCAAATCGTCTCAGAGCTGTTATTAGGAACAAGGGAGGCCACATAGATGTTTGTCTTAGATCCTTTTTTTATCCCGTTTGAGTGTTTTTGCGGAAGTAATTACGTTGTTCGGATTAATTTGCACGCTACTGTAATTTACATACAAAACAAATATAATTATAACGTCTATTATCATTTCTCCAACTAAACATAATTTGTACGTAATTTGTCTACAATGTTAATGAAATAAAATAAAATTTAACAAAATACATCTTAATTCAACATCACATAATTCATGGTACAGAGGAAAAAAAAACATAATATTATTTACAAGAACAATAAACTCAATACTTTGTAGACAGTCCCTTGGCTTTAATAACGTCTCTCAGTCGTTTTGGCATGGACTGTACTAATTTATTTGTGATGGAACTAGAAATATTTGACCATTCTTGAATTAATGTAGCCTTAAGCTGACTTCTATTTGTCACATAGTGTTTTTGTACCTTTTTTTTTTTTTTTTTTTTTTTTTTTTTTTTTTTTTTTTTTTTTTTTTCCTCACCACAAATTCTCAATCGGATTGAGATCTGGGGATTGAGATGGTGTATTCAAGCGTTTTGGGCTATTATATAGCAGCCACAACTTAGCATTGAGGGCCGTATATTTTGGGTCATTGTCATGCTGGAATTGATAGTACGATCCCAAGCCTATTTTCTCCGCACTTTGTTGGGGATTTTGTCTCAAAATGTTAAGGTAGCCATACTGGTTCATTGTGCTCTCTATGAAAGCTAGGTTCCCTACACCATTAGCAGACATAGAGCCCCGAACCATAGAAGAACCACCACCATTCTGCACATAAATCTAGGCTGCTAACCATTTAAGTGTACTTAAATGCGACAGGCTCATGTCATTAGATTTACTGGCATGTAAAAGAATCCTGCGGGACAAAATTCCGGCACACCGACGACGCTGATATAACCTCGGCAGTAGCGAGCGTCGTTAAATGTAACATAATTTACATAATTTTCTTTGACATATATCTTTGATAGTGTAATACCAGCTTAACGCAAGGTACCAGCCATTGGAAAGAACATTTTAGTTACGGGAACTTCGAATTTTACTAAATTTTGCATTAATCGTGTTTGGTATGAAAAGTCAATATTTTAAATCTACCTCCTTTAGGGATTAATTTGACTATTACACTTTTACTACGTCACACTACTTTTGACCAATAAAACGGTGCGAAAGGACGTCTTTCAACCAATCATGGCTGCTTATCGCACAATTTTATCGCGTCCCTAGCATTTGTTTAATTTTGTCGCGTCCCTAGTATTTGTTTATTTTTATCACTACCATAGCATTTGTTTCTTTGTTTGCCAACATTTCAAACTACACTGGCCTGGATGTCAAAAAAAAAAAAAAAAAAATTACAAACCACTCCAGTCGATGCACAGCACTTTCAAATATGACTCGCACTGGCATTCAAGAACAAGAATTAATAAAGATCACTGGTCATAGCTATGCATCTTCCCTGAAACCCTATTTACAAATAAATGAAGAGCACCATTCGGAACTCTGAATAAGTTGAGGGATACACCATGTACATCAACGAGTTCAATTCTTTTACGCACACGTCCAATATAATCTAACATCAACTGAACCACCAACAACTAAAACATTCAAATTTGAAAATTGTACTTTCAATAATTGTATCTTTTAAAATAATTATTCATGTTTATTTTTTATTTCATCATCCTTAATTAAAACGTTTCTTGTTTATTTCATCATCCCTAATTAAAACTTTTCTAACACTCGTTTATATTATTTAGGTTATGTTTGTTATAGCTTCTGCTATATGATATTATGGATAGTCACGTATCAGAGATTGTGTAATACTAAGATTTATTGAAAACCATCTGTCAAGTGACGTTGATTTCTGGGATCGGGATAATTGAAGTGGAATGCAACTGTTTTAATAAAAATGGAACTGAATCAACAAAGCCTTCTTCACCGGTAACCTTCCACAGAGTTCAATGAAGATTCCATAGTTGGCACAACTGATATCAAGAAAAGAGCTAATAATAACACACTACTGCCATCTACTAGCGTAATATTTATAATGTTGAGATGGTACAAATTTGAAGACAGTTTTGTATTTTCGAAAGTGAATTAACATTTTATTGTATTGGAGTACTTCGTTACTTCTAATCTTTATATACTTTCTTCTAATCGTGTAATAGTCAATTAAATCCCACTCGAGTTTTGATTTTCTCTAGATAAATCGAAACCTCTAGTGAGATTACTGTTGATAATATTGGTAACTTCCTTCTAGCAGTTCATAAGACAAAGTATTATTTAATAAACTTAAGATAATAATATCACCAAGAACACGCTTGAGAAAGGGAAAGAATCCAAATTAAGTGTAATAGTACTTTATTTAATCTCCGCTCGCTGTAAATACGCAACTTAAATCCCTTATTGAATAATTCAACACCAAGTCAAGCGCTTTTTCTTGTAAATTCTATTGTTATCTCATTCCCAGAATGAAAACCCTTCGCCTAAATTATGCAGATAAGTTGTAGTGTAAAAAATGTGAGAAAAATATTTTAGTAGGCTATTATACATTATACACTTATTAATCCAATAAAATAAATATTAAGATTCCATAAATCCATGGCCATATCTGCCCCTATGCAGAACGGAATGAAGGATAGGAAAATGTAAAGATAGGGAATATATGTAATTCTAATATATTAGGTTTGTGCATATGTACAGTACATGTATACCTTAAATACGAACCAATGGAAAATGAGAGATTTAGGAATACAGGAGAGTGGTGGGATAAAGAACTGGAATAGATTGAATAGATTAGAGAAGCAGAGTCTTGGAGAAAAAGAGGAAGAAATGATGACGATCATAGAACGTCTGAAAAGAACGTTTTCGAAATATCAAGTGAATTCATTTTATGGTGCCCTTAATGGACTTCAATTTTTTGCACCAAGTAACTTTATCTACAGAGTTCAATGAAGATTCCATAGTTGGTACTCCTGATATCAAGAAAACAGCTAATTCTGCCATCTAGTATGCATCTAGTGTAATATTTGTAATGTTGAGATGGTACAATAATACATTTGAAGACAGTTGTATTTTCGTAAGTCAGTATTTTATTGTATTGGAGTACTTCGTTACTTCTAATCTTTGTATACTTTCTTCTAATCGTGTAATAGTCAATTAAATCCCACTCGAGTTTTGATTTTCTCTAGATAAATCAAAACCTGTAGTGAGATTACTGTTGATAATATTGGTAACTTCCCTTTAGCAGTTCATAAGACAAAGTATTATTTAAAAAACTTAAGATAATAATATCACCAAGAACACACTTGAGAATGGGAAAGAATCCAAATTAAATGTAATAGTACTTTATTTAATCTCCCCTCGCTGTAAATACGCAACTTAAATCCCTTATTGAATAATTCAACACCAAGTCCAAGCGCTTTTTCTTGTAAATTCTATTGTTATCTTATTCCTTGCGTGTTTGTTTTGAATCGCAGACTTAATCAATTGCTTGGAAATTAAAACCTCGTCGACGCACCGTTTCCTGTTTTCATCACCCTCCCATCAGCCCAATTAGGAGCTTATTCTCCGCATTCTTCTCCCTGTCGCCTCCTCACGACAACACGGTCGTTCATCTCAGCCGCTACCTGCATCCTAACACATCGGCTGTCTCCACTCCGGATCAGTTCACATGTCAGTCTTCCTTTCTCGATAGAACTATCAGCTTCTGAGGAACGAAATCTCGAACGAATGAGAGCTCAGCGAGCAACGAAGGTATGCGGATCTAGGCAGGATTTCCAATTCAGCCATGCAAGTCGCTAAAAATTTCAAACTAAACCCCATTTCAGTTTGGTTGATAGGCTTTCCCCCTCTACTCACACACCCTACCATCAGTGAAGGGGAAGATGCTACTGTCCATCTCACAAACGTTCGAGTAATTGACTTTCTACATAGTGACAAATTTTATTTCTGAAAGTGTTTACCGGTACTCTATATTTCGAAAGTCTATACTAAGCGTTTAAATTGAATTTTATTGCTGTTTATATCAACTGGCACATTAAAAAGCTACTAAAAGTAGAAGATAAATGTTTTCTCCACCGCTAGTTGCTACTCCACATAATATACAATGGGACAATTTGCACTGTGTCGCTCCCCCCTGACTTCATATTACAAACTAGCATTCCTAAATGTAATTAATAATTAGTTGAAAATATTGTAAGAACTACACAAAAATATAGGCCTACTCTAACATGTAATTGTCAAACATCTGTGACACTGTATTTTATATCCACTTATGTACGTTATTTAATATTTTATTTGCTAGTGTGTACAGCTTGGGGGGGTGCAGGTATAAGAGGTAACAGCTACCGGTCTGTTACTGACGGACTCGGGGCAAGTAGAAGGGGAAAGAAATGCCTTCGCATGCTCTCAACTTGTATGAAATGTCGTTTAGAATCTCTTAATGTTTGTAAGTCATCGATGTACCGTCATTATTTGATGACACAATTAAATTCTGAAATAATATTAATTTTTATGAAGCTCGCAAATTATTATTTTCCCGTTGTAAGTGAAATGCGGTAATTCTGTTGCCCATAGTCCAAAGAGCACACTTTTTACATTTTTGTCTTTCAACATAATCGTAGCACCGCGAATAAGCAGATGTAAACACATGTCAGACGAATCAGAGCCCTCCTTTGCAAGCGAAGCTAGTATGGTCCATGTACACCTAACTTATACTCATAGTAACCAAGCGCAGGACTTTTGTGATAACCAGAGCTAGGAAGTTTGTACCAAAACTGTTAGGTTGTGTGAGCGTGGACTATATCTCTATCGAATGAAAAGTACTAGCGCATCTCTCAATGCCAGTGAACCAGAAAGACAAACATGTACAGCCAGATGGAAACCAAACATGTGCTCCAATAGTCCACAGCCTTAGAACAAGAAAATAATAAACGAATAATATAAAAAAATAATAATTTGTAATTATAATCTTCGTAACTCCCAGACTAAAATAATTTACCTATACATAGGCCTATAAAAATAACATGCAAAGTATACAATTATGATTCTAGCCTCATTATAACAAATAACATTATGTTCAGAAAAAAAGAAAACTATTTGTATTCAGAAAATATTCGTTCTACGTCACAAGACGTTCCTGGAGCAAATCTGAAGTTCTTACTATCATCAGGAAAACAACTACTTTGTGAATCTAATAGTGTATCTCGTATGTGGCACATAATATTAAACCCATAATTGTTCTCAAGAAAAATTTTCATTTGTATTGTAATGACAGCAAGGAAGATCGTATCGCAGTTTCTGGATTATAACGCAACGGAATGCATAGCAAAACGAGACGTCAAAATTTAATGAAGAATAATCCGGGAAAAATAAACATGTTGCATAATTATTTAATAGCAGATGAGTTTACCTTTATGGAATTATTCATAACATTAACATTAAGCCTATGTAAATAATCTATACTAATAATAAGTCTGTAGCCGAAATTTTTCTCGTAATTTTCGATTTTCCAAAAATAATTGGTCCTAACATATATAATTAACCACACTGAAACCGAAAATCGCTTTTTTGAAATTTTTGTTTGTATGTCTGTCTGTCTGTCTGTGTGTTTGTTACCTTTTCACGCGATAACGGCTGAACGGATTTCGATGAAAATTGGAATATAAATTAAGTTCGTTGTAACTTAGATTTTAGGCTATATGGCATTCAAAATACATTATTTAAAAGGTGGGTTATAAGCGGGCCTGAATTAAATAAATCGAAATATCTCTCTTATTATTGATTTTTGAGAAAAATGTTACATAACAAACGTTTCTTTAAAAATAATTTGCGATAAGTTTCATTCCTTGAAAAATTTTGATAGGACTGATATTTAATGAGATAAATGAGTTTTAAAATTAAAATAACTGCCATCTAAGGCCGTGTAATGAATTAAAAAACAAATGACTTCGTCTATAAGGGGCCTTGGACAGCAACAATCGAAAGCTATGAAAGATAGCCTACAGAGAATGTTTCTGTGTTTGTATGAAGTAATATCGGAAGCTAAATTAACCGATTTGTATAATTAATTATTATTTCACCATTGGAAAGTGTGGTTTCTCTAGATGGACATAATGCTATAATGTTATTACAGTAACTTCTGATATAATATAATATAATATTGTGAATTTTATTAGTAACAACAATGTAATTTATTCGTCACAACAATAATTCCTTTCTACAATTCGCCTTAAACGCTCTCGTCAACAATTGCATTTTCACTCAACACAGTATTCGTTATAGCACTCCACTGATGACAATGACAATTTACTTGGACTAGTACGAACAACAATGAACTGTTAATCTTAACTAATATTTACAAAGCACTATTTACAAATCGGAACTATCAGTTCTCAGTTCACAGTTCTTCTATCTCAGTCACTCGAGTTCACAGTATCTCGAACCACAGACCTTCAGAGACAGTTCACTGTACTCGAACTCAGGTCCCTCCAACTGCGGTCCACTGCACTCGAACTCAGGTCCCTCCAACTGCGGTCCACTTCACTCGAACTCAGGCCTTCGGATGCTGACGCAGATGCGGACGCACACTCGAGTCGAACTCCGGCACACAAGTCTGGCTTGCTTGCTCGGGCTTACTCACTGACTGAATAACTGAAAACTCTGCTCGAGTTCGCTGGCGCTTCTTCTTTTATAGCAAAATCATAGTTGCGAGAAATTTCTACAGGTGTGTAGAGAATTATCTGGATATCTCCACTTCGACGGACTTCTCGAAGAGTCGGGAAGGTCCGTTCCCCATTTACTGCGTACGCAGCAGTTGCGCGCGCACTCTCGCTCCACTCTCTCGCCGCGTTGGCCCTTTCCCCTCTCCGCCGCGCGCCATTCCTCATGCTTCATGAAGCCCGCGCGATATGCTCTCTCTCGCGGGACGCTGGTCGTGAGTTCGAATCTCACGTCGCTGTCACAATATAATATAATATAATATAATATAATATAATATAATATAATATAATATAATATAATATAATATAATATAATATAATATAATATAATATAATATATAATATAATATAATATAATTTAAGTTATTTGAAGGGTTCAGAACCATAGTGGGCCAAGCGCCATTTACTGAGTACGTAGAAAACAAGGGTTAAAATTAAGTTATTACCATAATTCAATGGAAACCTATAACAAGTAAAATAAAATATACACATTAAATGTAAATGATGTCAGTCTTCATTAAACTATGGTTGCATGTAATAAAAATTAGAAACATGTTAAAGGAATTGTCATTGCACCAAATGAGTGTCTCTGGACCAAAATGATCGCATTTTAATTATTTGGATGCCATTTAAATTAAGTAACATATTAAACGATTTATCCTTCTATCAAACACGAATGTTCCCTGGATCAAACGTCCTATTTTAATTATGTAATTACTTTATATTTATTTCTAACAGGTGCAGCGGAGCGCACGGGTACGGCTAGTATTAATATAAATTAACATATTCTTAAAACTATTCACTACTATACACAGCTCCACAGAAAGATACTATGCGTTGTTTATGTGATCATACTGTGTGTCGTCTTTAGCGAGCGGAAGCAAGGCGAGGCGCGGGTGACATGTATACTCCTCGCTGTACTCAACTGAAATCTACTGTTTTGGTATGAACTTCCTATCTATGATGATAACCAACTGACTCAACAGAGAAGAAAACCATCGAAGTCTTGGATAATATCACCCGCCCGCAGTTGCGAAATGTTGACGATATTAATTCTCAACACACAGTTCAAAACATAAGTTCTTCTGAGCATCATCATCGTGAAACAAAAAAGTATCATATGTTATTTGTTCTTGTAAACAAAACTAAGAAAAGCTCTACATTACTGAGACTAAGAAGGTAAAAAAATCTGCTCCAAATGTATGTTAATTGATGTAGAAAATCCCTACACAAATGAAATAAATGAGGAAAGATTAGTCTAAACAGAGCTTGTTTTTGCACCAACTATTGTGCCTATTCAAATGAAAGTAGGGCTTTAATACCTCCTGCCTGTCTTCTCTTTTTAAAGCAAACAAGTGACAAATGTAGCGAAGGAATAAGTACAAATGCAAACACAAATTAGCCCCATGACGTCCGCCCTGCTCTGATATAGACCGATGCGGATTCATTTAGAAGTAACGGGTGTGCCAGCGTCACGTACACTTCGCAAGCACGTGCGTAGCTTCGGGTTATGGAAGGAGCAGTAATTTTTAAAATCACTCAAGTTAATATGAAACCAGCTTGTAATTGTGTTCAGGTTTAATCAGTATTTTCTACGCAGCATAAGAAAATTATTGACCTATGAGCAGCAGAAACGAGGCATAAAACCCGTATGATATTTCTTAATTATATTCAAATACCTAGTAAAAAATTTTCTCAGAATTCAGGCAATGCTATATCGTTAAAGGGCTGGCTCAATTATTTTCAATTTACGATCAATTCAATTGATATACTTGCTTGCTCTTCCTATCTCTGGTTATTTTCTTTCTTCGGCTTTCACACTACATTTCATCTTCACTTTGAATTCGCTATAGGCTACATACTTTTGAAAACATAAATTTGGAAATAACTTTTTTGTTGATTTTCGAGTTCGTTATTTTTTTCTGGTTATTATATGCTTATTCAAGTTGTGTTAACCCTTTCTAACCCAAATTAAATTTACAAGCAATCCATGTTGAAACAAATAGCTGTATTAGGACCAATTCAGTGACCAAGTTACGGGAGTGGCAACATTTAAAACAAAATTATATTGATGAAAATGTATTGAAATAGAAGTTATCCAGCAAAATTTACCTTCATATGTAACACACAAGTATATAAATGCTATAAAGTTAATTATTGCCATATGGTATCTAATAGGTAAGAAAGGGTTAACTCTCGCTAAGTGGGTTTATTATTTTATTTTAACAGCCTTAGTATTTATTTTATTATTGTTAATATTTTTGTTTTATTATTATTAATAATTAATTAATTTGTATTACTATCTTTGTATTATCTCCGTCACAGTTACTCTATTATTATTATTATTATTATTATTATTATTATTACTATTATTTCTACATCAACATTATTATTGATATCTGTAAAATTTATGTAGACTCTACTGGACTGTACCCGAGCACGAGCATATGCTCATTTCGGGTATCTATTCATAGTACCATTTCAAATGTAAATTGTGAATAAATTTGAATTTGAATTTGAATTATTTTTATTAAACTCAATGTAAGAGTTTATCTGATTTCACATATTCGAATTTTTAAACCTACATACACGAGACGGAGATGGACACATGGTGAACTCTCGTAAGATGGGGTCGCATTATACCAGACTTCCACTCGAGAGAACACAGGAAATCATACGCTACCTGAAGCGAATAGACATGCTACATGGGAGATTCGAACCCACTACTGTAGCTTGCTAGTACAGTTGAAGCGGCGTCTTGAATATTTTCGTACAGTTCGACCGGTAGATTATGAATGCACATATTGGATGTTCCAGTTCACACCTTGGGGTGCAACTTGTAGAACTTCAGTGATAATGCGAATATAACAGGAAGGGGAATTCCGGTCGCATATGGGTACCAGTTGCTGATCAAAAGCTATTGAAAATCCAAGTGTATTCTTACTCAGTCATCCTTTGTGTTCCTGTAGCCCAGTGGGTAATATAATATACAGGAAAATATTTAATATAAGCCATTGACGAGGCTTTTTATTAAAGGACTGTGCGTGAAATATCAGTGTTACAAAGCTCTCCCTGTATGAGTGCTTTGGTAGAGATGTCCGCAGGGATCATGCCAACTGTCTCGTGGTCTGCTCCCATCTGGTGACTCCTCCTTATGCATCTTTCACCAACAGTCATAAAATGGCTAGTAGCCTAGATTTATGTGCAGAATTAATGTTGAGCTTAAAACAAATGCGAAAGTGATATTTCTTGAAAAGAAAAAAAAAGGCGTTTGTCAACGATTTTACACGTATTCTATCGTGTACGTGAACACATTTTTCGATTAAAATATTTTATCCGCTATAATTATGTAATGTGGACTTTACATCACTAACAAAACGTTGTAAACAAATTCATTACGCAACTAGTTAGGTAATGATACTTCTATGACGCAACTAGTTAGGTCATGATACTACTAATTAAATTAAATTAACCCTTAAGCAAATAATCCTTCCAAAATAAGTTTTTCGGTATCAGAAATTCTAGGAAATGAATTTTCGGGAAAAACCCGAAATCGATTTTTTTGCAGCATCACAACAGAAACAAAAAACTTGAAATTTGTCTTATCTTTATGGGAGAGCGTTGCTTTTATTTTTCTAATTTCTTGTGACTCACACGGATATTCCACTTCGTGATGAGCGAATGTCATAAGCTGAAATCACAATTACAGTCAAGAACTACAATAAACTTGCTAAGTAAATATCCTATGTTCATTCTGAATGCACATATAAAATGCTTAATTAATTTCTTACTTAGATTCAGTTAAAGTTATCTTGAAAGGCATTTACTTAACATTTTCAGATATATTTTCACCTTTACTCATGCTATAAAATCGGGGTTGTGGGAAAGAAATATAAAACCGTCGTTTTTGTGATACGCTTGTGTAAATTTCATATTTATGTATGTATTTTTGAAGGACAAAATATATTTAATCACGTTGTTTTAATTGTACAATTGCGCTTCGCGGAGGTATTAAATATCTGTACAATTACAGAAAAGCAATTAAAAGTCATGGTTACTTTATAAACATTAAAATTTAACTTGGAAATTTAAGTCGCAGATGTATGAAACTAATGAAATAAATATTTGATTATACTAAAAAAGAATTCACTTAAAGTATAACAACGCAGAATTATGGGATTATTCATATTTAGGCTAGGAAAACTTGGAAAAAAAAAAAAGGCTTGTGCTTGTGTACCGATCATGATCAGCTTCATTCTTTGTGTTTCTGATCTGCATTTGCATCAGCAGGACCAATTTGAATGAGTTTCGACTTTTTTGTGCACGTTTCTGCTCCTTTTCTTGTTAAGGGGTTAGGTACAGCTTAAAACAGTAAAATTTAGGAAATATTCAACATTTTTTCCCACCATTATATTGTACAATAATGAAAATTAGTATGTGTAAAACACTGTCCTTCTGCTATATGAAAAAAAATTACGATTAAAAAAATATTTACATTTTTTTTTTTTTAAATTCAGTTCACTGCGCAGAGATGAAGCGTTTCCCTCATAACTCAAAAAGTATCCAACATTCTGTGATGAAATCTTCTGTGTGTATTTATGCATGCCGTATCTACAATTTGATGCATAGATTGTCTGATAAAAAATAAATTCATTAAAAATGGCCAAATATCAGTATTTTATTCTAACACAAAATAAAAAATATATATATTACCGTATTTATTAAGGATGTAGTTGAAAGAGCATGATATTGTAAACATGAGTTTCAGAAATAAAATAAAAGGGAGAGAACATGAAAAAGTTAACAAGTTTATGAGTTATGAGGGAAACGCTTCATAACTGCACAGTGAACTGCGACTATTTTGAATTTTGAAAAAAAAAAAATATATATATATTTTTTTAATCGTAAAAATATTTTTTCACATATCAGAAGGACAGTGTTTTACACATACCAGTTTTCATTATTGTACAAGATACAGTAATGGAGAAAAAAAAAAAGTTGAATATTTCCAAAAATTTTACTGCTGTAAGCTGTACCTAACCCCTTAAATAAAAAAGTAGACTTATTACTTCTGCATCCAGATATTTTGTTGGTATTGTATAGTTGTTGAGGCTGATTACCTGGTTAGAAATTTTTTTCCCCTAGGTCAGAGATGTCAAAGCGCCCGCACTGCGTGTTCATACTGCATTCAATACAAATCCAACAAGGTTCACATTTAGCAAAATACAGTACAATCATCGCTCTTAAAGAAATGTTGTGCGGGATCTTGAGAGAACGCAATGCAGACGCTTTGACATCCCTGCCCTAGGTTATAGCCAACCGTAAGGCGAATGCCAGGTAATTTATGGAGAATCCTCGACCTCATCTTCCCAAATATCATCTCACTATCACCAATTCCATCGACACTAAATAACCCAGAAGTTGATACAGCGTCTTTAAAAGGCCAAGAAAAAAATAGTTATTTGTCGTGCATGTATGTATGTATGTATGTATGTATGTATGTATGTATGTATGTATGTATGTATGTATGTATGTATGTATTTATGTATGTATGTAGGGGAGACTGATGTACCTTCAGCATAGTGTACCTTTGAACATTTTTTGTTTTTAAATTTTTACTGCTACCTAGAGGACTCAAACTGAAGTAGATTGTAGAGAAAGCCGCTAAGTAGCTCTGGTCGTAGTTTTGGTTTGATTTATTGCAAAGCGTGAGTTCCGTGGGGAAAATAAATTTTTTTAAGTACCGAAAGTAAACATTTCGTTCATTGCTATATGTTTTCTAACACAAAACCATATTGTATTTGTTAATATCTTTCAAGTACGGTGTGTTCCCTATCATCTGGTGAGTAATAACATATTTTAATTTCCAGGATTTTTTCGAATCTCTAGTTTTGGGAGCCATATTTGTTTAAAAGTGCATCCTCTTGTACCTCTGAACACGAACATCTTGTACCATGGAACATGTTCCAAAGTACACGATACTATCGGTTTTTGTTTTTCTTTTATTTTAAGAACATGTCACGAAGTAAGTCTGGAGTTAAGAGGCCCTCAATTGATCCGGATGCCTTGAAGAAAGCTGTTGAAGCAGTTATTGCTCCTCCAGGAAATAAAATCTCAATCAGAGAAGCCTGCTCTGGTTTATGACGGCAAATACATTTTAAATATAATTGTCAATTTTTACAGCTATATTCCCACCTATATTCCATGTGTCCCAACTTCCAAGTGGATATGTTCCAAGGTACATGAACCTGTTGTACCTTTGAACACATTACATGTCCCTTCATTTTACTTTTTCCAGCCTTAATAGATCTGTAAAACAGGAAAATACATACAGGAAGTTGTAAAGGAACCTTCAGTAATTATTTCAATCATTTTTTCATTTAATAAATTTTATTTATCAAAATTAAAAAAAAAAATAAAATGTGAAAAATGTTTAAAGGTACAACAGTCTCCCCTATGTATGTATGTATGTATGTATGTATGTATGTATGTATTTTTTATTAATATTAGTTGAACGGCATGTCCCATTACAATAAAGGTAATACTACATGCCTTGCTACCTGTATGTTTACAATATAACACATTATGTCTCATTTCTGTCACTCTCTAGGCGTATGTAGGTCTGTTATTCTGTTGTGAAAATTTGAGTCTTTCATTATATCTATTGCCTACTCTTATCTATCCTAGATTAAAAAATCCTACGTTTACTCGTCTAAATTTATAACATTGACATAGTTTGTGAATGTATGCGCATGTTCTTGCATTATTTTAAGCTTTGTGAAAGTCCACTTGCCAGTTTTCCTTAACATTTCCCGCTGGAACGCTAGTCTTTCTTTGTCCAATTTCGGGCACTCGAAAAGGAGGTGGTCGACGGTCTGTTCCTCTGCTCCACACGTACACGACGGGTTGTCCCTCAGCTTGAATCTGTATAAGTAAGCACCGGTTTTTCCATGTCCAGTTAGAAAAGTTGTGACCTTTCCATTCAGTGGAATGTTAACGCGTAACCTCTCTTTTACACTGGGGAAAAACGATTTTGTCACTGCACCATTTTTCGTGTTTTGCCACTCACTTTCCCACTTAACCACACTTTCTTCCTGAAGTTCCCGCATGATGTCGCTGACTATGTATGTATGTATGTATGTATGTATGTATGTATGACCATGAACTTCTGATCACGAGGAAATACGTTGTGGCGGAAAGACGCAATTGAGCACATTATCGCCGAGGACCGGAACTGCTGTCGCGTGTAACACACGCAGTTAGTTCAGACGCCTTCCTCCCCGCCCCTGCGAGCTTATGTAACAATCCGGCCATTCAATGCGATCCGCAGACCGTGTCGGCCAGCCCGCCCTCTCACTCCTCGATGTGACATCGACACCCCCACCTCAGACCACAATAAGGGTGACGGAATAGGGGTTAACAACACAGGGAACCCTGACACTTGCTGCTGCACCTCTCCCTCGCACGACTTTGAAATCAGAGCCCATTGTTGCCTTCCTCTGGGTTGATATTGTTTTACCACATGCATCCGCCGCGCCGCCTGCACCTGTGCGGCTGGGATGCACCGACCACGTGTCGGCCAGGACTGCTCCGCAGGCGGAAATCCTGTTTTAGAAGTGACGAGCTTATCATTTGACGATGGCAGCATTTCGTGAAATAACACTTAAATTAAAGCCAAATATCGTACATAAAATAACGCAATTGGCCCATATCTCCTCAACAGACAACACGCTATTGTTTTAAAATTATTTCTACAGGGACATCATTTAATTTTTACTTCAATTTTTATTGTACCCGAGTTTTTGAATGTACTTCACTCTCACCCCTTCTACTAATGAAGTTCAACCGTCCTCCACACAGATCCAAGACCGCATATACAGTCATAGTAGCCTTACGGTCATAGTGAACAGTACGTTCCAAATATATATTCGCGTTTTCCAGTGACGAAAGAGCTTTCAATATTGCATCATTTTCCATTTGCCCTACGTCGCATCCCGGTTTCCCCCACCTGCTTCTGCTCGCCCCTCTGTAAATGCTAGTGGCTGGGCTGTCTTAGCTCTTTTCTGACAACATTAATTTCTGTTAGGAATTGGACGTCTACGTAATATTATAACCATACAATTGTTATTAAATAACTTAAATAAAAGGGCCTCGTTAAGTAATTAACTGTCACGTGATTTCCTCCCTTTCTACGACGCTGCGACGTAACTACTTGGACGGACAGTAGATAGCATGTCTGAGTAATTTTATCTTTTCGGATCGACAGAAGTGAAGATTGAATTTACAGTACGTAAGGTACTCTTTTATAGAGTAGGTATAGAATTATTTCAACATGAATTACTAGTACGAAGACAGAAACTGGTAATTGGGATTAGGTATAGTAGTCTATGGTGCGATAATATGCACAAGAGAACTGAAGCCTCTATCGAAATAAACGGCCACCATTTTCAAAAATGTGTTTAAATATCCATATTATGATTATTTTTCAATTTAACTTCATTCTCTATATTGTACGCTAATGTGCTGTAGACAGTATAATATACACTGCATAATGAATACGTTCACATGGACAGCTCAGTTCGTGAGTAAAAACGCTCATTGTTAATACTGTACTGTATTTTGATTAAACAAAAACGTAATGAAAATTATCAAACTCAAAATCGCGATATTTCGTAGTTTACGTAAATGGATGAACTAATTTTCTTCTCTCCTATACCTAGTAAAGCGATTTGTTTGTATATTACGCCAGTATCATCGAACTCCAGTCGTGGAAGGGGGTAGCAAACGGTGTTTCCGGTTCTAAATCGTTGATCCAAAGGTTAATATTAGAAATGTTAATAAAAATAAAATGATGTCCCTGTACAAAGTACGGCATGGACATCTCATCTATACAGAACAAAAGAAAAAATGACACAATTCATTGCAAATAGTAATTTGATATTAGTCTGGTTTCAGACATAGACCTACTGTGCGTCTGGATGAACGGCAGCCAAAATAAGAAGCATATACAGGGTGATTCATGTGGAGTTGCCGCCACTTACGAAGCTTTTTTCTGAAGTTATTTTGAGCAAAAAAGTCTCAATATTTTCAGAGTTACAGTAATTTCATGTTGTTTGTAAAATACCTTTCTTTCTCTTTAGTTTTAAGGGTAAAATAATATTATGAATCGGGAATGAACTATTCAGAAGAGTTATTTATTTAATAGGCTAGTGTTCTGCAGCTAAAAATGTGCTGTGAATTCCTTAGTTGCTTCGTACAAAATTAGTTTTTAATTTTTAACTACAAATTTACATTATTCTTACGCACTTATCACAACAATAAATTGTCACAAATCACGCCACCCTTGTAAACTCTTTGAGACTTAGCCTACATTATGGTGCAAAATTGAACTGTAAAGAATCAAGTCGCTGGAAGTGATGTGATTTGGGCAATTGTGATAAGTCATAAAAATAATGTAATTCTGTAGTTAAAAATGAAAACTAAGGAATTAAAACACATTTTTAGCTCCAGAATACTAGCCAAGTAAAGGACAGATACTTCTGGATAGTTCATTCTCTATCTATAATATTCTTTTACCCTTAAAACTATAGAAAAAAGATATTTTACAAACAACTTCAAACTGATGTACTGTAAGTGTGAAAATATTGAGAACAGGGCCCAAATTCATATGACATATTTTGCTCAAAAATGTCTTCAGAAATAAGCTCCGTAAATGGCGGTAATTCCTCCTGAGTCATTCTGTATATCTCTGAAAGTATATCATAATCATTTTCGGTTTTCACCATAATACTGTGCAAATATTTCATTTCAAGTTTATTACATGTGTTCAAATATATACTTTCATTGAGAAACCTAAAGATACTCGAAATACAAGCGGAAACGTTAGTCTAAAGATGTGAAATAAGTGAGCCATTGATAGCAGAAGTGGTGTAAGTCAGAATGGGTAATGAGGGTTAAAGTAAACATTCTGCAACATACAGCGCAAAGTAGCAATTAATATTCAATTTATTTAAACTATTAGCAGTCAGTCGATAGCATGAAGGACATATTAATTGCTACTTTGCGCTGTACTTTACAGAATTTTTACTTTAAACCTCATTACTCAATGTTGACTTACACCACTTCTATTCTGAACGACTCAAATGTAAAAAAAAACAGTTCGTAACTTAAAGGATGAAAACATACAAAATAAATTTATAATGACAAAAGAATTCAATTCTTATGAAATATGTAAGTCATATAATGAGAAAGTACGCTACTTCTTCGTGGTACCGACTTTTTACGTGATGTGTTATTTTGGAATGACCCCGTATAGTCTTAGAAAAAAGTTTTGTCGCACAGGTACGGTTCTTTAAATGTCTCAGAAAGATGGCAGTGCGCATGATCAGAGGAGGAACGATCTGGTTCACAAGAGAAGAACTAGTTGTTATTATTGTTGTTGTTAAGTCAACTGTCCAAAGACAGGTCTGAACCCCACAAGTGATACCACGAAGGCACCACTTATAAGGTAACTAGGCCAAGAGATAATGGGGTAGGGTTGCCAGTTCCTTTTCCCCTTCCATTGCATACATCGCCGACTAGCTACATATTACACTAGTCATACTTCAGATGCATAAAAACAATTGTTCTTTCTCTGACACAGTGGACTCTCAAGTTCGACTGAACAGAATTGAAAAGTTCAGTCCAATAAGTGTAGTGGATGTGGCAGATAAAATGAATATAAATTCTTATTGGTTATCCATCATCGAATACTGTACCGTACTTGCATTTGCCCGCCCCGAGACTTGTGTATTCGTTTCTAGTACCACAGTGGGTTTCGACAGTTCCGTCTCACAAACGGCACAATTCTCAAATAGAAAAAGAAGAGTTCATTAATTTAAAATCAGTGATCAATATGGATGTCCTAATCAATAAAATATTCTGTTTTCCTTTAACAAAGTATCACTACAAGACACAGAACCAATTCCCATTCAAATGGCAAACCCATTTCTTAGTGCCAGTATAGGGTCACTATTTTCAAATATTAAATTAATTATAATTGATTGAATTAAATTAGCTCATAAATTAAGTTACTACTTTACGTTATAGGTTTATCTAAATTTAAATAAATACATATGTAGTCTACTAGTCGTTAAAATTTAAGAATATTGCTGGAGAACCTTTTAAGTGTAGTGTAAATATTTGTAATTTAAATATGTATTGTATTGATTAAGGCTGGTTGAGTGGAAGAGAAGGCCATATGGCCTTAACTCTGCCAGCTAAAATAAAACATTATTATTATTATTATTATTATTATTATTATTATTATTAATTCTCCTACGTAAGCAGTCGAACTATAGGATGTCGAACTTACGAGCTTCCACTGTACCGTCAAGTGAGATGTACTGCCTAATAATGGATGTACATATTAACCAGACCCTCAATCAGAGGTAAAAGGATTAGTTGAGGTATTAAATTAGTTTTGTTTCGTTGTCTGATCATGCGCACTGCCTCCTTTCTGGGACTTATAATAATAATAATAATAATAATAATAATAATAATAATAATAATAATAATAATAATAGTAATAATAATAATGGCTTTATTTAACCTGGCAATATATGTGCGACAAAATTTTTCTAAGACTGTACATCACACCAGCGAGTTATTTACTTTCCATTGTCCACAACTTGCTACGTGTATGTTGGGGGCTAGCCTAACACGTAAACAAAATTGAGGGGGAGGAGGAGAATTAAAAATTTCTCTACAAATTTCTGTAGGCAGATTAGCAGCTCCAACGTCAGATTTGAAGGAGACCACCCATTTCATTTCATTGTCGGTGTGGGAATAAAACACTTCCTCACGTACTCTCGCCGCTCCTTTCCTGTATTTTGTTCTCTTCCACGAAGTACATCTCCGCAGAGCTAAGGGCTCCAACTTCATCTGTGCTCACAAAGAAATATGTCACCCAGGAATTTCCTCGCTTGAGTAATATGCGCTAAGGTAAATGTGAAATATTAGAAGGTGCGTCCGCGGGGGCGGGGGTGGGGGGGACGCATTAAGATGCACGAGCCGGATCATGTGGGCGACTGGACTTACTCTGGTTTACATCCGGCTCTCATCGACTCGTAATCGCTAATGCTGTTTCGAACTCGTGAGACTTGCAAGTGTAGCTCACATTCATTATATCAGTGGCGAAACTGGCGGGTTAATGCGGCCGCGTACGTGAACTGAAGGTGCTCATTAGGTTCTGAAATATAGGACACACTTCACTTTCTCGGGACGGGGTTTCTTAATCTCTTTCGCTAATCATTTAACAACGAAATAGTGCACTAGCGTTTAGATTTGTAATGGGCGATAGTCGATGATACTATCGTTAGTTATGACTTCAACTATCGAAACTATCGATAGTCGAATTATTTTCAATACCATCGATGGTTCTGGCGACTATCGATAGTATCGAAAAATGGGAAGACCTTTCATAGTTTTACAAAGGTTTCAAATTGAGCTGGGCAACACGATTCTTTTTCAGCGATTCGATCAGACATTACAAATCGTTTGTAAGTATTAATTCACTGTTTTTTTTTTTTTTCACAACTCATCCCAGTCTAAGACTCCAAGTATTCTTTTGAATCGTAAAGAATTGACTCACACGATTCTTTACTTTTTAATCATGGGTAGAATAAAATCCGGGAAGGATACATTTCCTTTATAATGAGAGTTGAGACGTTGGATTTTCTCTTTCTGATTAGCTGAAATCAGTTTCCATGACCTCCATTAATCTACAAAATTATGGAAGATACAGCGCATGCATGTCCAGACACTCTCCCACTCTTCCTACAGAGATTCGCACGAGATCGGATGAGTCTACTTGCGAATTATAGGAGAATGGGTTAGTTTTTGCCTTGAACTCTGTAGACACACGCCCGACCTTCCCTTCTACTCCTACCCCCTCTACAGAAACGTTGTTCCCGTACTGCACATCGCGAGTGTCTCGACAAAATGCATGAGCTGTACGACATTGAGAAATGCTATGATCAGTAATTGTACAGTGATCATTCATTTAATTTTATAGTAATTCATAAAATCAATAATACAGTTATATGATCACGTTATATTAAAATTTATTGAAAATTTAAAAAACAACACACATGTTTCGGGGTTACTGCCACCCCATCTTCATTGTTGATAACTGTAATGATACAATAATAAATTATACAAATTTTGCTAATTATGATCAATATTGATTTCGTAAGTCATGAAATAATATAATGTACCTTTCCAAAATTCTAAATACAATCATCTTATTAGAATCAAAACTATAGAACATAAAAACTTTGATGAATTATGACATAGATTAACAAGAAAAAATTTTTGAAATTAAGAATGGACAAATATATAATTTGAGATGAACTTACTAAAGATTACTGGACGTAACCTGCTGATCGGTCTGTATGTCGCTTTGTGGGAGACAGTATGAACTCACTGCCGCTCAACTTTTGTATCCTTGGGTCGTAGAAGTCTGTCGTCTGAGAACGGAACCAGTGTGTGACACCGTCTGCACCCCTCTGTCGATCCCATGGTATGAAAAATGTCTAAATTCCAGAGGAGAATATGTTCAAAAATAGCTCAACAGTTGTCTCTGTTCCAATGAAATTGTGTTTTCTTTCTTTAAACGGTCCCAGAAAAACTTACTTTTTACGGCCCTCGTAATTGCGCTAGAGTGGCCAAAATTTGTAAAAGTACTTGTTTTGACATTATTAATATAGTGGAAGAAAAAAAAAAAACTTTTTTATCTGAACCCATGAGAATGTTTGCTTTTTAGCTGTATAATACATACTACAGACGTGGACAAATTATTAGCAAAATTGAAGATTTTTATTACATATTCTTACAAAATATGATTCTTCAGCTTAGACTACAGTTGACATTTTTGCGTATTTCGAAATTATTAGCAAAATTGAAGATTTGTATTGTATATTTTTTTTTTTACAAAATTTGACTCTTCAATTTGGACTACATTTGATATTTTTGCATATTTACAAATTATTAGCAAAACTGAAGATTTTTATTACCGGTATATATTTTTACAAAATTTTACTCTTCAATTTGGACTACAGTTTACATTTTGGATATTTCCAAATTATTATCAAAACTGAAAATTTTTGTTTTATATTTTTACAAAATTTGACTCTTCAATTTAAACAGCAGTTGACATTTTTGAATATTCACAAATTATTAGCAAAATATGAAGATTTTTATTATATATCTTTACAAAATTCGACTCTTCGATTTAAACTACAGTTGACATTTTTGCATATTTCTATCTATTGTAATGATAGAAATATGCAAAATTGTCAACTATAGTCTAAATTGAAGAGTCAAATTTTGTAAACAGATTTGTCATAAAAATCGTCAATTTTGTTAATAATTTGTCCACGTCTGTAGTTTCGCTGTAAGTATCTCGGAAAGAATTCGTAGTAGTAACAAGATTTGAAATCCTAAACGATTTAGTATCGAGTTGATATAAAAAAAAAAAAAGCTGACAGAAATTGTTTTTGTGGATTTTTTTTCCTTGTGCGTGTTTAAGCTGTGGAAAACAGTTTTGCATAATTGTGAAGCGTGGAGGATATTTGATATCCAGCGAGGAGAGAAGCCGGCTGGAGTTGGCTGCTTGGGTGACCGTGAAGCGGGTAGGGCCGCCAGACAAGGTGCATGTAGCCTTGGTCCGGCCAGTTAGGACGCACCACACGTCCCGGGCGATCCACACGCTCTCCGTTCCCATAGATTTACAGTTTCAGTGCATTGCTGAGTACACTCCCGCGATTTGGTATTCTCCAGCCTTTCTGCACGAATTAGCATTTCCGCTTTGCACTAACAGACTCAGACGCCTAAATTTATGGAAAAGCAAAATACGACTATACCAGTTAAAAACATAGATGCAAAGTTTATAAACTTAAAATGTCATCAAGCAACAATAAAATGCATTTCGATCAAAAATAGGTTTATTATTATTATTATTATTATTATTATTATTATTATTATTATTATTATTATTATTATTATACTTGACGCAAGTAATGAGATAGGTTTGAAAGTGAATCCGAAAAAACATAGTATGATTATGTCTCGTGATCAGAACATAGTACGAAATGGAAATATACAAATTTGAAAAGGTGGAAAAATTCAAATATCTTTGAGCAGCAGTAACAGATACATATGACACTCGAGAAGAAATTAAACGCAGAATAAATATATGGGAAATATCTGCTATTATTCCGTTGAGAAGATTTTGTCATCCAGTCTGCTTAAAAAAAACTGAAAGTTAGAATTTATAAAACAGTTATATTACCGGTTGTTCTGTGTGGTTGTGAAATTTGGACTCTCATCACTTTGAGAGAGGAACATAGGCTAAGAGTATTTGAGAATAAGGTGCGTAGGAAAATATTTGGGGCTAAGAGGGATGAAGTTACAGGAGAATGGAGAAAGTTACACAACACAGAATTGCACGCATTGTATTCTTCACCTAACGGACATTAAATCCAGACGTGTGAGATGAACAGGACATGTAGCACATACGGGCGAATCCAGAAATGCATACAGAGTGCTAGTTGGGAGATCTGAAGATAAAAGACTTTTGGGGAGGCCGAGATGTAGATGGGAGGATAATATTGAAATGGATTTGAGGGAGGTGGAATATGATGGTAGGGATTGGATTAATCTTGTTGAGGATAGGGACAGATGTCATGTGAGGGAGGCAATGAACCTCCGGGTTTCTTAAAATTCATTTGTAAGTATTATTATTATTATTATTATTATTATTATTATTATTATTATTACACTCATCATAATCATTATTACCATAAACACCAGTATACGTACATAATATCGTCCAGACCAAGAATATGGACCATGGCCTTTCTCGCTATTCCAACCAAGTTCTATCCTTCGACAAGGAATAGAGTAAAATAGCAGGTTTCTGTACCATCGTTCCTTCATGATTGGGAATCTGGGTACCAGTATAAATTAAAAAAAAATACTGGATAAATATGAGTAGGCCTATGTAAATAAAATGACTGTAAAAGCCGTATAAAATAAATGACGATCTAAGACAGTCTACGTTCCAAAAGAAAAAAAAAGTAATTTGATGAAACTGAGAAATACCACGAATTATGACCTTATAATATTTTTTTAGAATGTGAACTCGATGATTGGTTAAAATATCTTAAGTCCTCTGTTACAATCCAAAAAGACGCGTGATTAGGGAAGACCCAGAACACGATGGAAAGGAGTGTGAAAATATATGCACAATCAAGTGCAGTAGAAGAAAAAATAAGTTTCGTTTATTTCGGTAGACGTAAGTGAGAAATATCGTTAGGAAGAAATAGCTAGATTGTCGGTTTTCCACGCTGGAGTCCTCAGTTCAACTCTCGGGTAGTCAAGTTGGAATTTGTAGTGCTTGGACACGTTTTCTCTAGATACTTCTCTTTCATCTATCATTATTCCACTATTTTTTTCTTTTTTTCCTTCTTTTTAGTTGGTTATTTTACGACGCTTTATCAACATCTTAGGTTGTTTAGTGTTTGAATGAGATGAAGGTGATTATGCTGTGAAATGAGTCCGGAGTCCAGCACCGATAGTTACGTAGCATTTGCTTTTATTGGGTTGAGGGAAAACCCTGGAAAAAAACCTCAACCAGGTAACTTGTCCCTACCGGGAATCGTACCCAGGCCACCTGGTTTCGTGGCCAGACGCGCTAACCCTTACTGTACAGATGTGGACTTTATTATTTTAATTCTCAATCATCTTTATTACTGGCACAATACAGCCCGTATCATATGCCACCCGGGAGTAAATGCTTCCAATTTTTTACTTCAAATAAAGCTAGTGCTCAATGAGATTCTTACTGGTTCTAGTTTCGCATGTGGAACTGCAATAGAAAGCAATAAGGGATTCCCCGTCACAGATTTATACTTCATTCTATACCTGACCGTGAAAAGGAGAAGTGACGGGCAAAATAATCGGTCATGCCTGCTTCATATCTGATTTAAGCTTAACTGATGCGTAGCCAAAGAATCAGAACGAATTCTGATAAAGAATCGATTCTGATTGATGACTCAGTAGGTCAGGAAAGGGTTACAAACCCCGTGCAAAAATGTCATAGACGAGAAAGCATAGTAGGACTACATGAGGTGACGATGGTGGTGGTGGTCGCTGTTCTTCAGTTGGTTCCCAAATAGAATATCAACAACGTGAGTAGGTTGCACATGTTCAAATATAAACAACGTGAGTAGGTTCCCCATGTTCAAATATCAACAACTTGAATAGGTTCTCCGTGCTCAAATATCAACAACGCGAGTAGGTTCCAAGGCTGTATGGAAAGGGAATGTTTATCGATCATATAGCAGAGTAGTGAAAAGTGTTCAAATATCAACAACGTGAGTAGGTTCCCCATGTTCAAATATCAACAACTTGAGTAGGTTATGCTCAAATATCAACAACGCGAGTAGGTTCCAAGGCTGTATGGAAAGGGAATGTTTATCGATCATATAGCAGAGTAGTGAAAAGTGTTCAAATATCAACAACGTGAGTAGGTTCCCCATGTTCAAATATCAACAACTTGAGTAGGTTATGCTCAAATATCAACAACGCGAGTAGGTTCCAAGGCTGTATGGAAAGGGAATGTTTATCGATCATATAGCAGAGTAGTGAAAAGTGTTCAAATACCAACAACGTGAGTACGTTCCCCATGTTCAAATATCAACAACTTGAGTAGGTTATGCTCAAATATCAACAACGCGAGTAGGTTCCAAGGCTGTATGGAAAGGGAATGTTTATCGATCATATAGCAGAGTAGTGAAAAGTGTTCAAATATCAACAACGTGAGTAGGTTCCCCATGTTCAAATATCAACAACTTGAGTAGGTTATGCTCAAATATCAACAACGCGAGTAGGTTCCAAGGCTGTATGGAAAGGGAATGTTTATCGATCATATAGCAGAGTAGTGAAAAGTGTTCAAATATCAACAACGTGAGTACGTTCCCCATGTTCAAATATCAACAACTTGAGTAGGTTATGCTCAAATATCAACAACGCGAGTAGGTTCCAAGGCTGTATGGAAAGGGAATGTTTATCGATCATATAGCAGAGTAGTGAAAAGTGTTCAAATATCAACAACGTGAGTAGGTTCCCCATGTTCAAATATCAACAACTTGAGTAGGTTATGCTCAAATATCAACAACGCGAGTAGGTTCCAAGGCTGTATGGAAAGGGAATGTTTATCGATCATATAGCAGAGTAGTGAAAAGTGTTCAAATATCAACAACGGGATGAGGTAGTTGTTATTGCCTATAATGCCACCTATAATCGATCATGACCCGTGGTTCTATCTACGTTAAAATATAAATACCGATCATAAGTTTCAGTGATTAGCAGAGCAGTGGCAGTGGAAAAGTACAGGACATCATGGATGTCACTACTATGCTGAGTGAAAAGAGGAAGAAACCCTTAGTGGTCAAAGATCACGAGTTCGGTTTTCAGAAAACATTATCTGGTAGTGTGGAAATATATACTTGTGTTAAAAGAGGATGTATTTCGTGAAACTTTCTGATTCAGATATTATAATGGAATGCAACGTCGAACATAACCACGACACTTCTGATACTGCAACTTTAAATAAAATTATGGAGTTTTTCGACGCAGCGTGTCCGCCAAGCACAAAACATTTTAACTTACCTACTACCGTAGACAGTAGTTGGTATCCCTATGTCTGTATAAAATGGGAAGAGAAAATGTTTTCTGGCTTGGTCTAGTGCTGGAACCAATTGCAGTATACAGATGAAATCAACCTGGAACCAACTCGAGTATAGCTCTGGGACGAAATGGGAACCGATTCACAGATTTGGGAACCAATTCCAGTACGCCCGTGGTGGTGGTGGTGGTGGTGGTGGTGGCGGCGGCGGCGGCGGCGGCGGCGGCGGCGGTGTTGGTGAATATCCTAACATATTATACTAGTCAGACTTCAGAATAGTTTATATATAGAAGTATACAAGGGTTTTTCTTAACTAAGTGAAACGTAATGTTAAAAATAATGATTATTAACTTTTTCTTTGTAATGCAAGCATATGGGTGGTTAGCAAACAAGGGTATACCCGTCATTTGTTGACCGATTGAGACAAATTCTGTTTACTAGATAATGACAAAATCCATAGTTATGTTTCTTATCTCACAAACGTCAGTTATTTTTAATTAAATTGAAAATTAAATTTCAAATAGCCATCGATATACATATCCTGTACAATATCATTGGTGTCACATGATCATCCCTCGTGGGTTTAAGAATCATTCTCGAATATCACGAACTTGAATATGAAATGCTGTGAACAGTTTAGGCCGAGAGTAAATATCGTCATTGTATATATCAGTAATGCATACAACTTTTAATATAACTTATATGAGGTGTTACTTAAATCTTTCTTCAACAATAGAATGTTAAGATTAATGCCAGAATAAGATGCTGTGACAACGAAGGGGATGATATGCAATTATAGAGATTTACATATAATTCTTGCGGCATATGTACAGACTATTAATTTGATAAGGGTGGAGGGTTCGCTTTAGAAGACTATTCAATTTAAATGTATTAAGATACCAGCGGTTGTTTTCTCTATTTCTTAAGTAAAATGTCTGTGGTTATAATAGACAACAATCCTGTCTGGGAGTTTGAATTTATTACAAAGACCTTGGAGATTTTCTTGCCTGTTCTTGTTGAATACTAATATTGAGAGTTTATATTTATTACCCCGGTGCTCTTGCATCTCTGTTTTCGATTAGCATGACCTAATACTGAAGTTCAAATTCATTAGTAAGGTTTTACAGCTTTTCCGAGTATTTGCTGGCCATAATCTACCATTGAAAGTTTAGATTTATTGTTAGTTTTAAGTAAGCCATTCAGCTGCTGCCAAGAAGTCAAAAGGAGAATAGGAATGGCAAAGAAAGCTTTTAACAGAAAAAGGAACATATGCGGACCTCTGGAGAAATAACTAAGGAAGAGACTAGTGAAGTGCTTTGTGTGTAGTGTAGCATTGTTTGGAGCAGAAACATGGACATTACGACGAAGTGAAGAGGAGTGAATAGAAGCATTTGAAATGTGGATATGGAGAAGAATGGAGCGTGTGAAATGAACAGAGTAAGAAACGAATCTGTGTTGGAAAGAGTGGATGAAGAAAAAATGATGCTAAAACTGACCAGAAAGAGGAAAAGGAATTGGCTAGGTCCCTGGTTGAAAAGGAACTGCCTACTGAAGGATGCACTGGAAGGAATGGTGAACGGGGAAGAGTTAGTGGCAGAAGAAAATATCAGATGATAGACGACATTAATATACAGGGTGTTTCCGAGGTGGTGTTACAAACTTTCAGGGATGAAAGCGAAGGGCACATGTATCAATTTGAGATAAGGAACCCTGGTCCGGAAATGACCGAGTCGAAAGTTACAAGCAAAAATAGTTGTGTGGAAATGAAATAATTTTATTCCTCTGTACACCTTATTTAGGTGTATTTACCTGTACATCTTACACATACTGTATTCATCTGACGTTGTTTACGTTGCCTACTTACAGTATTCCATTCAGTGCGCTGTCTGAGGGGTGGGGACAGGAAACTACACTAAAGCAATGCAGATAGCGTAATGTGTAACGGACATGGTCGGTCCTGATATGTAAGTCTGTAGAGAGCAGTGTATGTGTACAAGTTGCAGTGTCCAGTCGATCAGTCCTAATGAAATGGAGGAGTACACGAGAGCGGAATAAGCAGACCTGATTTTCGAATATGGATGAGCCAATGGGAACAGTAGACAAACTCACAGATTGTATCGGGACAAGTACCCACGTAGGAGACATCCGGCCCGTACCATCTTTCCACGACTGTTCCAAAGGTTAAGGGAAGGAGGGCACGTGGTGCCAAATTACAATTCCATTTCCACACAATTATTTTTGCTTATAACTTTCGACTCAGTCATTTCCGTACCATGGTTCCTTATCTCAAATTGATACATGTGCCCTTCGCCATCATCCCTGAAAGTTTGTAACACCACCTCGGAAACATCCTGTATATGGGTCATATGCGGAGACAAAGAGGAAGGCAGAAAATAGGAAAGACTGGAGAATGCTGGTTTTGCAATGAAAGACCTGCCCTTAGGCAGAACACTATTAATGAATGAAAGAATGAATGAAGGCATTCAACACGGTGAACGGTTTTTAGATTTTTGCAATATGTCATAGATATAAAAACATCCAACGTTAGGATCTACGAGTCGACTCTGAAATTCAGTGTTGTTAGTGTAGTCTTCCAGCTACGATAAAAAGGACAGACCTGGTCATTCTTGGCATGGGAAACTGTGCGAAATGCTACAATAAAATTATTCATTCTCGCTGTCCTTGCAAGAAATGCGATAAGGTTTTACACGACTCCCCGTGTTTAATGCAGCAGGCCTGCAACTTAACTAGGATAACTGAACATTAACGTGTCTTGATTATCGTTCAGTTCTAATCTCTGTTGTACGAACAAGTGAAACCGTACAAAGGAAATGTACTGATAGCCATTCACGAAATTTTTGTTATCGGCGTAATTATAAACGTATTTCAGATTTGAATTTGAGAATAAAACTTGAAAATGTTTATCATCAGCATATTACAGGTAATAAATTGCAGGAAACATGTTCTACACCATAATGTTAAGAAAGTGTACAATTGGGCGACTGGGTGCAAGAAGGGCATTTTAGAGCAAGTGCCGTTTTCGAGTAAAACGTTTTATTGTGTTCTTTGATCTGTAATGCACATGGTCTCCAAAGGCTTAGTTCAATATTTTGACCATAGAGGTCAGCTGTAGCAGAAATGTAAAGGCGTGCATTTTATCTAGCTGTTAAAACAATGCAAGTCCATTTGAATGGGTTATTTATGAAAGGGCCTAAGTCTTGAATACTAAATGGTTAGCAATTTAAGAAAAACTGTTAATAGGCCGAAATTTTTAAATTTAAGGCTGAAATAAAAATTGTTTCATAAATTCTACAAAGCATTAGAGTGTGATACTTAATCCTCTTCATGTCTAAATCGATGTATCTACACCCAAAGAACAGTTATTACATTACGAACTCAATTTCACAAAATTAGCGACTTAGGCCCTTTTATTTGAAGTTGGAGAAGGCTCATCTCTCATCAAGGACTGGGCCACAGATCTGAACACACAACTCAAGAGCTCAACCAAGAAATAAAATTAATAAGTTTCAAACCCAAAAGTGTCATTGTTTTTTTTTTCTTTACTTTAACACTTGACCGGTGTGGTGTCATCTGCAGTTCCTTCAAGTCCACACCTGTGGAGTAACGGTCAGCGCGTCTGGCCGCGAAACCAGGTGGCCCGGGTTCGAATCCCGGTCGGGGCAAGTTACCTGGTTGAGGTTTTTTCCGGGGTTTTCCCTCAACCCAAAAAGAGCAAATGCTGAGTAACTTTCGGTGCTGGACCCCGGACTCATTTCACCTGGATTATCACCTTCATATCATTCAGACGCTAAATAAACTAGATGTTGATACAGCGTCGTAAAATAACCCAATAAAAAAAGTTCCTTCGAACTACTGCTGCTCCAGCTGGTCTCGATTTCCGGCGTTTGCTTTCGTCAGTGATGGGATGGAGGTGTGTTTCTTTTATGGTGGGGGATAGATGTTTTTCTGTCAAGTATTATGAGATCGAATAATATATGTGTGTTGAATTGTAATTGTGTATTAAATATATGCTGTAGGTATGTTATTGTATGCTTGTACTATAATTCGTATTGTTCTAATATCTTTAACTGTGATGTGTAGTATTTCCATACCTGTTTCTATGTTATTGTAGTCGTAATTGTTGTTAGCAATATGTTCTGGGTAATTTGATGTGATGTATGACTATAAAATAATTATTAAGGTTTGAATTTACAACATCAATTTTCTCAAAACTTGCATTTGGGAGAAGTGTCCTTCTTGCTCCCAGCTCCTCAAGTTAGGAGTTCATTTGACTCACTTTTTTATAATTTGAACTATATGGAATGTGGGTATAAAAGAAAGAATTGAATTGTTTCAAGGTTTCATTTCTTAAATTGCGCTTGACTGATGCACTCGATTAAATTATCTATGGAGAACATTCAATTACAATAGCGAATTGATGCGGAAAGCAGAGTTAACGGCGTAATGATAAAAAAAAAAGATGTAGCCTTTTCTTATTAGGAAACTGCTGACGATTGTGTACGATAAAAACCGATACAAAAATGTATTTGACCTACAAGCATGACTTGGTTATCTTATTTTGTAGGATTAAGTGTAAGAATAGGCCTAATTTCTTTTATACGATAATACTTATGTTCGAAAGGAGCGATTTCTTTAACTTACTTTGCATTGGTGATTATACTCTTCTTACTGTTATTCTTAATGGGATGATAAAGCACTTCACTTGAAGACTTACCTAAAAAAAAAGAAAACAAGCAAAATTACTCCAAATACTATAGAACTGTCTTAAGATGAACAGATAGTAAGGAAGAGAGATGGACAAGTAAATAGGTACTCAGATAGACAGACTTATACATAGACAGAGCATTAATGAGAATAAGGAAAAGGGACATTTATTATTCCTCCAGAAGCTAGTACACGAACAAACAATTTTATAAGAAAATTCGTTCCTATTAAAAAAACGAGGAGAGAAATTAATCTTATATTTTTCTAACCTATGTTAAAGTTCTAGGTTTTGAATTACTGAAATTAAAAATAATGGGAATAATATTTATTCTATTTTAGTATACAGTAAAATGCAAAGTCTTGTATTTTTGCATGCTAATACTTTTACTTTCTCATGTTGTAACAAAAAATGTTAATTATGTTATTTTGTTTATTTAAGATGCAAGCTGTGGCTGGAAAGCATGGAAAAGCAAAAAATTGAGAGCCAAACCGTCCACTAAAGTGCATAATAATACTACCACCTCATTAGACATAAAGAAAGAAAATAAATACAATATAACTGAACATTTTGATATTATTTATGTTGCAAATAAGATTAAAATACGTTCAATGCAATGTACCTAAAATATATTTCGTTATGTCACTTTCATTTAAATTTGTTTCATTCATATCTACTATACTGCATTAATAGCAAAATAGGACCAAAAATTAGATGGGAAGAAGCGAGTGTTTTTGAAGTTTCAGCATTTTGTGTATCTGTGGGGCCATTAGCGACAGTTATAAAACCTTTGTCACAGATTACACATAATTTTCCGAATATAACCCCCTCTTTTTATTAATCCTCTTGTAAGTAGGTATATTATACCACCTCAGAATCGTCATGTTAGTAGATGCATCATGTTAAAACTCCCGTCTGAAGGCACACTGAACTCTCACTACACTCCCTGTGCTATGGTATTCCAATACACACCAACTGTGCTCCTGTAGGTTCGTTATAACTCTCTAAATGCTGTAGAATTTGCACTGCGTTGAAATGTAAACATCCACACCATTAAACACAGTTTGCTTCTATCCAACAATGCCACAATGACAAGCGAAAGAGCGAAAACACACCAACTACGTTGCTGTGGATTTGTCATAACTGTCCAAATGCTGCAGAATTCACACCGAGTTTAAATGTAAACATTCACACCATTAAACACAGTTTGCTTCTATCCAACAATACCACAATGACAAGCGAAAGAGCAAAAACACACCAATTACGTTCCTGTGGATTTCTCGTAACTGTCCAAATGCTGCAGAATTCACACCGAGTTTAAATGTAAACATTCACACCATTAAACACAGTTTGCTTCTATCCAACAATACCACAATGACAAGCGAAAGAGCAAAAACACACCAGTTACGTTCCTGTGGATTTCTCGTAACTGTCCAAATGCTGCAGAATTCACACCGAGTTTAAATGTAAACATCCACACCATTAAACACAATTTGCTTCTGTTCAACAATGCCACAATGATAAGCGAAAGAGCGAAAACATACCAACTACGTTCCTGTGGATTTGTCATAACTGTCCAAATGCTGCAGAATTCACACCGAGTTTAAATGTAAGCATTCCCACCATTAAGCACAATTTGCTTCTATCCAACAATACCACAATGACAAGCGAAAGAGCGAAAACATACCAACTACGTTCCTGTGGATTTGTCATTAACTGTCCAAATGCTGCAGAATTCATACCGAGTTTAAATGTAAACATTCCCACCATTAAGCACAATTTGCTTCTATCCAACAATACCACAATGACAAGCGAAAGAGCGAAAACATACCAACTACGTTCCTGTGGATTTGTCATTAACTGTCCAAATGCTGCAGAATTCACACCGAGTTGAAATGTAAACATTCACACCATTTAACACAATTTGCTTCTATCCAACAATACCACAATGACAAGCGAAAGAGCGAAAATATACCAACTACGTTCCTGTGGATTTGTCATTAACTGTCCAAATGCTGCAGAATTCACACCGAGTTGAAATGTAAACATTCACACCATTAAGCACAATTTGCTTCTATCTAACAATACCACAATGATAATTGAAGGAGCGAAAACATACCAACTACGTTCCCGTGGATTTGTCATAACTGTCCAAATGCTACAGAATTCACACCGAGTTGAAATGTAAACATCCACACCATTTAACACAATTTGTTTCTATCCTACACAATAATTGCAAGCAAAAGAACGGAAACAGCGTCTTTTTTCTTATGGTGCCATGTATTTTTTTTCGCCAACAATTACAATTATACATCCTTTCAAATTTTTGAGCCGCTCTTTCTAATGGCACCGGTATGAATTTCATAATACGCATAGTTATAAAATTACACCAGTTTATAATCACGGAATGTTTCTGTGGACACACTGTATTTCTCTCCAATTTCTCCGGTATTTTACAAATCTTCATCTGTAAATGCTTGTGGGTTTTTAGGGCCTGCTTTTCTTGAGAATGGAAAGCACTCTTAATCTAAAGATTTCGTGTTATCCACTTCTAATTCTCGATATGAATCTAGAGGCAATATAATAACAAATAACCATCAATATTTATCTCCGTATCGTCACCAGACACCGAGTATTGAATTCCTGTCCAATGCAGCAAGAAATTTTAGTAGCAGGTGTTCCTTCTCCTTGTAACTTCTTAGCAGAAAAGAGAAGATAATTCTGCAAGTAAAATGAGTTGCAAGTCGGCTTCTCGAGGCGTAGGAAAGAGCTTCATCCGTGTTCTTTGCCTTCGCTTTTAAGTGCGTTAAGTGCATGCACTGTGGTCAGTAATGATGTATGTATATAAAACACAAACTATTAAGCTATCATTTAACTGTCTCATGAATGATTAAACAGCTTTTCCCAAGGATATTTCTTATGCCGCATCCTCATAAACTTGTGTAATGGGCGTAAATGATTTACCCAGGGTCGTGTTCACGGCTTTGGGGCAGGTGATGGAGACCTGATCAACATAAACGGTCGTCCCAATATACCAATGAGTGCCACCTCTCGAGGAAGAGATGGAATGTTACGAAATGTCTTTGCAATCACTACGACGACCACACGGAATAAATCATAATGTTATAAGTAGACTTCGTGGAATTGCCACTAGAATCGTAAAGTTTACTGCGCACGCGGTATAGACTATGAGAAGGGGGCGTGCAACGGATGGAGTATGCCTCTAATGTAAACACTGAGCAGTATACTGCGATTACAATAAAACCTGTATCCTGCATTCAAGAAATATAATAAATGATCTTTGAAGTAGGAAATGTCTAAACATGTAAATACACAATTATTTTACAGTGAGATATATTAACTCTTAAAATTTAATGTAAGATACTCACATCATCCTTGAGTATGTGCATTGCAGTGAAGAGTTACGTACATTTTGAGCGACTGCAAAGTAACCTCCTCCGATGGTCACTTAAACAGTTTTTATTTGGGAAAATGTACGTTCAACATCACACGATGTAATACGTACATATTTGAAGAACAGAAATCACTACTTTTTAGTACACCAACTTCAGATGTCTTGTCATGACCTCATGGTACATCATTTATAATACGAAGTTGTGAATAGGCAGATTTTTAGCAATAATGTTTCTCAACTTACATTTCACTTTTTCTTAAATAAGTGTATTGTTATTTTGGATAACGGTTTGTGATACTTTATCCACTATATTAAGAGCTTATGAGAGTTGTAGTTTAGACGATTTTAACAGGATGATGCTTTTGGACACGATTTTAAAATTAGAATCAATGAACAGAATATCTTCCAACACAGAATTGAACGCATTGTATTCTTCACCTGACATAATTAGGAACATTAAATCCAGACGTTTGAGATGGGCAGGGCATGTAGCACATATGGGCGAACCCAGAAATGCATATAGAGTGTTAGTTGGGAGGCCGGAGGGAAAAAGACCTTTGGGAAGGCCGAGACGTAGATGGGAGGATAATATTAAAATGGATTTGAGGAAGGTGGGATATGATGATAGAGACTGGATTAATCTTGCTCAGAATAGGGACCAATGGCGGGCTTATGTGAGGGCGGCAATGAACCTCCGGGTTCCTTAAAAGCCAGTAAGTAAGTAAGAGACATAATCCAAGCTCACAATTTAACAGTTTTGGTACCAACATCCAACATCCTAGCTCTGCTTGTCATACATACATACTCTTCATTGGGGGGGGGGGGGAAATCCACACCAACACAACTGTATTTTCATTCCCGAAACTGGGTGACGTATTCTACGTGCCGGTGTATCCCTCATACAGCGCAGATTTTTTCCCGTTTGGTTCCGCGTCATGAATGTAGTAATGTTTAACTTTTCGAGCTACATATCCATTCGTTCGTTCGTTCCTTCCTTCGTCCGCCCATCAACCCATCCTTCCTTTCTTTCTTCCTTCCTTCCTTCTTTCCTTCCTTTCTTCCTTTCTTTCTTTCTTTCTTTGTTTCTCTCTTTAATTCTCCTTTCTTTCTTTCTTTCTTTCCTGCTTTCTTTCTTTCTTTACCTGTTTTACTTCCTCTACTTCCCCTATTTTACCGACTTACAATAGAGCACACAATAATGCAATTTTACCAACGTCGTACATAAGGGAATCGCAAATAACAGAGACTGATTAACTTAGATCATCCCAACTTCCCCCGCAAGAACTAGAATTCAGATCCGTTGGTTTGTCTTGAGAAGCATTATCGCTGATCCGTAGGAGAGAACTTCGTTTACTTCAGCAACAAACATCTGCCTTCATGATATTATGCAAGATGTCTCTAATCTGGAAAAATAGCCTCTTCAGTCCCGAATTTATATTTGTTTTTAAATTGAAAAAAATATATATACATAATCATTCTGGGGTTCCAAAAATCCCAAATCATGTCTTCACAGAAAATCAAATTTTGAGGCAATTTTGACTCTTGGTGCCCCAAAATTTTAATTCTAACTTATAAATCTAGTATAGAAATGTTGCAAAAGTGATACTCTTCATTTCTATCAAATTTAATTATTCAAAAATTCAAAAGTATCCAAGATATTGCAAAAAAATTAAAATATAATTATGTATAGTATACGCTACAACAGGACTGAGGAGGTTAAAATATGACTGTGTAAGACAAGCGCATATTTCCGATATTATGGGTGGTCACGCAAAGGACATCACATGTGTCCGTGAACTGTCAAGGAAACGCAGGATATGATCGATTATTATAACCATTAATTTGTTAATGAATTTTCATAAAACTGTATAAAATACTTAAATAATTTCAAGCTATTAAACGTGGATACCATGTAATATCTGAACCGGAAAGATAATTATTTCCCACATTAAAAATTAATTCGTCACTAATAGAGCAGTTGGGAAGCGGGGAATCACTTTGTAAGAAGGATGCACTATAAACGTTTTACTATGGACATAAAAGCGAATGATTCGGCCGTTACGTCGTGTCTTGATCGCCATTATCATCGTGCAGGAAGCTAACAGAACGGTGGCTGCTGTCTGTGCACAGTATGTCAATGTGGAGCGAGCCGCATGATCTGCTGTTTATTGCCGTAACCAGTCACACGACAGCCAGGACTCTGCCGATTTGTTTCCCATTGTATCGAGGAGATTGTCTTGTCTTATTTGTGCTCTAATTTCTGTACTGCGACTTTTTATAGACTATAGTGCAATAACATCGTGAAGCCGACCTCAATGTCTTGAAGTAGAAGCCAGGTAAATGGATAAATACACACAGCGGTTAGAAATAATTGACCAAATGTCTTGTGAAGTAATATATGTGATTCGATATAAGTAGTTTTTAACATAAAACCCACCGTCATTATCACCATTTAATTCAAGAAAGCCACCAGCGTGGCTCAGTCGGTTAAGGCGCTTGTCTGCCGGTCTGAAGTTGCGTTCGGGCGCGGATTCGATCCCCGCTTGGGCTGATTACCTGGTTGGGTTTTTTTTCCGAGGTTTTCCCCAACCGTAATGTGAATACAAGGTAATCTCTGGCGAATCCTCGGCCTCATCTCGCTATCACCAATCTCATCGACACTAAATAACCTAGTAGTTGGTACAGCGTCGTTAAATAACCAACTAAAATAAAAAAAATTCAAGAAAAATTTGTTCCGGCACCGGGAATCGAACCCGGGACCTCTCAGCTCTACGCGCTGAGTGCTCTTTCCAACTGAGCTATGCCGGGACACGATCCACGGTGCCGGCCGAAGTCCTCTCGTAATGTTTTACGCCTTACTACTTGCACTTTAGACAATGTAAGTCATACATGCAGGAGCGCATATTTAATTTACTTTATGGCCATATTCAACATTGCACCAAAGTTTTTATTGTCTTGGTGAATTTTTTAACGTATAATATGTTATTGCCTTAGTTACTATGACAAGGATTATTACAGGAGAAAAATTCGCTCCGGCGCCGGCGATCGAACCTGCGTCCTTGGTTCTATGTACCAAGTGCTCCAACCACTGAGCTACGCCGAAGTTCAATCCACAGCACCGAATCGAATCCCTCTCCTCTAGTGTTTTTCCATTTGTGGCCTGACTCCAAGTTCGACATATATGTTGACATTATACAAGGAGCGCACTCAATTGAGAGACTTGGTGGTCAGGATTCCACAGTAATATGCACTGTTGGGCGAAAAATCGAAGCAAAGATTAATTTTTAGTCCTACAGAATATATCTGTTATGGTATCAATGCTTATTAGAGATGAAAAATTCGATCCGGCGGGGTTCAATCCACAGCATCGGCGTAGCTCAGTGGTTAGAGCACTTGGTACGTAAAACCAAGGACCCGGGTTCGATTCCCGGCGCCGGAGCGAATTTTTCTCCTCTAATAGTCATTGATACCAGCTAAAATAAATCATCATTATTATTATTATTATTATTATTATTATTATTATTATTATTATTATTATTATTATCATTATTAACAGATATAAGTTAAGTATTCTGTAGGACCAAAAATTAATCTTTACGTTGGTAGGGACTATGACAAGGTCTATTACATTTATATTTAATGACCAATAAAGTTATTAATGTTATTATTACTATTAATGTTATTATTATTATTATTATTATTATTATTATTATTATTCGCTCATCACAAACATTATTAAATAGGCCTACATGAGTCTAAGCGAATGAACGTAAAAAATACTAAATAGAGAGGAAATACTAAATCATGATAGAAACGGTTGTAATATGTAACATCTGCAACCCAATTAAAATAGTGGAATCAACACTTGCCTCATATTTTAAATTACGTACAGAATGTTCATTCAGTGCATACATTTCTTACATTACAGCGTTTCAAAGCGCCAAATAGGTAGCTAAGAAGCTAAAAACTACTAGCATACGCTCTTTAATAAGAAGCTTGAGTTAACTTATTTGTCATTAGGACCTCGAAAGCGCAGTAGCTGTGTAGCTAATTTGTTAGCCGAGTAATGATAGAAAAAAGTGTTTAGTGTACAGTATTAATGCCATGACATCTCATTGCCGTCTGGGTGGCCACCAGACAAGCCCACTGCGGGAACAAGATGCCCGGATTGCGTACATGAGAAGCTGGATGCACAAAAACTCAAGAGCGGGCCACACAAGAGCCGATGAGGTCACGAAGTAGTGTCTTCTGACTACTCTTAAATATGTGATCTACTATAGGGTCAACATTCTCACCATACTCACAAGGGAAGGGTTTCGGCTCGAACAGGAATTTCGTATCCAAAATTTGTATACAGGCCCATCTTTACATCTCTGTAAAGCTCTCAAAAGCATTCGTTTGTGTAATGTGTGGTTTGTCTGTTAAGGTGCGTACACACTTAGCGAACGAACAACGAACGAACGACAAACGATTGCATTCGTTGATTGAAATCGGTACGTGTGTACGTCGCAGCAAAGGCAAACCGATCGTTTGGTTTGCCTTCGGAAGTGATCCGTCGCTTGTCGGTACATCAAAGGAAGTTGGTATTCGTTGTGGACGGGATTTGCCACTAGTTTTAGTTCGTAGCAGAACGCAGCGCTTAGTTCAATTTCACTAACAGGATATCGAAACTGGAGTGGACGGAAGACGCTGTTATAAATCTTATTAATGCATATAGGGAGCAGGAAAGTTCATGGAATCCCAAGTGTCCTCCTTATCACAATAAAGTAAGAAAACATGATGTTTGGGAAGCTATTGGAAAGATGTTCAGCTGCAAGATAGGCGAGTCAAACACGTGCAAAATTTGAAAATTATTTTTGTTTATTTATTTTCAGTGGATACATGATTTTGTTTATTGTAGGGAGCAGAAGTCAAAAAGAAAATTGAAAATTGAATCCCTACTGACATCATTCCGGAGGGAAAGACAGAAGTCCACAAAAAGATCTGGAATGGGGAGTGATGAAGTGTACGAGTCAACTTGTTTCGCGTATAAACATATGTCGTTCCTTTTGGACAAATTCACGCCCAGAAAAAACAAAGTTCCAACCTTGTGCACACAAAATAAATTATTGGCACTGAAAAGTGTCTTTTCGTAAGCATGATGCGCATACGACAAACACAGACAAATATCTCTTTTTATTATTTTAAGATAATTATTGTCAGTGAGGTATCCGTATACTGAAACTTTCCCCTGGGGCCTATTTCATAAAAGTAATAATTTAATACCATTACTGAAAAGGTAATAACATTAAGTACTGCAATATTATTACTGTTCTGTTTCATAAAAGTAATAGTTAATATTATTTATTACTGTAAACGCTCATATTTTATTACTAAAATAAATAACAATATTACTAAAGTGTTTCATAAACCAGCAAAGATAATTAAATTTATTAATAATATTAACGTTAGTTCCATGACTGTATTTTAAGTAATAGTTTAATAATTTGTAAAAAGTAAATGCCAATGTAGGGTTAGATTTTGAAGATAAAACCGTGAAAACATTTGAAATGGATAATTCTGACTCAAATAGTGATGAAGAGGGAGTGTTTGTCCGACGTCCAAGAAATTTTAGACAACGAATATCCTACAACCATATGCAAGAAAGTTACGAATATAATGAAATAGTTGACCTTTCAATTCGAGAACTTTTCGCAAAAAACTCTGTTTCTTCAAGTTATTTTCACGTCTTTTCCCCATTTTAAAAAGCATCAGAGACAAAATGAATGACTAACAAAGTCCCTCTCCATACTTACAAATACTTACAAATTGTCATAGGCGCCAATGTAGATGGACCAGGCTGAAAATGAAAACTATCTTATCTAATTGTAAAAGAGGAACAATTGGAAAGGCTGAAACCTAAATTAAATTCAATTACAGTATAAAACTGTTAGAATGTAATTACTGTATATGTTACATTATTTTACCTTATTTGAATGATTGAACTTAACGTTTTTTCCCTCCTTTCTCGTCATTTTTAAAATTATAATTGTTCAGAAATATATGCTTATGGGACATTTACATCACAAAATACAGTAATAATGATATTTTCTGTACCTATTGAAATGTTTTTTCAATGCATACTTGTGACAACCTGAATCTATATACTCTTCACTAATTAACATTGTGAAGATCTTGGTGAGCCAAAATCTTTTGAAGACATATATCAACAAGTAGATCTATTACAAAATATATGGACTACTTTAAACCATCCCTATAGAGGGCATAAACTAAAATTAACTTACGAGATTTATAGGTACCGTATCTACAATTCCACATCACAATCTCTAATTAGAACATATTTGCATTTTGTATAGTCAGGTAACTTCTTGAACATACTACTTACAACATAATCAGCAATAAAAACCCATTAAGACAATTTCAGTATTTTATTAATTTCGTCATAACATTAATCTTCTACAACATCCACACCTTCAAACTCAAACACGATATTTTCTAGGAACGACTTCACCGCGTAAGTACTTATGCCGTTATTGCATTACTTATTTATTTTTGGTAAAAGAGTAATTTTTATGCGTATTTATTTTCGCTTGCACCAATAATTTTTAAGCCTTTTTATATAAGTACTTGCGCAGTATTCCGAATTATAACGGAACTTGAAAATATCTTACATAATACGCTTTGCAGGGTCCACTAACCCTGTCGTTAACACTGTCCTTAAGGCTGGTACAATATTGTCATCAAAAGTTTTCACTGCTTAACATTTTCATATGGTACTTCTTTAGATAACGAGATGCAAGTTTTATACACTCGCGCACACACACACACGCTTCTGTCACTGATTTTATACACTGTTTTTGTAATTGCAAACGTTACAACAGCAGAGACGTGAACAATTAGGAATGATAAAATCTGTTCACAATATTTTAGATTTATCATATTGTTTCTTTTACTCGTAAATCAACTGACTCAAATAACAGAAACAATAACTTCGAGTTACAGTGATTTACAATCTTATCTGAAATAAATTGTCTCCCAAACCTTCACACATATTACGACTTACTCTGTTGTTGTTATTAAAGATAGTACTTCAAAACTTATTTCATTCAACAACTGTTAACAGAGAGAATAATATAAATAGCTCTAGAGTGCAGACCTGAGAGGATAAAAAGACCAACTTGGTTATGTTTGTCAGCCTTAACCTCAAATCATCTGGTTACTGTACGTATTTTATGACTCGTGCAAAACGTTTATGAAACAGAATTTAGTCGGTTAATAAAATTGTTTTCATGACTGTAATACTATTACTTAATATTATTACTGTGTTTATGAAACAGGACTGCACTTGCTATAATTATATTTTCGTCTGCCTTTATAGCGGACAATCAGCGAATGTGAAGTTTTCTGACAATTTGCTGTTGATTTGTACGTCGCTTCGAACAGCGAACGAACAACGAAGTTTTGCTTCATCATTCGTTCGTTGTTCGTTCGCTATGTGTGTACGCACCTTTAGAGCACTGTACAAGTTGAGGGGTGGGGAGAGCACTGCACAAGTTAAGGGGATGGGACACCTTACCCGTAAGCCTAGCCTAGCCTGGAAGCTAGTGCGAGTGGTAAAATGTCTAAAGCCCATTTAAGAACATCTTTCTCCAACGTTCTGTCTGAAAATATTGCAGCTAATCAAAAGTATATACTGTTATGTGAGTCATTGAATGCGCACAAGGACGCAACCTTAATAAATTAATCTTCCAAGGCTAGGATGTGGAATGTATGATCATTCCACCTAAAAAAAAACTAAATATATCCAGCCTCTGAATATCTATTTCCTTAAACAATACAAAATATATGCTCGGAGGATAACAGATTACATAAGGACTCTTGCTGAGAATCCAGAACTTAACTTGGGAAATTGAGTGTTTATAATGAAAATGCACTCTGTTATTCATAACCAGTTATCTGCTCCAGTATACCGCCCTATGCTTCAATATTCCTGGCAGTCAGCTGGTTACGTGAATTGTGAACAAGTCTCGGACTTCAAAAATTTAATTCAGGTGGCAGAAGATTGTTCAGGTGTTGCTTCTGCGTGTTGTGCTTATTGCTCTGCACCATGCTGTTTCATGCATTTTATGGAGAATCCCCATGTACATTTTTAAAGAAGTGTATTGACCAATACCAACCAAACGGAGAGTTACACAAGTGAATGCTTTTACGGTCTTCATCACCATTGTGAGGTAAGCGTTTGTACAAATTTTTAACCAAAAATTCCTGTTCAAGCCGAAACCCTTCCCTTGTCAGTATTACGTTTTCTATTAAGTTACTTGTACTATAATAATAATAATAATAATAATAATAATAATAATAATAATAATAATAATAATAATAATAATTTATTTTAGCTGGCAGAGTTAAGGTCGTAAGGCCTTCTCTTCCACTCAACCAGCAAAAAGTATATACATATGCATGAACTTACAAAGAATTCAACAATTTGATTTAGATGAGAGTTACATGTATACAAGAGTTATTTACGAATTAAACAACAAAATACTATGAACTATTAATTAAACACTGAAATACAAACTATGTAGCAGAATTAAGCTAAAATACATAGAATGTTAATACAGCACTATCAGGATGATGTCTAAAGAAAGAAGTAACAATGTAGTCAGTGATAGTTTAAATCAGTATGATTGGAGTGAAATGCTAATAAGGTTATCTTTTAAGCTGTTTTTAAAGGTGTTTATTGTCTTGCAGCCCCTAATACTTTGTGACAAGGAATTCGATTGACGCGAGGTAGATACTGTAAAAGATGATGAATAACAAGATGTTCTATGAAGAGGTATACTTAGCGTGCCACAGATAAGTGATCTGGTATTTACGTCGTGGTTAGAGTATAGATAAGAGAGGTTAGAGTATAGATAAGGGTGTACTAGGATATAGATTCCAATTTCAAACCGAGCGAATCCGAGTTTGAATTTAGACTTAAAATATTAGAAAATAGTGAACGAATTAATTTCAAAACAAAGAAACTTAAATGCTTACAATAAACTTTAACAGCAAAACGAAATAAATTTCACGTACTTTAAAAATTAAAAGAAAGAAAATCTTGCACAGAACATTGCAAAATTTGAAGATTTTTCACAGTGAAATTCACCAGTATTGTGTATTGATGCAGCATGAACGGACACTTTCATATGAAAGACAACTAAATTTACAATTTTCTCACCGAGAATGGAACCTGAGTCGGCTGGTTCTGTTCCCACTGAATAACTGGAGAATACAGGCCTAAATAGACCTACGATGAAAGAGTAATGGAACGGAGAAAAATTCTCTCCGGCGCCGGGATTTGAACCCGGGTTTTCAGCTCTACGTGCTGGTGCTTTATCCACTAAGCCACACCGGATACCCACCCCGGCGTCGGACAGAATCGTCTCAGATTAAGTTCCAACTCTTGGGTTCCCTCTAGTGGCCGCCCTCTGCACTACGTCATAGATGTCTATGAACGTAGGACTGAAGTACACACTTGTACTGAGGTGCACTCGTTATGAGTGACTAGTTGGCCGGGATCCGACGGAATAAGCGCCGTCTTAAATCACGAAGTGATTTACGCATATCATAGATATTATTTTAATGTACCGACGTACATATGATATTTCCATGCAGATATTCTGCGTCATCATACGATGAAAGAGTAATGGAACGGAGAAAAATTCTCTCCGGCGCCGGGATTTGAACCCGGGTTTTCAGCTCTACGTGCTGATGCTTTATCCACTAAGCCACACTCTTTCATCGTATGATGACGCAGAATATCTGCATGGAAATATCATATGTACTTCGGTACATTAAAATAATATGTACTAAATAGACCTGTGTAAACAGTCGTAAGGTTCTGTCTAGAAACTTTGTACATGAAGTCGCATGTTTAGAGATTTTGCCAATTATATCGATCTGAATTCCTCGACTCTCTAGTCTCTGAAGTCAATGGCTAATATATTATGAACTTGTTTCAGAATAGCCGGCATCCGGATGCGATTCACGGACTCTCTGAATAGAAAACAGTCACGCGAACTACTGCAGAGCATGCACTGTGTGGGTGAGTCTTTGTGGCAAATGTCACGGCCTTAAATTAAGTATTGCTCGTGTTTGCAGATTAAGAGGCGGTGAACTTCAGCTTGAATAGAATTATCCCTTGTGTAGAATTAACGGAACTGTCTGTGGTAAGGCCGGTAATGCATACGCGAATGAAACATCTCTTCAAGAGTTTTGGACATACAGTAATTTATATGTACGATTCATAAGCTTTTCTGAGAATTAAGTGTTACACTGACTTGTACGGACCAATGTTACTAATATATTTTGTTATGGTTTCGTATTTCAACTTGATTTTTGGACCTTTATAAATGGCTAGGAGAGAAAACAATGATGGATTTTAATACATTAGATCAGGCCTGCACAAGGTTTGCGCTCTCCGAGCCGGCTCACGGCTCATGAGCGGAATGCAGATATTAGCTGCGCTCTGTATAAGGGTGGACTGGAAGAAGAGGTGATCTCGTACAAAATATACACAAAAGGAAATGCAGTACTAGTAAGAGTGTTTATGAAATTAATTCCCGTTCAGTGTTTGCAAAACTATCTTCGACTATTATTAATTAATAAAGAAATATCTATTTTACAGAAATAATAGAAATTCTATAGCTACTTAAAAGTACAATATCATATTGTTATATTTTTATTTATCAGTACATCAAAACGAGGTTTTATACTGTTGGCAGATGAAAGGAACAGTAGCCTACTGATCGTAATGAAACATCAGTTACAGATGTTCGATGTCTGCCTTTATTAAAGTTGATTATAGAAAACAGTTGCTCACAAATATAAATGTTGAGCCAAACATAGCAATCATTTTCACAGCCAGCCTGTGTAGTCGTGGATTTTATTGCTAATGGTTAGTCTTGTAAAACTCAACCAGGCTAGTAGTATTATTCAAACGATCTTTAGCCCTTAGATCACATTGAAGATCAATAAGTTCGAGCTGTAAATCGTTAAATGTTAATTGTTATGTTCCGTCTTTTAGATTCCTCCATACTGTACTGTAGCAGTAGGTAAGCAACGTGAAACAGTTACTGAGAATAGGCCTACACACTGCACTCCATTAGATAGCTGAGTGGTCGTTTCCCTCTCCTCTACCTACAGCAAATGTATGTCATTCTGACGTATCTTCCTCTCCGTTTCGGCGAGCGGTAAACACAGCTCTCCCGCTCCGAAGGAGCGCGCGCGCTCGTTCAGCGCTGTTTGTGCAGGTATGCATTAGACACTAGAGTTGGGTCGATTCGTGAACGAATCGTTCATTCGAACGACTAATAATAAAGAATCGTAAGAATCGATTCGTGGTATCAACGAATCGTCGTTCAAAAGAATCGTAACGAATCGTCGTTCAAAAGAATAGTAAGGAATCGGCATGGTATCGTAACCCACGATTCTATTAGTTGTTTGATGTAACCTGTCAACGGACATTTCCGAACCGTGTCGAATGCTCCCGAGCGAGAGTGAAATCAAAATATGTACTGCATTTGTTAAGTGTGGAAAATAATGAACACAAACCTGAAATTTGCATAGTTAAATAGAGATGTAATGCAAAAAATGTACTTCGTAATAAGGTTCAGTTGATAAATTATAATTTAGAGACATTATCTTGGGTAATTTTGTAGACTAATGGAGGTCATACTGAATGGTTCCAGCCAATGAGAAAGAGACAATCCAATGTCTCGCCTCTTATGCCATCTATGCGAGAGATGTAGAACGTTTTTGTTCTACGCGGAAAGGAAAGTGTCTTGCGACGATTCAAAAGAATAGTTGGAATCGCAGACTGGGAAGAATCGTGAACTCGTTGACGATTCAAAAGAATAGTGGAATCGCAGACTGAGAAGAATCGTGAACGAATCGTTAGAATCGATTCGTAATGTGTGATTGAATCGTTGGAATCGACGTCTGAAAAAGAATCGTGTTGCCCAACTCTATTAGACACTAGACATATATATCAACATATATGCCTAACTTGGAATCAGGTCACAAAGGGAAACACTGAAGGAGGAAGATTCACTCCGGTGCTGTGGATTGAATTCGGCGTAGCTCAGTGGTCAGAGCGCTTGGTACGTATAACCAAGGACCCGGGTTCGATTCCCGGCGTCGGAGCGAATTTTTCTCCTCAAATATTAATTGTCAACATTACAGAGATTATTCTGTAGGACAAATTAATAAATCCATAATATTGTTGGCACTAATTGAATCTGTGTGTCTAGCGTGGAAAGCTGACAGTCTACTCTAGCCGTTTGGCTATCATTGCGTCATTGTAACTGAGAAAGCAGTAGAATAATACAGCATGCATGGCCTATTTGTGGTTCAAAGGACCTCAGTCTCGTAATACTGTTTGCTAATCACATGTTACATTTTCTCTGACAAAATAAAATCCTACCTGAATGGCAGACTTGATGAATGAAACCCCTACGACACGAGTTTACAATAAGAGTTGTCTCATTCTGAACCTTGGATTGTTGTTTCTGAATGACCTGATGGGGAGAGCTGCTTTGTCTAGAAGGGGATTAATCTGTCCTGGACGTTCGGAGAACCACGAGGAGCTCAATGAAATGCGTGCGAACTTTACATTTGCCTCTAATTACACTCGCTTGGTTGAGTATTTTGTTTGGTGAAACTGAGACAATTTCTAAGTGCTTGCTTGATAGTGGGTTTGAAGTTAAGCTGTGAGTATATGATACGGCACTCTAAGCAGTCGTTCTGTGTGACAACTGGCGTTCCTTCGTAACTATAGAAACGCCTGTTAATTATAAATCCTTTTTGCAAGTTCAAGCTCAATACGTTTCTCTTTAGTCTAGAGGAAACTCAGTCTCAAATTCACAGTTCTTTCTGCCATAATTTCACGTCATCTTCAGCATCCTTAGGAGTCTGTCATACCTATTTAAACTCTTCCTGAGCACATTCGAATTTTTATACCCCTTGGCCTATACAATGTCATTTTCAAAAAGTTGTGGTTACATGCACATGGCATAATATATATAGGCCTACTAAAAGTTAATTTAATACAGTATCTGAAGTTTCATTTCACTATTTAAAAATCTCCAGTTTTTTGGCCCATTCTGTATATTGGAACCCCTCCCCCATGGATTTTAATAAATTCTTTCAAGCAGGTTACGAATATATGCGTAGGGGAGAAGTGGGTACAGTGAGACAGGGAGAACAGTGAGACATTTTTTATTAGATGGTAAATTTTGATGTTGAAATGTTGTAACAGTGGAGTTGTATGTTGCATGAGTAAAGTAACAGTATTTTCATACTCGATTTGATTCTATTTATAAAGGTGAGTGATGAAAAAATAATTCGTAACTTTTCACTCTAGTAGAAGTAAAATTTTGGCGTGTGTTTAATGAAGGTTATATTGGATATACAAATGAAATAGAAATATGAATGTTTTGTTACCTAATACTATGGTATTTGACGTTATGTTTCTCAAAGTTTCGTCTTTCTTGTTTTGATTTTGAAGTGATGGCGCCATTTTTAAACGAACTATGCGTAAAGGGAACAATGAGACATGTCATTGATGGGTACACTGAGACGTCTCATTGTTCCCATTTACCAATGATTTGCAAAAATAAACTGTAACTATATTACATTTACCGGTAACTAACATTAAAAATGAACATACAAGTAACCAATTTAGAAAATATAGCTTAAAATATTGGATACATTACATTTTAATGGTTTCTTAAATTAAAAATTATTCACAAAATTTAATAAAATGTTAAAAAATAATAAAGAATTAAATTAAATTCTTATAATTATAAGCTTTGTTGTCACCAAAAATTCATTTTATTTCTTCGCAAAAGTTTGAAAAGTCATGGAAAATTCACTTTTCCAAATGTTCCAGATGTTTCAATAGTTTCCAAGTCAGACATCAAAATGATTCTAAATAAGTCTATAGAACATGGCAAGATAAAGAGACAGCAAGCTTTCTTTTCTTTTGAAATAAATGTAAATCATTTCAATGTCCGTTAATAGACACTGTGGTGCCTCACTGTACCCTCCTGAATGGGAACAGTGAGACATTTGCATTTTTTTTTAGAAACACGCATTGTATATTATGTGCTTTATCTATTAAAATTTCTGTTTATGTATTATTGTACTCCATGTTTTAATGTATATTTTTATTGCGTTTGATTTTAAAAATACTTGAAATTTCACTTGCATACATATGTCTTAATATTTTGTGTCTCACTGTACCCACTACTCCCCTACTCTGCTTTGTGTTGTGTATAGGAATGGACTCGTACACATTGTCATTTTATCGGATATGACATAAGCATTTCCATGACAACGAAGTCGAACTTCTGTTCCACAAAATTATTTCATCGAATATAGACGTTACTTTCTTACTTACTGGCTTTTAAGGAACCCGGAGGTTCATTGCCGCCCTCACATAAGCCCGCCATTGGTCTCTATCCTGAGCAAGATTAATCCAGTCTCTATCATCGTATCCCACCTCCCTCAAATCCATTTTAATATTATCTTCCCACCTACGTCTCGGTATCCCCAAAGATCTTTTTCCCTCCGGCCTCCCAACTAACACTCTATATGTATTTCTGGATTCGCCCATACGTGCTACATGTCCTGCCCATCTCAAACGTCTGGATTTTATCTTCCTAATTATGTCAGGTGAAGAATACAATGCGTGCAGCTCTACGTTGTGTAACTTTCTCCATTCTCCTGTAACTTCATCCCTCTTAGCCCCAAATATTTTCCTAAGAACCTTATTCTCAAACACTCTTAATCTCTGTTCCTCTCTCAGATTGAGAGTCCAAGTTTCACAACCATACAGAACAACCGGTAATATAACTGTTTTATAAATTCTAAGTTTCAAATTTTTTGACAGAAGACTAGATGACAAAAGCTTCTCAACCGAATAATAACACGCATTTCCCATATTTATTCTGCGTTTAATTTCCTCCCGAGTGTCATTTATATTTGTTACTGTTGTTCCAAGATATTTGAATTTTTCCACCTCTTTGAAAGATAAACTCCAATTTTTATAGTTCCATTTCGTACAATATTCTGGTCACGAGACATACTTAGTCTTTTCGAGATTTACTTCCAACCCTATCGCTTTACTTGCTTCAACTAGAATTTCCGCGTTTTCCCTAATCGTTTGTGGATTTTCCCCCAGCATATTCACGTCATCCGCATAGACAAGAAGCTGATGTAGCCCATTCAGCTCCAAACCCTGCCTGTTATCCTGAACTTTCCTAATGACATATTCTAGAGCGAAGTTAAAAAGTAAAGGTGATAGTGCATCTCCCTGCTTTAGCCCGCAGTGAATTGGAAAAGCATCAGAAACTGGCCTATACGGACTCTGCTGTAATATAGATGTTACTCGTCAAAATATTTCGAAGTGAGGAAGAGACAACACTAAGAGCTCCAAGAAACTTGGAAATGAAATATCATTGCTCGTCAGTGACAGAGAAACTAACTGGAGACATCAGTCATTATGCGGGGAATCGAGTCCCTGACCCCCCAATAACAGCTACTAGTGCCGCCCTTAACTTTGTTTGGAGTCACGCCCCGTCGTAAGTTATATCAATTACGGCGCAAGTGTGCACAGCCCTCGGGGGTCCATTAGCAGCGGAACCTGTGCATCTAGCGCAGTGTCTTCCATCCTCTCGTAATTATTATTTTTTATTCGATCGAACTCCGTCCTCCGTAACCTCTCACTGCGCTAAGTGTTGTAGTTTATCACGTTCAACTGCATGTCGGTCGGCCTCTCATTTGAAATCGGTAATAACTCTAACAATGAAGGTCTTTAATCACCGCCGAAGTACAAAATAACAACACAGAGACGCACGCAATATATTAACATTTCAGATCAAGAGGTCCGAGCCAAACCCGACCTGAATCTTGTACCTTGATTTGCATTAGTCTTTTGTCAGTTAATCATTAAGTTAGCATTTTTTTGTACAGTTTGCACAAGTGTTTAGAATCTCTCTAACATACGTGCCCTTATTCAGACAGAATTTTCTTTTTAATCACAAACCGTTATACACCGTGTTCCGCTTATAAGTATAATAAAAGAAATAGTTATAATTTCATAACAATGCATGCAAATGGGTTAAGATTGGTACCATTGTAAAGAGGAAATTGGGAAGTTTTAATCCATTGTTGTTACTTATTTTTAGAAGACTCACGCATGCGCATATCATTAAATAAGAGAATTCGTATCGTATCTTTAGTCAGTCAGCATGTGGACGCCACAGCAGAAAGCCTTTTGTGTGCTGTCATTAGCAGAACATAGATCCATAATTCGTGTACAGCGCTTGTTTCGCCGTCAGTACAATCTTAGACCGAGGGAAGCTGTACCGACGTACGTCTCAATAATGAAATGGGATAGGCAGCTCAGAGAAACAGGAAGTTTGTTGTCTAATGCAGGTAAACATTCCAAGCGTAAAGTGTCTGACGAAAATGTCGAACGCATTCGCGAGGCATTTCAGAGAAGCCCGCGGAAATCCATTCGACAGGCTAGTGTGCAGTTGAACATCCCACCAACAACAGTGCATACAGTGCTCCATAAAAGATTGCGTTTGCGAGCGTACAAGCTGCAACTTCATCAGATGATTACGCCGAATGATAAACTGGAACGAAAACGCTTTGCAGAAACAATGTTGGATAAAGTGGACGATGACGACACATTTCTAACTCGAGTCTGTTTCTCAGATGAGGCAACCTTCCACGTCAGTGGAAAAGTAAACCGACACAATTGTCGCATCTGGGGGTCGGAAAATCCAAGTGTCGTAATTGAACACCAACGGGATTCCCCTAAATGGAATGTTTGGTGTGGGATCATGCGTGACAGAATCATTGGTCCCTATTTCTTTGCTGAAAAGACAGTCACTGCAAACACGTACCTGGATATGTTGCAACTGTATGCTGTGCCACAACTCCCAGATGGAGCAATTTTCCAGCAAGATGGGGCTCCACCACACTTTGCCAACATGGTTCGCACATTCTTAGACGAACAATTCCCTGCAAGATGGATCGGAAGAGGATCACCGTACATCACATGGCCTGCCAGATCACCAGATCTAACACCACCTGATTTTTTCCTGTGGGGGTTTGTTAAGGACCAGGTCTACAGGACGCCAGTACGTGATTTGGCAGACTTACAAGAAAGAATTTATGCTGCTGTCAACAATGTTACACCACAGATGCTTCATAACACTTGGGTCGAGGTTGAATACCGGTTGGATATTTCCCGTGCCACCAATGGAAGCCATGTTGAGGTTTATGGAACATAAGGTAACAAAAATTCCCAGTTTTCATTCTTTGTAGCAGTTGGTTTCAACTATATACTTGTATTAATTCAGAAGTTATAGCTATTTCTTTTGTTATACTTATAAGCGGAACACGGTGTATATCACATTGTTTTATTATTATTATTATTATTATTATTATTATTATTTAATTAGTTCATCGCTGTGGAGTAACGGTAACCGTGCAACGAGCGGGCCCAGCTTCAAATCTTGATTGGGACAAGTTACCTAGTTTGGGTTTTCTCCTTGTGTATGTGTGTACGTGTGGAGTAAATGTTGGTAATACTGTGATAGTTATTTTTGGGAATTTATTACAATTTTACTGAGCGAGAGGAAGATCGGTTTTTTGCGTCAACATGTAAAGGGAATGTTCGTGGACAAGTTTATGTACAAAACTGGTTCTTTTCTCGCTCAGTAAAATTGTAATAAATTCTCAGAAAGAACTATCACAATATTATCAACCTTTACCCTATATATATATATATATATATATATATATATATATTCTCTTGATAAAATGCTACGAGCGTGACTCGGAAAGTTACTTTCGGTATTTTTTTTTCAGAAAGCATTTTATTGAGGGAACTTTTATTGTGTGCAAGTGAAAATGCACTTTTCAATTACCTTCAACATAATTTCCATTTACATTCAGACTTTTTTTCGTACCGCTTCACAAGCTTCGAGATTGCAAATCAAGATTTCAGGTATAACTCCCTGATTTGAATAATTTCGAGGGAAAAAGTGTTCCGGGGCCGAGCATCGAACCCGGGACCTTTGGTTTAACGTACCAACGCTCTACCAATTGAGCTATCCGGGAACTCTACCCGACACCGATCCAATTTTTCCCTCTATATCCACAGACTCAAAGTGGGCTGACAACCGTCGAGCAACCAACTTCGAGTGCACACTAACTCCGTGTGACTTAAATTGTGGTTTTTCTGTTAACGAACAGTGACGTGTATTATGCAAATCAAGTTTTCAGGTATAACTCCCTGTAAAGTTGATTTGAATAATTTCGAGGGAAAAATTGTTCCGGGGCCGGGCATCGAACCCGGAACCTTTGGTTTAACGTACTCGGGTAGATCAGTTAGTAGAGCGTTGGTACGTTAAACCAAAGGTCCCGGGTTCGATGCCCCACCCCGGAACAATTTTTCCCTCGAAATTACTCAAGCTTCGAGATTCCCTCTGCTTAAAAATCGGCCGCCTGTGACTGTAGCTACCCATTGACGCTCTCTTCGAGCTTCTCATCTGTTTGAAACCGCTGGGATTCAAGTCATTTCTTCACGTTTGGGAACACGTGGTAGTCGCTCACAGCCAAGTCAGGACTGTATGGTGGATGATGAAACACATAATATAGGTTAACTGCATAATTTTTTTTTTCATACTATGATAAAAATGGCTTTTTAAAATTATCAGTAATTTTTTTATACTTTTATCAGCTATTTAATTAAGCACTAATAAGTCTTGTTATGGTACATTGTAATTTATGTCCATTTGTGAGCTTATTTCCTTGTAAAATTTTAGAAATCTAGAACATGCATTTTCTGATATTATTCGTGGTCGTTCACGTACAGTCTTGGAAAAAAGTTTTGCCGCACAGATACTTTATAAGTCACAGAAAGGAGGCAGTGCACATGATCAGAGGACGAGCGACCTGGTTCACAAGAGAACGACTAGTTGAGGTAATAAAATTAGTCTTGTTTCGTTGTATGTCTGATCATGCGCACTGCCTCCTTTCTGGGACTTATAAAGTAGACTATCTATGCGACAAAATGTCTTTCTAAGACTGTACATATACCTTTAAGCAAATAGACAAATTAAAAGGGACAGGGGATGCATCCAACTCTCATAGTTGAAGAAATGGCTGTAAAAATGACCTAGTTCCATTCTTCCCTCTAAATCAGTCAAACAACTTTTCATTTAGAATTGTAGACAAACAATTTCTGCATCGGTTGGTGCAACAGTAAAGTAAAGAAAACTAGATACTGGATGAGTTTCCGGAGGATTCATGTCAGGTCGATTCAGTTGTAATACTGAACATTTATACAACGTTGGGAAGAAAATATAAAACCTGACAACTAGAAAATCACTATAATGAACTAATTTATATAGTAATGGGGAAAAATATTTGTTTCCCTCTTGCGGTATAAAGTAAAAAGACCCTGACTACATACATACTAGTAGTACAAAGTCTACAGATATCTGAGTTACACAATGGTTTCACGACGCCAGGTGTTTCCAAAGTTAACGAAATCCTTCCGTGCTCTTTAGTACGCAACAATTTTCCGCTTGTTCAGTTTACTGAACTTCCAATTAAATTCCGACATTTTGGAGTGCACTCCAGTCGTGTCGTGTTCTTAATGCACCTAGCAATCACAGCACAACACCAGTGGTGTTTGACTGACTGCTTTAATAACGGCAGATGTAAGTGCTGAGGTCACAGTTCGACCCTTGAACTCCATATGGCCAGCCGTGACGAGCTTGACACTTGGAATTGAAGTGGGACTGCATGGATTCCGGCCCAACCCTCCTCCCTCTCTCGAATTTTGAATTAGCGTGTTCAAGAGCGGTGACGGATGAAGGCCAAGTCAAAGGAAATCTCTCTGCATTTAGGAGAAGAATTATTATTGCCTCTTCACGACGAGTGTTACCCGAACAGTGTAACTTGACTGAAACGATCCTAGCAGCCGCCTGGTGTTTATGGCTGGTGATGTATTGGAGTTGTTAGAAATTTTATAACGTTCTCGTGTTCTGTTATGTTAAATCTTATCTTGTCGGCCGGTTTCTTTCTCAAGTTGACAACTCAGTCAATGGAGCCTCCTTTTGTTTTGCCATAACGTCTAAACAAACGTCGTCAAATTGTATCTTTTGTGAAAAGTTAATATCCGCCAGAATTGTAGACATGCAAAGGAGCTTTAACTGCAAATTTCTTAAAATAATTTATGTTAATAACCATTAACTAGAGCTGTGATAGATATGCCAATTCAAGTTGTATTTAACAATGTAGTTTTTATGAAAATTGATATTATCTGACTTAAAAATTTAGTTATAATAACAATTTTCTAATGTTAAAACACCAAATCACACAATGCCTCCACATACGCAGTAGACCTACACATCACAAACACCAACCACAGTTACAGCAACATAGAAACAAACATGGAAATTCTACACAATCAACCGAAAAACCTGAAACTAAATACAGTAGAACAGTACGAAAAATAAAGACACACAGAACACACCCACAACACATCCTCAATACTTACAACTCACTTACTTACTTACTGGCTTTTAAGGAACCCGGAGGTTCATTACCGCTTTCACATAAGCCCGCCATCGGTCCCTATCCTGAGCAAGATTAATCCACCTCCCTCAAATCTATTACAATATTTATTAATTTATACAGTAATATTTTAATATTATAATAATCATAATACTGATAATACAAATGCTTATTTTTATTTTTATTGTTTAGTATGCTGTGTCTTTTGGCAACCCTTACTGAAGGGCAGCTACCCTTGTGGGATTTATATGTAGGCCTATATACAGGGTGTTTCCGGGCTAGTGTTACAAACTTTCAGGGATGATGGGGAAGGGCACATGTATCAATTTGAGATAAGGAACCCTGGTTGCTTATAACTTTCGACTCAGTCATTCCCGGACCAAGGTTCCTTATCTCAAATTGATACATGTGCTCTTCGCCATCATCCCTGAAAGTTTGTAACACCAGCCCGGAAACACCTGTATATATACATATAATTGATGATAATGGATTGATGAAACTACAACATGCTACAAAATGCCATTAATCCAGTGATTGATAATTAACTGAATTATTTATCAACAAGTCCACACCTGTGGAGTAACGGTCAGCGCTTCTGGCCGCGAAACCAGGTGGCCCGGGTTCGATTCCCGGTCGGGGCAAGTTACCTGGTTGAGGTTTTTTAAGGCGGCCGGGTAGCTCAGTTGGTAGAGCAGCTGGCTACGGACTGGAAGGTCTGGGGTTCGATCTCAGGTGGTGACAGGATTTTTTCTCGTTGCCAAACTTTCAGAACGGCCCCAAGGTTCACTCAGCCTTCTATAAATTTGAGTACCGGGTCTTTCCCGGGGGTAAAAGGCGGTCAGAGCGTGGTGCCGACCACACCACCTCGTTCTAGTGCCGAGGTCATGGAAAGCATGGGGCTCTACCTCCATGCCCCCCAAGTGCCTTCATGGCATGTTACGGGGATACCTTTACCTTTTTTTTTTATTTATCAACATGTCACACCGTTTTCGTAGTGAATTATTACTCTAAATTTTAAGATTAGCCGTACTTAATTATTAATAAATATGTAGCTAGTCGGCGATGTATGCAATGGAAGGGGAAAGGAACTGGCCACCCTACCCCATTATCTCCTGGCCTAGTTGTCTCATAAATGGTGCCTTCTTGGTATCACTTGTGAGATACAGACCTGTCTTCAGACAGTTGACTAAACAACAACATATATATATATATATATATATATATATATATATATATATATATATATATGTAATAAAAATTAAAAACTATGTTTTATTTAACGACGCTCGCAACTGCCGAGGTTAGATCAGCGTCGCCGGTGTGCCGGAATTTTGTCCCGCAAGAATTCTTTTACATGCCAGTAAATCTAGTGACGTGAGCCTGTCGCATTTAAGCACACTTAAATGCCATCGACCTGGACTGGGATCGAACCCGCAACCTCGGTCACAGAAGGCCAGCACTATACCGTCTGTGCTATTCAGGGCGACTATGTATAGATTGTTAGTTGGAAGACCTGAGGGAAAATTATCTTTTACCTTTGGGGAGGTCAAGACGTAGATGGAAGAATAATATTAATTTAACTACACTATTATTTAGAATAACTACGTTATTTATTATGGTCAGAAAATTGAAAGTCAACTAATATTTTGTCCTCGAGTAGAAAATCTTGCAGAGCAGAAATAATAAAAAGCTTGTTTGTTTTCAGAGAAATTAATTTTTAAAACATTTTTCTGATTAACTTACCTGTAAATGACAGATACGAGATATCACTTCTTAGCCATCGTTAGACATGACTGTCAATTTTATTTCTGTTGGTTACATGAGACATAGTTTCTGAAGTATCAATTAGTTCAATGCAGGCAGAGTGTATTTTTTCACAAGCTGTTCACTGCAACTCCGTCGTCACCACAGCTGTGTCGGATCAGTGCAACTCCTAACATCTCAACTCACGCGTAACTCCGATTAAAAGCTTTTGATTTTTAATGGATCAGTGGTAATGACGATCGGGAGATGCCGTTGGAACACAGTTTTGTTGCGCGTCATAATGGAATTCGGGAATCCATTAACCTGCATTGAAGCGCATTTAGTTGTGAGTGATTTTGTTCACCTCTCTCTTTCTCTCTCTGGGCTTTTGTTTAGAGAGAATGTCTGTAGTCATGATGGCTCCACAGACAGTGATGGGGTGTGAAACAATGGTGCGGGTTTATCGCCTCTGGGATGGGAGTGTGTATACATTCGTTTCTATCAGCTGTTGTTTTCTGCCCTTTACTCTACCGACTTCATCAAGTGCTCAGAATGCAGCTATATATCATTTGGGAGTTGATGACATTCAGCATCTTGTCTTGTTCTTCGAATAATGCAGAAACGGTGAAACGCTTACGAGATTTGCCACAACATACACTACGTATAGCATTAGCAGTTTTATTACAAACGCTTTACCAAGTGTCTTTCTTGTATTAGAATGTTCCTTGAAAAGCAACGTGATTGAACCTAACAAAGATATATTAGTAATGTCTAATGACGTAACAATTTTTGTAAAGACTAAAGTATGTAGGCCTAGGATGTTTAATATTATATGAAAGCCGCAGTCTTTGATTCGAACCCCACTTACGGCACGGAAACCGAGCGAAATGGCTCGTGTGTTCCGCACGGGATTCGCATTTGGGAGGTCCGCGGTTGAAATCCCTGGACCGACCAACCTGACTGTGGTTTTTCCATGGTTTTTCAACAGTTTTTTTATTTTTTATTTTATTGGGTTATTTTACGACGCTGTATCAACATCTAGGTTATTTAGCGTCTGAATGAAATGAAGGTGATGATGCCGATGAAATGAGTCCGGGTCCACACCTGTGGAGTAACGGCTAAGCGCGTCTGGCCGCGAAACCAGGTAGCCCGGGTTCGATTCCCGGTTGGGGCAAGTTCCCTGGTTGAGATTTTTTCCGGGGTTTTCCCTCAACCCAATATGAGCAAATTATGGGTACCTTTCGGTGTTGGACCCCGGACTTATTTCACCAGCATTATCACCTTCATCTCATTCAGACGCTAAATAACCTAGATGTTGATAAAGCGTCGTAAAATAAACTACAAAAAAGAAAAAAAAAAAAAGAAAAGAAATGAATCCGGGGTCCAGCACCGAAAGTTAACCAGCATTTGCTCATATTGGGTTGAGGGAAAACCCCGGAAAAAAAACCTCAACCAGATAACTTATCCCGACTGGGATTCGAACTCGGGCCACCTGGTTTCGCGGCCACACGCGCTGACCGTTACTCCACAGGTGTGGACTTTTCACCGTTACTTAGGCAAATGCCGGGTTGGAATTTTCATTGTCACTGATCATTTTCCTTCCTCTTCCCTTTAGAAAAATAATTTAGATTTCATATCATTCATCTTCATCATCTCATTACATAAGCATATTCAGGTCATAACGCATGCCTTCGTCCTTTTCGAAACCATCTCCGGGTTCCAAGCCCTTCGCAATATCTCTGCCAGGATTCTTTCCTTAAGAGCACTTCCGAGGGCGCTTCGATACCTTAGAAGGGCTGTCGGAATGGATTCTGTGCTTCTTGGTCACTTTGGTGATATGAGCTTAAGGGGGGAGAGGTGCAGGGGTGAGCGGCTGAAAGGTCTCATGCGGCCGATGGGCTGGTACATCCCATGATTGGAGGTGCACAGTAGGACACTGTTGAACCGAAGTGCTGAAGAGTCGTCCTTAACCCGCCCCTATACACTCAATACTATTATTTATTTATTTATTTATTTATTTATTTATTTATTTATTTATTTATTTATTTATTTATTTATTTATTTATTTATTCATTCATTTATTTATTCATTTATTTATTCATTTATTTATTCATTTATTTATTTATTTATTTATTTATTTATTTATTTATTTATTTATTTATTTATTTATTCATTCATTTATTTATTTATTTATTTATTTATTTATTAAGCTTCCTTTATGAAAAGATTGCCAGGTTTGACAAAGCGTATTATATATAATTTGGAAAACACACCTAGAAGGTAAAAAGATGTATGTCCATTTGAAACGGTTAGGGAATCGAATATATAAAACGTCAGAAAAATTTACACCTAAGTAGCCTATCGTACATGCTCAATTGCAATTAAGCAAGGAATAATAGTATCATCAGAAAAGTTTGAATGATTTGAATGCCATAGCCTATACCGCGAGAAAAATAATAGCTATGGATTAATTGACATTAAAGCTACGGTTTGTTTATGGTGATCATCGCCGGACGCAAATCGTCGGCGATTATAAACGTTGGCGATGATCGTCAGGAAGTAGTTTCTTTATCAGCGTACATCGCTCTCAATTCTCATTTGTTTTGCTGCCATAACTCGATTCATATTTCTACATGGTCTTCTCTAAATATCGATTATTGAACACGTATGCGATGATGTGCGTCCTGAATTTGCTTCAGAAGCAACCTCCAGTGATCTGCGTCACGTCCAACGATCTACGTTGGCGATCATCGCTGTAAAGAAACCGTGCGCATGCGCATTCATTTTAACTGCTGGCAACTCTAGGCGACAATCGCCAGCGATGTGCGTCCGGTGATGATCACTGCAAACAAACCGCAGCTTTATATCTAAACCAAACAATAGCCATCGGTTAAGGCTGGTTCACAATAAACAGGGAACGAGAACCAGAATGAAAACGAGATGCAGAGGACGTGAATATGAAAATTTTTGATTCACAATAAACCGAGAACGTAGACGACTATGCATATCGATATGCATGTCAATAACGATATGTAAAGTCGATATTACGCATTCTGATGTTATTTGTGTATAATTGACCAATGGCGTTCTCTCATGAGTACAAGGCAGCCATCATAAACACAGGTTAACCAACTTCGAAATTTCAACTGAAACATTTCATTAGGTACGGTACTATAAATATGCCCATGCTTCTTTATTATCACAACCTATTTTAAGTCTACCATAACGTAAAATAATTAGCAGTGGCGTAGCGTCAATGTAAGCTAAAAAGCTTAGCTTTCCCAGTTAATAATAATTTCATAATAAACCTGCAGTTTATGAAGAAAATTATTTATTAATTTTAATAGAATTTATATTTACGCGTTAAATATTGTGATGCGGCAGCTCAGGATGATTTGTGATGCAGCAGTAAACAAGAAGCCTGCACACACCGGCTTCCAAGCAGACTGGTTTCTTCTGTGTAATCCACCCCGCAGATTTTCCATCCCTTTCTAACTAAGCTACCCTAGTCGCAAGGCTCGCAAAGAAGCTGGCTTCAACATTTAAAATAAGTAGTTTCCGCGTTATCCCTATTCGTCAGTTGTGTTCAGTTGAAGTGTTAGTGTGAATTGTGGCTGATATAATAAATAATGAGCGAAATAACAGTTCCTGACACTAATTTATTTGAATTTTTTTTAGGACAATTGTATTATCAAAACTGACTTACGAACAAAAGTGTGATTTAAAAAACAAATGACCGACTCCCTTGCTGTGAATGAAGGACACAACCAAAAGACAGACGCATACTTACGTAATGATACTAGGGGAGAGTCGGGTAGTATCGGACATCGGGTAGTATCGGACAGTGAGTTTCTTTCATCTACCACCATATGGTAGTACCTGAATGACATGGTTACGTTTCTCTATGCGACATCACAGAAACGTAACCATGTCAATCAGGTACTATCATCGTATGGTAGATGAAAGAAACCCACTGTCCGATATTACCCGACGTCCGATACTACCCGACTCTCCCCTAATATTGTGATTTCTCTAAGTATGACAGGGAGTGAGCTAATGTTATACGTATGCATGTCTATTTGTTCAGAGATATGTGTAAACCGTGAAATCATATTTTATTACGTATCATTTGAGGTCATGCCTTATTGGTGTTACTTACGATGTTCCAACCAATCTTCGACTGCTGACTTGAAATTGACTACTATTTATTTTAAGACTGTATTTTTGTAATACGTTTTCTCATATTGCATGAAAGACAACTTGAGTTAGCTCCCCCTACTCAAAATTTCATGCTACGCCACTGATAATTAGAGAAGAAACATTTGTAATAGAACAAAAATGAACACAACAGTAGTTATTGAACTGAAGCATGAATATGTAGTGTGTAATACAACCAATACAGTAATAAAATATTATTCACTTACGATCGGTGTTCAAAGATGCAGCTATTGAAAACTACGTATTCTCCTTCATTTTCTTATCTTTATACGAGGCGCGACGCTTATCGTAAACGTGAGGATTTTCCTCAACACTCAATATTAGAATCTCATCAAATAAAACTTGCTCCATGATGCACAGCACAGAACAAAATAATGTATAGGTTATGTCACGGTCTTCTTGCTACAAAATATATGACGACAAAATAGCTTTTAGATGGCAATAGAATCAATCTAGTGGGCTGTGATCGAAAACGTGAACGCCAAAGTTGAAACTTGGCCAACTCTCCGTTCCCGATCCCGGGCTCCGGCAAGCTTTTCGTTAATTGTGAATGCTCACATTTAAATGTACACATTTTAACAATTTTACCGTTTTCGTTTTCGTTCCGATTCTCGTTTCCGGTTTATTGTGAACCAGCCTTTATCCTTAAACTTTTGGGAGAAACTGTAGTTTACGGAGCCAGTTTGCAGAACATGGATTGAGGCTTTTCCGAAAATATACGTGCTGAATTGGCATTCAAACACAGTTTCTAAACTCCTTAGTATTTTCTGCTACTTGTGTTTTTATTATGTCCTTGACACTTTGCAAATGCCTTGTCAGGATGTAATTCATCCCATATTCAGTTACATCTAATACGCTGTTTTACTCGACACAGTAACTTTTACGGCCTGGGCACGCATTCGCGGGAAATAAATAGCCCAGGCTGCCAGTGGTACGTAGTAAGAATAATGACCCGGCGTTGCAATAGTCACTGTCCCCCGTAACAAGTGTCAGTGGGAGCGCTCCCGGGCGGTACACGAATCCGCCAAATTAGACTCCTTGATTAATCGGCTGACTGCACATTCCAAATCTCTGCAGTACGTGAGTATATTATAAGCATACCCGGAAAGAATTTGTAGAGCTGCTGGTATTGCAATCAATTTACGCATGCCAGGGATGTCCACACCAGGGAAACTGTGTAACGTAACCGACAAGATTATTCAGTACATTATATAGTATGTTAAGAAAGACTTTCATCGATATATGTATGTATATATATATATATATATATATATATATATATATATATAATGTTCATAAACATGTAAAATGCTATAATAATTTTTATTAAATATAACCGCAAGCCAAATTCTGCCTATTCGACGAGACAGATGTGATAATCAATTGAAGAGCGTAATCCCAAAACTCGCTCAGTCCATTTTGCAATTCTTATGATATTGTATATAATACTGTATACAGGGTGTCCCATTTATCTTGTGCACCTATTATAACCTTTTTGTTTGAATAGATATTGGAATTTTTTTTGAGAGTCATGTTAGAACGAGGAGCTAACATGAGTGTAGAGATTTGGTGCATGTAACTACATTATGGTATAAGATACACGTGACGTCATCAATTTTTCAAATAGCACTACATATTTTAATCATGTTACATTGATTACACAAATTAAGACGAGTTCAAAAATGTATCACAATGTCACCTTCCCAATCAATAACAACAACAAAATGAAAAATGAATGCCATCAGAATGTGTCGTTTGTTGTGGTGCCCCATTCATCTTGTGCATTAAGTTACATAAAACGAAAGACGACTGACGACTGATACATTTTTGAATTCGTCTTAAAGTGTGTAATCATTGTAACATGATTAAAGTATGTAGTGCTATTTGAAAAATTGATGACGTCACGTGTATCTTGTATCATAATGTAGTTACATGCACCAAATCTCCACACTCATGTTAGCCCCTCGTTCTAACATAACGCTCAAGAACAAATATTTTCCAATACTTATCCAAACAAAAAAGTTATAATAGGTGCACAAGATAAATGGGACACTCTGTATATACACACACACACCCATATATTAATTTTTTAGACCTTTAGGTGGGTCAAAAGTCGCTTTTCTCAATATAAATTCTTAAGTTTCATATTCATACTCATACATAGATGTCATAACTTGAATAAACGAATAGCTGGTGTAATACGTAGTGGGTTTGGCAACCATGTTCGTGCGTTAACTGTTTTTCCAATACGATGTCTTGAAAACAGCCCTCGTTTTACCATATGCAGTTGACATGACAACAGGATGGAGCACCACCTCATTTTGGTGTAGGAGTGAGGGACTTCTTGAACCAGCAATTCCATGAATGGATTGGCCGTCGTGGCACAACAGAGTGCCACCCAGATCATGCCACCTGACAATATGTGATTTTTCGCTGAGGGGTGTCCTGAAAAATGATGTTTTTGCTAGAAACCGCGGGAAATGCATCAGTTGCAACAGATGATCGAACAATCTTGAAAATCGATCAAAATCTTGAGTTATGTTCTGCCATCTGTAAATCAGTGTCTAAATGTTGTGAATTGTGTATCGAGAAACAGCGCCTCTATTTTGAACAAAATATGTAAATGAATGTGTAGTCAAATATACATTGAATGTAATTAAATGTAACGAAGTGTTTGGGGAAAGCGACTTTTAACCCATTCTGTATTTCAAGCTTATTTTCTTCCAAAACAACGCCAATCCTTGGTAAAAGTTTGTGTTATTGTGCATGTCACTTGAAAACTAGCTCAGTCCGTAGACCGATGGATAGAAAAACTAGCGCAATCCTTTCATAAAAATGGACTGAAAGCATTTTGGGATCACACTCTTTAATTAGTGAATTTATAAAGGCTATTTCGTTTATATGACGTCATTCTATTTTCGACCAATGAAGTGTAATGAAATTTTGAATTCCAACCCATCACAGTCACACTTTGAGATAATTTTTGCAGCTAGATTTATCGCTATCAATTAATCGCATGATAGTTCTTTTGTTTAGTCGTTGTCGCCAACTGTTTCCCAGTAAATTGATGATCATGAATACATTAAGATGCAACTACACGGTTAAAATGTTCTTTTAACTTTAAAGGAATGAATGCAAGATTGATATTTAATCTATTAATTAATATATTTACGCAGTGAAGACGACTTTCAAAATGGCGCACCATGTAGACACAAAGTCTTCATGCACCTTAATTGAACGTACCTTTTAAACTTGATTCTTTCAATATTCTTCCCAGATTGCACGCATACGCGATTGGAATATTGAACTGTGTAGATGCAGTTTTAGTTCCGTTACACATTATAGCGAGAATGCGTTTGTCGACAGCCTATTATTGTAGCCTATAAAATTTGTATTTTATGAATGAAATTACAGATGTTCAAATTTATGTAACATAATCGCATATCCAAACCAAAAACCTTGTATAGTAATATATACAAGGTCTTTGATCAAACTGCCTTCCGTATGGAGTAATAAAATTCGTGTTTTAATTATCTATACAGAGATGGCTTCACTGTGTAGCAACATGTCTCGCTGTGAATACATAAGCATTGCTATACAATTCTTCATTTAATTAATGTATTAATGTTTCAGTTGCTAGAAATTGGAACTCGCTTCCGAGTGATGTAAGGGGTTGTTGGACAATAACTTCATTTAGGTGAAAATTACATAAATTCTTACTTAACAGATTAATTGCTGATTAATATTTGTTACTCATATTGAAACTAACATCTGTCCATTCTTATTATTATCATTAATTTCTCTAAATAGATTTACAAAACCTCTAATAGCAATTACATTAATATTTTCATTACAAAAATATATTTTAGATTTATATATATATATTTTTTTCTCCCTTTAACATAGTCCTAGTAAGCTTATATTAAATTAATTTTCATCATTTTGCTAGCTATCTCAAATATTAAATTAATTATGATTGATTGAATTAAATTAGCTCATAAATTAAGTTACTACTTTACTATAGGTTTATCTAAATTTAAATAAATACATATGTAGTCTACTAGTTGTTAAAATTGAAGAATTTTGCTGGAGAACCTATTAAGTGTAGTGTAAATATTTGTAATTTAAATATGTATTGTATTGATTAAGGCTGGTTGAGTGGAAGAGAAGGCCTTATGGCCTTAACTCTGCCAGCTAAAATAAAACATTATTATTATTATTATTATTATTATTATTATTATTAATCAGGTTACTGTAATTATATTATAAAATTGTAAATTAAACTATGATTTCAGCAGATAATGCAAATGTATTTATCTTATAATAATAAGAGAAAAGTGTAGTACATGTAATTAACATTGTTAAACCTGTATTTCGCTTTTCGCAATTGGCATTACTGAATAATAACATCGAATTTCTTTATTGCAATAATCGATATTCATCTATTTCAACTTCACAATGCCTGAATAGGTTAAGTATTCGTAAATATACAATTATTAACATTTTGTGATCGAATTTTAGGGATATATTATTTACATTTTGATTTTATTGACGAAATAGTCCTAACAATTGTCACTCGAGGTCTGAGATTTCCCATCCACTCCCTTCGCTCGTGGATTTATCGGCAGATCTCAGACCTCTCGTGACGTTACTACAGAAAATTACAGATTCCAAGCTATACATACGCTAGGCTATATATTGTTTTCATATAAGACTGCTCTTTCAGATTAAAAAAAGATCATTTTTATAGTTATCATGTTCTGGTCAAACACCGCAGATTTATTCAATGTGATTACGAACAAGAAATGACTGTTACAATATTAGTGCCGTCTATCCTACAGCAAACATGAGTCGGTGTGTTTCGTTAATTATACGCAGTAATAGCATATAAAACACTTTCTCCAAGCATTAACAAGATAATCCTAACGTAACTTGGACAAGTACGAGTATTCATAGCCTCCGGTGATTCTACGTATGGGTCTAACGTTACAGGTGCCTTCTGCAGTCTGAATCGCTGACCATCCCTGCTGCCATGCAGAGAAATGTAAAATATATTGAAGGCGTACATTAGGAAATAAAACCACTGCACTGCATAAATGTTATCATTAAAGTCGCTGTTACTGCGAATTTCGTGACCTGCTCTGTCCGTCGGGAGACAACGTAGCGGGCCGGCCTAACTGTACAAGTGACAGGAGCAATGCTAATCCCAGAGCCGCCACAAGTCACTCTTTTCCCAGGGTTATAAATCTAATTGTGTAACCTGATACCCTACGAAGATATTAGGCTACATTTTAAAATACGTAACGCTTTCCGCTATTTGGATTCCAGAACTGTCATACCGTGAACGTAAACCAATTTACAGTGCTTGATGCATGAGCCCTTATTGGCCAACACACATAAGGTGGAATTATCCTGTAGCTGCTGTTATTAATAAACAAGACTTTGTGCTGGCTGCTCTCATATTTTGACCTCAACTATTTTTTTATTTTGCTACCGGTAGGCTAATTGGCCCTGACATGTTTATAGTATAAGATTATAGGGATACTATTTGAACGTGAAACACGCAAATGCCCTAGCCTAGTACTGAAGCCCGATCGTGTGAGAACACGCAATAAATAATACATCGATTCTTAGCACACTATCAGGGTGCAACTAGGTGATTCACTGCTGTTACATTTTTACGACACAAGATTTCCATACCTTAACCTTCCATTTTTTTTTCTTTTTATTCCCTTGTTTGGAACTCTCCGCAGCCTGTAGATTGATTGGTGCTTGTCGGCGAAGTTGGTGATAGCAAGATAGTATTTAGAGAGATTAGTCCGAAGTGTTTAGAGAGTTCATGTTCGAAGTATTTAGAGCGATAAGTCCGAAGTATTTATTTAGAGAAATGAATCTGAAGTATTTTGAGAGATAAGTTATTTAGAGAGGTAAGTCAAAAGTATTTAGAGAGATATGTCTGAAGTATTTAGAGAGACGTGTCCGAAGTATTTAGAGAGATGTGTCCGAAGTATTTAGAGAGATGTGTCCGAAGTATTTAGAGAGATGTGTCCAAAGTATTTGAACCGCGATTTGTTAAAAGGGCGTAAGTCCAAAAATATAAATTTTACAGGATAGACAAGAAACTGTCGAGAACATCCACCCTTTTAAGATAAATTATAAAATGTTATGTTCAATTTTAACCATTTGTACTGGTTTTTTAAAGTCCTTTTAACATAAATTGCCGTATGGTAAGAGAACACTTTTCAATAAAAAATGAATTAAAAAAAAGTGTGACTTCCGCTCTTTTAACAAATAGCGATTAATTTAGAAAGATATGTCCAAAGTATTTAGAGAGATGTGGCCAAAGTATTTAGAGAAATGTGTCCAAAGTATTTAGAGAGATGTGTCGGAAGTATTTAGAAAGATGAGGCCGAAGTATTTGGAGAGATGAGTCCGACGATTCGCCTTAAATTTGGAGAAAATCTAAGACAAAACTCAAACAGATAATAACCCCAAACACGATTCGAACCCGCATCCGAGTGTAACCTCAGATCTCGAGTCCAAATCGCTACCATCTGAGCTACGCCAGTGTCGTTCTACAAGGTGGTGCGTCTTCAGTGACCCATTAAATATGTTGAAAGTTTCTAGGTGATGCTCATGAAGGTACCTTTTTTTAACAAACACCTTCTATTGTTCTCTTCTTCCTCCGCGTTCAAAGAAGTAAATCAAACCATCTTACTTACAAATGCATTTTAGAGAATCCGGAGGTTCATTGCCGCCCTCGCATAAGCCCGCCATCGGTCCCTATCTCGTGCAAGATTAATCAAGTCTCTGTCATCATATCCCACCTCTCTGAAATCAATTTTAATATTATCCTCCCATCTACGTCTCGGCCTTCGCAAAGGTCTTTTCCCCCCTCCCAACTAACACTCTGTAATTATGTATTTCTGGATTCGTTCATACGTGCTATATGCTCTGTCCATCTCAAACGTATTCAATTATTATTATTATTATTATTATTATTATTATTATTATTATTATTATTATTATTATCATCACTGACGTAGCTCGTAGGTAAGGCGCTGGCGCCATGATTAGACATTGCATTCGAGCCCGGGTTCGAATCTCTCTTGGACTGATTACCTGGTTCACTTTTTTTTGTACGTTTCTCAAAACTATAAGACACATTCTAAGTAATCCATGACGGATCTTAGTCTGATCTCACCAAAATATAATTTCGATCTCATCAATTCCAGGGTCGGTAGAAAATCTCGCAGATCATATAGCTTCGTTAAATAACCGATTAAATCTAATTAAATTTCTATCCACACCTGTGGAGTAACGGTTAGCACGTCTGGCCGCGAAACCAGGTGGCCCGGGTTCGATTCCCGGTTGGGACAAGTTACCTGGTTGAAGTTTTTTCCGGGGTTTTCCCTCAACCCAATATGAGCTTTCGGTGTTGGACCCCGGACTCATTTCACCGGCATTATCACCTTCATCTCATTCAGAGCTAAATAACCTGAGACGTTGATAAAGCGTCGTAAAATAACCTACTAAAAATAAATTTCTACAGAATCTCTGTTTCCTTATCGGCAATAGAACAATAGTCCACTGCATTTATACCACCTCTTGAACCAGAACGGAAGACCATAAAATGTGTGATTGCCATGTAAATAACTTACAGTACTTCTCACAAGGCATCCGAGAAATGAAGTGTTGATGGAAAGAGTAGGGCTTGCTTCCCAGTCTCGCGATTGGACCAGCTGAGGCGCGCACTCATATTTCATAACTCGTTACGAACAGATGCGTGCAGTGTCGTTAGTGCCCGTGTCCTTACTCTCATTATGAGGCCTCTATACTTCTTGTTCGTCTTTTGATTAATTACGGCCCCACAAAAACTTCGAATTCTCTGGTCTGTAATTTATGGTTTAGTGTGTGGAATAAGCTAATTGAAATCCTTAATTCGTTACAGAGTTTTTGTAATTTGATTACAAATGCCTGAAGCAAGATGTTACAATCCGGGAGCGTAATTTGCAACGAATGTGGACATTAGGGATCAAATACATCGCCTATCTCGGAAGGAAAAATAAAAGATAGTTTATTACCTGACAGCAACGACAATGAATTTAAATTCGAGAAATTTTAAAGTTCATTACGCTATTATGCTGTTGGTACGAGCACATTTTGCTATCTCCAAATTTCGATGCGGAAGAGAAACGGTGGATAAATTTCACCCGGAGCCTGCTAGCAGCGGGCCGTGTATCTACAACACGGGCCTTAGAATTTTGACGTATAATACGTTTTCTCCAGACCAAGTATGGACACTCGCTCCGGGATCTGTGGTGAAACAATACATGGCAGAATGATTACTGTACTTGTCTATTATAACTTTATTACTCCAGAACTCGAGATTACAAATCAAATGGTTGGAAATGTTGCTGCAGTACGTGCTGTGCCGGGAAGATCTCAGGACAACCGCTGTAGGCATTGCCACAACGAGGTTGAAACTCTTGCACACGTCCTGGGATCCTGTCCGCACGGCGAAGCTCTGCGAAACGCTAGACACCACCAAGTACAATCAATTATAGCCACTGCCCTTAACCCAGATAAGACTGACGTCCTATATATAGGACACCGGACGTTTCACACAAATATGTTAATAACAATGACTATGACAGACTTAATTTAAGAAAAAAAAAATTGGAGGCAATTTATAACACATAAGGATTATGGTATCATGATTGCCGACTATGAAAATCTTACACAGCAATGTTAAAAAAATTAAACGTTCCGTCCTATATATAGGACGTCAGTCTTATCTGGGTTAAAGATGCCGATTACAACACCTTTGAAGAAGTACATGGTCTCTCCGTCACTGGCAGTACACGGCGCATAGATATAATAGCTTTCAAGGAATCTACAAGATCTGGATTCATAATTGATCCCACTGTGCGTTTCGAAACAATTGAGGAACAGCCAGCAGAAGTGGGCAAGGAAAAAAAGAATATCTACAATCCTGCCATTCCTTATTACCTCCAAAAGTACCAGCTAGAAGAGCTTGAAGTAATCGGACTTCTGGTTGGAGCAAGAGGTACCGCTACTCTCTTCATGAAAGATGTGTTTAAGAGGCTTGGAATACCTACATCTATTATTCCGATTGTAACTTTAGCTGCATTGAAAGGATCAATTGCTCTCCTGAAGCATCACCTATATTCGAAATCAAACTAAGTTCATTAGCATTCTTTACTTTTTTGTAACACTTGCCTCTGTAAAACTAGGTATATTTCCACCAATCACAAAATGTATTTGCAGCTATGTACTTGTAGGAGTTTCATTGTCAAAACAAAATTAATGGTTCAATGAACTTGTAAACATTTGTATGGTTAAGTACTCTTTGTCCCTTGTGGCAGCTCACGAATGGTGAGAAGATTTCTAAACTTCATTTCGCTATGAGCAACAGCCGAATGCTAATGTTAGCCGTAGTTAGGCTATGAACCAATGTAATTTGTGTGAGTACACCCAATGACACCACCTTCCCTTGCTACGGGCATGAGGGCCCCGAAGGCGTAAAAAATTAGCCGTGTCACGCGGCTTATCTCAATAATATTTTGGTATCGAGAGCGGCTGCAGACCTGTGCCACCACTCGTTTGATTTGTAATCTCGAGTTCTGTAGTAATAAAGTTATAATAGACAAGTACGGCATATTCTGAGTCAACTGAAGTGAAAATTTTGTTGTGAACTTCTACTAATTTCGAAATGCCGCTTGGTAGTGGAGGAAGTGCTAAATCACATCTTATTTCGTTGTCTTTGCTCCAAAAAAGAATAATTAAAATTTGTTTGCCAAAACATATTAATTACCCAACACATTTGATTTCTTCAGAATTTTGTGTTTATAATATTGAACAAATTTATAATTAAACTCTGTTGAACTCTTTTCACAAAAATCGTTGAAAATAAAAAGATGACAGAAATATTTCATAATGGTGAGCGAAATATGTTATATCTTTTACTTGACCAAAAATACAATACAAAACCTTGCCAAATACATTCTTAATATTATGAACCAAGACTATAAAATCAGTTTATTAAAATAAATCCACAATTAAGTAATCTTAGTAATATCTGAAGTCTGCTTAGTGTAATATGTAGCTATTTGACGATGAATGCAATGGAGGAGGAAAGGAACCCCTACCCCATTATCTCCTGGCATAGTTTCCTCATGAATGATGCCTTATTGGTGTCACTTGTGAGGTTCGAACTTGTCTTCGGACAGTTGACTAAACAACAATAATACTGTTGCTGTTTAGTCAACTGTTCAAATACAGGTCTGAACCTCACAAGTGATACCAAAAAGCACCACTTACGAGGCAACTAGACCAAGTGATAATGGGGTAGGGTGGCCAGTTACTTTCCCCCTCCATTGCATACATCCCGACTAGATACATATTACATTAATCAGACTTCAGATGCATACGAACATCGTCAAGTGAGACATATCGTCAAGTGAGGTGTGCTGCCTGATAAGAGATGTACTGTACATATCAGCCAGAACCTCAATCACAGGATAACTAAATATTATGTTTCATTAAATTGAAATTATCCATTATTTATCGTAGGTAGTATTTTGGCTACTTTTTTGATAATAATCTAAGTTGGAATTTTCAAGTAAAAGAAACGATAAAAAAAATCTGTTCCTCCATTCACTCTTTGAGTCGCTTGAGAAACTTCTTGCCCCAGCAACTAAAACTTACCCTAGTGCAAACCCTAGTAATGCCGCACTTCGATTATTGTGACGTTTTGTTAAGTGACCTAAGTTCTGAACTGTCAGTCAAGTTACAGCGAGCTCAGAATATGTGCGTCAGATACGTGTGCAACATCCGACGATATGATCACATATCACCGTCCTTCGCAAGTCTCTCGTGGCTCCGACTTAAAGAACGCAGAACTTTACACTCTTTGTCTTTACTCTTTCGAATTCTGCACACCTCAACACCAAATTACCTTTCGTCTCGTTTCTCTTATCTATACTCTAACCACGACGTAAATACCAGATCACTTATCCGTGGCACGCTAAATATACCTCTTCATAGAACATCTTGTTATTCCTCATCTTTTACAGTATCCACCTCGCGTCAATGGAATTCCTTGTCACAAAGTATTAGGGGCTGCAAGACAACAAACACCTTTAAGAACAGCTTAAAAGATAACCTTATTAGCATTTCACTCCAATCATACTGATTTAAACTATCACTGACTACAATGTTACTTTTTTTTTAGACATCATCCTGATTGTGCTGTATTTTCAAAATTGTCTCATAATAATCTCTTTCTATTATCTAATATCATTTGAAATATATTAACATTCTATGTATTTTAGTTTAATTCTGCTACACAGTTTATTTCAGTGTTTAATTAAAAGTTCATAGTATTTTGTTGTTTAATTCGTAAGTAACTCTTGTATACATGTAACTCTCATCTGAATCAAATTGTTGAATTCTTTGTAAGTTCATGCATATGTATATACACTTTTTGCTGGTTGAGTGGAAGAGAAGGCCTTACGGCCTTAACTCTTCCAGCTAAAATAAATCATTATTATTATTATTATTATTATTATTATTATTATTATTATTGTTTTTTCCTTTTTTTCGACTAGTGTTTTTTTTTTCAGTTTCTTTTTACAGTGGCTTTAATTATATCACTTAACTTTTAGTATTGCATTACGTAACTTGCATTGACTCTAGCACGAGAATTTGCTCAAATAGGTTGAAACTGCATATTTTGAATATGTTTTGTGTAATTTTTAATTCCAGTTTTTTATAAATTCAATTCAAAATGTGAAGAGAAAATATATTACAGGCTCTTTTTTGGATTGTGTACACTTTATTTATTTATTTAAATTGTAAATAAAATACAGTATTGTATCTGCTAGGCCATGTCAGTGTATGTTTCTCCTTTCGCAGCGAATCATCTTGTGAGGTGAACCGCGCGATTCCTGTGAGAATGAAGTCTCAAACAGCGACTGTAGATCGGTAGGCAGGCAGGCAGGCAGCTCGACATCGTGGAAATGAAACACAGTCTGACTGAACAGTCTGTTATTTACACACAAGACTCCTCCACTGCGATCTCTGTGAGAATGAGTCTTGTGATTTGCATAAGTCGTGCAGTTACCGGGAATGCAGCAGGTGCGGACGGACGGGTTCTTGCATATAGGACTAATTATTCTGGAAATGCAAACCTCCAATCTGACCGTCTAATGCAAATTGACACCGGCTTGCGCTTCGTATCACAACGTGATGGGGAAAGTATGTATAAAATTAACCGCTGGTCGATGATATGTTTCTAGCTCGAGATAGCAAAATCAGGATCGAGTGTTTTTATATATTTATTTTGAATTTTATTCAGCTTCCTCCAAGTGAAGACTGCCTAGAAGACAAAGCTTACCAAAAAATTCTTGTTCCATTTTTAGTAAATGGTAGATACACAATTATAATGAAAAAAAAAAACAATGGAGAAAAGAAAAAGAAATAACACAATTATAAATAATTGAAGACGACTAAACAAAAGATCATTAATTCCAGAAAAAAAAACATAAAATTTCTTAGTACGGTATCTATTTGCTATCAGGTGATCACAGTCGTCTATTTAGCAGTAGTTGCAAGACCCATCTTAAGTGAGCAGATCGCCATAGGAAAGAGATCAGTCTATTTACGTGTAGAGATGGTTTCTTAGGATTTTTTTTATAGATCCCTTCACTGCAGACAGAGATACTTCAGTGACAAGAGTTTGTCTTAGACCAAACTGCTTGCAAAAATGCGCGAATCTTTTTGTGATGGTCCCTCTAGCCCCAATCAGTAATCCAATAACTTCGATCGACGTTAGATGATATTTTTCCTTATAATATGGTATAGTGGGGTCGTATATGTCGCATTTTTCCTGATGTACCTCAGCAAGTTGATTTTCATATGTTTCCTTCCTTACAGTTGGACCAATTATGAATCCGCTTATTGAACTTGTCGCGATAGCGATGATGTCAATGCGCCTTGTAGATCCATTTGTGGACAAACCATGGACCTCCTCCTCTACTTGGTAGTGTTTTCCTCGTAGGGCCTATGCTAGGAGGGATCGAATCTTGTGGTGACTATTTCTCAGTAGTTGTCCATGAGGACAGGCTCCCAGAATGTGAGCAAGTGTTTCTTTCTCACTCCGACAATGTCGGCAGTGGGTTCCATTCTGAGACTTACCTGGTAGAGCACGTACTGTTAGAACTTTTACCTACAAATCCAGGGGTCACAATATCGATTCCAGGTATGGAAGTGGAGATTTATCTCTCACCCACAGTAACAACTCAATTCAATTAAAATGCATTTATTTAAAACATTAGGTTGTCACTACATCAGGCATTGCGGCCCGAAAGAGCAGAAACTCGTGCTTCGGCGCAGTTCAGTTTAGTTATATAATAGCATATTACGATACAAGGTTGGGAAGTGCTTTTTACAAAATCGAGGAAAAGTTTGAAAAACGAGTAGAACGAAATTTTGTAATGCACCTCACAAACGTGTATTGTACAACATTTTTTGCACGATCATATTTTTAAACTTTCAAATACAAAATATTTTGCATTGAAAATTTAGAGCAATATTATTCCAAAGCCTTCGCAAAACTGCACTGTAATGGTAACTAAGTAACAATACGTGCACTGTAATGGATCTATTTCAGTATAGTTTTATGTTATGAAGAATTGTTTCCATAGCAACAAGTTTCTGTGTGGGAATTCTAACTTTCAAGGCCTAACAACAATAGCTGTAAATACAATAAAAGAAACATGATCGTGCAAAAAATATTTTCTGCGAGATCATGCGTATTTGCTTGCTTTCCGCACACAACCAATACGCGGTAAGTGTGAAATACCACATTCAGTATTCCCAACGTAACACACATAACAATTTCCCTATTCTTACCGCTTAAGCGTCATATTCATTTTACTGCTTTAGGCTTTTAACATATTATTTTTAAAGACGTCCAATATAGTAATAATTATAAATTGGAAACTTACCACTGCAATTTCACCTAAATTGCACTGTTAATTATTGTTTTTAAATATTTGCAAAAATTAAGTAAACTCTACAACACCACAAAAGTTACTGCATTTGTAATGCAAGTAACATTAAGGAAGCCGTGAAAAAATCAAGAAGATTCCAGACTCATCATAGACTGGGGGGAAAAAAAAAGACAAACGTATATCACGGCCTGCTGGAGTATAGTAAACACAGAAAACATTTTATAGGAACAATGTTAAAGATAGATATTTTAGTTTTTAAAAGTTGCCGTCATTGAATAGAAACCAAGATGGAGATTTCATTGCAACTAATTAGAATTCCTCTTTCAGGTATGTAATAAACGATCTTCGCACAAAATAATGTACGATACACGAGCGGTATGTTTGTTTTCATGTTCTTGGGAATTAAAAAAGCTCAACTACGTTTCGCTTTTTCAATCTTGTCCTCGAACATGAAAACGTCAATATACCGCTCTTGTAACGCATATTACTATTATGATATTGTTGAGTGTTCATTCTTTACAATAGCATTAGTATAGAGTAAAACGCAGAGTATGTAATAATAATCTATACAAATATAGAAACTGCAAAAGTACATGTGTATTAAATTTCAATTTTAAACTCGCTTAGCTTCAGAAAAGTGAAAGCAATTAAATAATTAATATAATTTGTTTCCTAAATCTACGTGTATTAAGTGTACTTAACTCTAATTAATAAATTATGTATTCTGAGTCCAAAATTTCTGTTGTGTTTTAATCCAGCAGCTGTCCGGAATTTGGGGGTCTGTAGAAAAAAACTGTAATTTTGTCTTTTACAGGGTGTTCGTGAGGATCAATTGTAAATTTATTTTGATCTTTATGGAAAGTTTTATTTATTGTTTTGTGTCGTTTTAAGCGGTGTCATTACGATGTGTTTTAGAAGTTTAGTAGTTTTTTACGAATGGGTTATGCCATCATATTCAATCCTTGAAGGTGCGCGCAAGATAAATGTTTAGCTGGTATGAATGTATCAATTGCGCGCGGCTTTCATGTTTTGGGTATACATCAGTTGCGCGCGGCAGCATTTCTCTGCCCATTTTATAGAAACTTTGGACTCTCTGCACAGCGTGTGCTATTGTCAGTATGGTTAAAAATGCTTCGTATCGTGTCCATATCAGTAACCCCGTTCTTGTCAAGGTGATTTAAGTTCTTGTAAATAAATTAAAAATCTTTTCATATACCTATAACAGGAAGATTGACATTTATGTTAAAATGCATTTTTTTGATATAATAATGATGATGATAATATAATAATAATAATAATAATAATAATAATAATAATAATAATAATAATAATAATAACTAGCCGTACCCGTGCTCTCCGCTGCACCCGTTAGAAATAAATATAAAGTAATTACATAATTAAAATAGGACGTTTGATCCAGGGAACATTCGTGTTTGATAGAAGGATAAATCGTTTAATATGTTATTTAATTTAAATTGCATCCAAATAATTAAAATCCGATCATTTTGGTCCAGAGACACTCATTTGGTGCAATGACAATTCCTTTAACCTGTTTCTTAATTTTTATTACATGCAACCATAGTTTAATGAAGATTGACATCATTTAGATTTAATGTGTATATTTTATTTTACTTGTTATAGGTTTCCATTGAATCATGGTAATAACTTAATTTTACCCTTGTTTTCTACGTATTCAGTAAATGGCGCTTGACCCACTATGGTTGTGAACCCTTCAAATAACTTAAATTATATTATATAATATTACATATTATATTATATTATATTATATTATATTATATTATATTATATTATATTATATTATATTATATTGTATTGTATTGTATTATATCATATCATATTATATTATATTATATTATATTATATTATATTATATTATATTATATTATATTATATTATATTATATTATATCAGAAGTTACTGTAATAACATTATAGCATTATGTCCATCTAGAGAAACTACACTTTCCAATGGTGAAATAATAATTAATTATACAAATCGGTTAATTTAGCTTCATACAAACACAGAAACATTCTCTGTAGGCTATCTTTCATAGCTTTCGATTGTTGTTGTCCAAGGCCCCTTATAGATGAAGTCATTTGTTTTTTAAATCATTATACGGTCTTAGATGGCAGTTATTTTAATTTTAAAACTCATTTATCTCATTAAATATCAGTCCTATCAAAATTTTTCAAGGAATAAAACTTATCGCAAATTATTTTTAAAGAAACCTTTGTTATGTAACTTTTTTTATGAAATTCAATAATAAGCGAGATATTTCAATTTATTTAATTCAGGCCCCCTTATAACCCCCGTTTTAAATAATGTATTTTGAATGCCATATAGCCTAAAATCTAAGTTACAACGAACTTAATTTATATTCCAATTTTCATCGAAATCCGTTCAGCCATTATCGCGTGAAAAGGTAACAAACATCCAGACAGACAGACAGACAGACATACAAAAAAAAATTCAAAAAAGCTATTTTCGGTTTCAGGGTGGTTAATTATATATGTCAGGACCAATTATTTTTGGAAAATCGAAAATTACCAGAAAAATTTCGGCTACAGAATTATTATTAGTATACAGTAGATAATAATAATAATAATAATAATAATAATAATAATAATAATAATAATAATAATAATAATAGGATGGTCTCGAAGAAACATGTTTGTATTAAGAAATGAGTTGTTCAATGCATGTTAGCATTTTTATATACAGGAACATTATCTATGTAACTAATTTTAATACATACACTCCTCCGTATTTGAACGACAGCGTTAACAAAGTTTTGAATGTGTGGATGTGCAATGTTAAAATTAAGGGAACAATCTTATGATACGCCTTTCAGACGTAATGCTATCTAAAGCACAAATCTCGGGAGACATATTTAATCAGATCTACCGGTTGAATGCTAACCAAATCTTCAACAAAAGCACCTTAACTTCTCTAGGACCAAAAAAAGATAAGTCAAGCACCCAATGGGGCTACTGTGTTTTTCTTATACGAAAAAGAAAGACCCAAGTCTGAATTTTCCTTCACCAAACCTAAGTTAAATGAAATCTTTTTTTAGTAGATTATTTTACGACGCTTTATCACATCTTAAGTTATTTAGCGTCTGAATGAGATGAATATGATAATGTTGGTGAAATGAGTTCGGGGCCCAGCACCGATAGTTACCCGATTTGATCGTATTGGGTTGAGGGAAAACCCCGGAAAAATCTCAACCAGGTAACTTTCTCCAACCGGGAATCGAACTCGGACCACCTGATGTCGCGGCCAAACGCAAACGTTACTTCACATGCGTGGACTAAATGAAATCTACCCCCATTGTATGATTGATCGAACTACACACGAAGACTGATGACTGATGACCCTTAGTACAAGTGACAAATGAGAAGTCCCCATAAAAAAATTGATCGTGTTCAGTGTAGTTCGAAATTGTTGGATTTCAGCGTCGTGTAGATTAGGAGAGGAAGACCTAACACTTTGAGTAGTTTCCGAGAGCAATATTTCTTTTTTGATAAGATCCAAATCGTATTCGTTTCCTCTTTTTTTACTTTTCTGACGATTGAGCCAATTTGTTGCTCCGAAACTTTGGATTTATATCCGTGACACAATGTAAAAAAAATGCAGCAATATCTATGTTGCTGGTACATTCGCCTGTTTGATAAACTGTTGCAAACTTCCCCTATAACAATATGAGAAGGTCCAAACTACTTCACGTGCCTTTAGAAGTTAAAATGAGTTGCAGCCAGATCCTGGTTTTAAATTTATGAAATAAAGAAAACAAGAAAAATAATAATGGAGATGAATTACAATAAAATGATATAAATCTTGTAAATATTTCCTTATGCTACACTCATTAGAGCCAGTGTACAAGAGGCGAGATGACTAGTGAAGCAGGATTACCTCTGCAATTTTGGACTATCTGCTTCTCCCATCTGCTACGTGAGATGAGCAATTGTTTTGTCTAGAAGGATTAGTATCGTTCCGCAAATGCGAAGTGCGACCTCGTGCATTATGCAGCAGCAGGGTGCTATAAAACACGGGCAAAATGCTGTCGGGAGACGAACACAGGCAATTCATTAGCAAGCTGGCTGAATCGTGACATAGTGGACTTGTATGAGTCTGCAATAAGAGATTGGGATTTAATTCCCGACATAACAGTTTGATTTCCATTCGCCAGAAATATAGAGTAAAAGAAAAAATAAAGGGTCACACGCTAAGCATATGGATTCAGATATATAAACAAAGAAAATGCTTTTTACATTACATTTTCCTGTGCAGTTTGTTCAGTCAGACGAACTACAGATGCTGCGATAAAAGCTGGATGTGAAAAACACACCAGCGAAATGCAAGTTTAACCTACTAAATTACGTAAGTATTAACAGTTCTCTTAGCCACCAGCGTAGCTCAGGCGCTAGCGCGTTTGTCTGCTGATCCGAAGTTGCTCTCGGGTGTGACTTCGATTTCGCTTGGGATGATTATCTGATTGCGTTTTTTCCGAGGTTTTCCCCAACAGTAAAGCTAATGTCAGATAATTTCTGGCGAATCATCGGCCTCATCTCGCTATCACCAATTTCATCGACGCTAATTAACCTAATAGTCGATACAGCGTCGTTAAATGACCAAGTAAAAAAAACAATCCTCCTAATGATATAATTATAGAGAGTGTCTCACTCGTTCTCGACCCCAGATTTTCACTTGTATAAGTCAAAGTAATGGTCGTAATTTAATAAAATTTGCTACGGACATGCCTTGATGTGTGAGAAGAGTGGTGACATAAAAGAAAATGTTGGAAATTACCGCCATGAGCTACGGCGCAGGATTCAGAACATTATGGTTATAATTACGACTAGGATTTTGATGACCATAAATCATGAAAAAATGTCCTAAAACAATGCATTTATGACCTAAAATATTTTAAAAAAATGCCCTTAAAAAGTGATCTTACATAATTGGCTTAGTAGAAAAAGAAGTTTTGTACTACTTAATATTTGGACTAGCAATTAAATTAAATTTTACATAATTTTTTCTAAGTAGTACACTTTAATTAATTATTTTACCTGATGTAGTTTCCATGTATGATCGTTCACCTCTTCGTCGGTATGTGGACGTGAGGTCAGCAGTCAGCTGGTCGGTCTTGGCCCTTCATGGGCTGTAGCGCCATGGATTTACTTTACTTTTAGTTTCCATGTAGTCTACGACAAGGCCACTCTCATCCGGAATTAGCAGGTATAGAGGAGTCTATATTGAAGGGGTAGTTGGACTGATCCATTACATGGGGTGTGCTATGTTAAAATGGCAATATTTGTGTAGAAAAACGATTAAAATATTATGCAAAATAATGGGTATTAATGGACGATATATATATATATATATATATATATATATATATATATATATATATATATATGCAAAGAAAATATCAAAGGAAATAAACATTATTTTACATTAATAATGGGGATTTATGGCCAAAATTAAATGAAAATGCCTAAAAAATGACCGAATAAAACATAAGATGCTCTTATGTGTTGAAACAGGCAAAAAATGCAAAAAAAAATGCCCTAATAAATGTGTCTTAAAACACTCAGTTTATCACATAATACATAAATACTAAAGCAGCTATGTTTCTGGCTTACTAGAAAAAAGATGGAATTTCATCAAAATCCTAGCCCTAGTTATAATAAACATATGCCGAAAGTTGACTCGTTTTTGTTACACATGGTAAACTGGTCTTTGTGGGCAGCTGGATCTTTCTGGAGCTAGTTGTTTGTGGACACGTTCTAAAAATACAGATTTGCGAGATGGGGGAAATATTTCCTGCAAAACCGAGCTTTTTAATGTGTGGGGCACGAGGCAGTGCGGAAATAGGGTCACCTTCCTCATTAAGACGCATGGAACAACTGGAGGCCATCTGAGCCTCGGCTCGCGTGGCCACGCAGTAGCCTCCTTTTTCTTAAAAAAGCGACGCGTCCCGTGGGTGTTATTTCCCTGGACCCTCCTTTTTTACCACCCTCGCATATATATCGCTCAAAACGCAGCTACATCCATACTTCCGGCTTTCCTGTCCCACTCGTCATATCCGGGAGTTGTTCGCATTCCATTAAGTTATTTTTAAAAGTTACAGCACAGCCGTGTATTTTTCTAAAGCGGGATGAGGGTCATTTGGTCATCTGGTTGCGTGAATCCCCTCCCAACTGTTGATGTGCAAGAGTGCGCCCAAATGCAGGCTGTTCAGACATGTGTGAATGGAACGGCGGAGATGACAGCACCATGGCTTGTGTGTGAATGAAGTGGCGTGCGATCAGTTCTCAATTGTCTGCTGCGTCACACAGGAAGGAATTAATCACGTTTTTATCAGGAAGATCGGGACAGATTTAACCTCGGAGTTAAATTTAATTTCATTGTTACAACTCTCAACATTTTGGGTTGACAAACTGAAAATAATGGACATTAAACCATCATTGTGTGCTCAGTTTGATTGCATAAACTTTGTGTAGGCTTATAGGAATAACAGAAGAGGCAAATGAAATAAATTATAAATATTACGGATTAAAGCATTAACAGAAATGTCGAGAAGACTGTAAATTTCGAAACGATGCCGTAATAGAGGAACTTCAAGCAAGATATTACACCGAATTGCACTGAAAATTTTACAGCGTAAATGGATTTCTGTACCTACTACAAGTGTGATGTCACCTCAGATTGAGGTTCTGGCTGATGTGTACATCTATTACAAGGCAGTACATCTCACTTGACGATATGTGTCAGAGGAAGAACAATATTGAATAATTTCAAGGAAAAATTGTTCGGGGACCGGGTATCGATCCCGGGACCCTTCACTTGCCGCACGAATGCTCTACCGACTGAGCTACCATAGAAACTATACAAGACACCGTCACAATCTTTTCCCTTTATATCCACACAACTCAAATGGGCTGACAAGAGGCCAGAACCCAACTTTGCACACAAATTCTGTGTGACTTAAATTGTGGCTAACACGACACCGTCACAATGTTTCCTTTATATTTGTGTACACAAATTCTGTGTGACTTAAATTGTGGCTAACACGACACCGTCACAATGTTTCCTTTATATTTGTGTACACAAATTCTGTGTGACTTAAAATGTGACTAACACGACACCGTCACAATTTTTCCTTTATATTTGTGTACACAAATTCTGTGTGACATAAATTGTGACTAACACGACACCGTCACAATTTTTCCTTTATATTTGTGTACACAAATTCTGTGTGACTTAAATTGCGACTAACACGACACCGTCACAATTTTTCCTTTATATTTGTGTACACAAATTCTGTGTGACATAAATTGTGACTAACACGACACCGTCACAATTTTTCCTTTATATTTGTGTAGACAAATTCTGTGTGACTTAAATTGCGACTAACACGACACCGTCACAATTTTTCCTTTATATTTGTGTAGACAAATTCTGTGTGACTTAAATTGTGACTAACATGACACCGTCACAATTTTTCCTTTATATTTGTGTGCACTCAAAGTTGGGTTCTGGCGTCTTGTCAGCCCATTTGAGTTGTGTCGATGTAAAGGGAAAAAATTGTGACGGTGTCGTGTATAGTTTCTGGGGTAGCTCAGTCGGTAGAGCATTCGTGCGCAAAGCGAAGGGTCCCGGGATCGATACCCGGCCCGGAACAATTTTTCCTTGAAATTATTCAAACTTGCTTTACAGGGAGCTACTACCTGAAAGCCAGATTTGTAGAAGAACAATATTGTTTATATTATTTAGTAGGTTATTTTACGCCGCTTTATCAACATCTTAGGTTATTTAGCGTCTGAATGACATGAAGGTGATAATGCCGGTGAAATGAGTCCGGGGTCCAGCCCGAAAGTTACCCAGCATTTGCTCATATTGGGTTGAGGGAAAATCCCGGAATAAAACCTCAAACAGGTAACTTGCCCCGACCGGGAATCGATCCCGGGCCACCTGGTTTCGCGGCCAGATGCGCTAACCGTTACTCCACAGGTGTGCACTATTGTTTACATAGGCTACATCTGAAGTCTGAAGTCTGAAGCCCGCCATTGGTCCCTATCCTGAGCAAGATAATCCAGTCTCTATCATCATATCCCACCTCCCTCAAATCCATATTAATATTATCCTCCCATCTACGTCTCGGCCTTCCCAAAGGCCTTTTCCCCTCAGGTCTCCCAACTAACACTCTATATGCATTTCTGGATTCGCCCATACGTGCTACATGCGCTGTCCATCTCAAACGACTGGATTTAATGTTCCTAATTATGTCAGGTGAAGAATACAATGCGTGCAGTTCTGTGTTGTGTAACTTTTTCAATTTTCCTGTAACTTCCAGCCCTCTTAGCCCCAAATATTTTCCTAAGCATCTTATTCTGGAATACCTTTAACCTCTGTTCCTCACTCAAAATGAGAGTCGAAGTTTCACAGCCTTACAAAACAACCGCTAATGTAACTGTTTTATAAATTCTAAATTTCAGCTTTTTTTAGAGCAGACTGAATGACAAAAGCTTCTCAACCGAATAATAGGAGACATCTCCCATATTTATTCCACGTCTAATTAAAGGCTATTGCAAGACCGCCGAAAAGTTGGAATCGGTTGGTTTAGAATGGCAGGTGAAAACCAGGATGGCACCACACTAATGTTCTTAGGCTCTGTTTGACACTTACAAAGATGGGGACACTGAACCACGAGAAATACACCTAATGGAGGAAAACAAAAAAGTTTTAGTAAGCCATGTACGTCGCAGCAAAAGAAGTATAGTGTGAGTCTGCGTCAGGAGCGGTGAGCATTTCACAATTACCACAGAGTAATCGTGATTTGTACGGTGAAGTTCCACGGACTGTCCACCCAGGACATCGAACCTCGCGACAATACAAGTCTTATTGTGGGAGTGCTCAAAATCGCTCGCCCAGAACCGTACAAATTAAGAGGCGAGGCAGCAAGATTAATGTGTAAAGATATCTGCACAATGTCAGTAAGACTGGAGCAATTAACCCAGCAATTTATATTGTTGAGCATCGGCACACTTGCTGGATATTCAGTGCAATCAGTCTTGTAGCTTACGGAAACTATGCCTCAGTGAATATCTCTCAATTCTCAAGTTACGACCTATATATATAGAATGAACCGTAAGTAATGTCATTAATTTCAGGGGGTTATTCTTTGAGATATTTCAAACAAAAAAGGTTTAATACAATTTTGTTGTTTCTGCTCCCTTTTCGAGATAAAAATTGTTTCATATGAAACATTTCATAGCGTGGTTTGGAAAAGCCAGTGATTTAATTCCCAATATGCTCAGACAGTTTAAGAGAGCAATGTATTATGGTGAGGGCAAGGGATTTGGAATACTATAAAGTAATGGTGAAACATTGTGTGTGTGTGTGTATATATAGCTAAAGTTGCTGTGAACTTAAACCGAGCGACTGCACTAATCAAGCAGAAGTACAGTTCAGTCAATGAAAATTACACGCAACTTGTTGCGATATTATTTCAGAACCCGCACAGTACTTGCTCCGCCAGAGTATAAACAACTAAGCACTACAGTTGTGTTAAAGTGTGTCAGTCAGCAGTTCAAGCACATTTCTTGCAGAAATATGCCGAATAATAGAGCAAGTACAGTGTACACAAAATTAAAAGCACGCCTTTAAAAATTTCATGGTGTGTTTATTATTTAAAACAATAAGAAATTCTGCAAGTTTTGTAAACTTTATGTGCAAGGTTCTAGAAATTTAACGCAAAGCACAATGTAACTATATATATTATATATAACTATATACTACTAAACACAAACGTGCTTATAATGACAAATTGAATTCTGGGACTCGGGTTACACTGCCTCGGCCGCTGCGCGACCCGCCAATTCGTGCTTTAAATCCCCCCCACCCGCGTATCGCTAGATGACGTCACCCACTCCAACTCAAGATTATGGTGGATAGATTGATTCTTCGTCTGTCAGTCATCTTATACTTCATTTTAATTTGTCGTGTAGTAGAGAAATAAAACTATAGGCGCGACAAAACTCGTCTGAATATGTGTCGGTCAACGTTCTGTGATCGCATTCTAGTAGTGGACCGAACTTATACTTTTACTTATACTTATACTTTATTATAATAAATGTACGCCCACAAATTTAATTGCATTAGTAGGCCTATCTATTAATTTTCTGCAATATATATCGTTTATCGAAATTAGGTTTGCAATATATTGCAATATCAATATATCGGTATTGAAATTATTTCCCCCATCTCTAGTTTCAAAGTAGAATTTATGATACAATTTTTATTTCAGCCTTAATTTCAAACTATCAGGCAAAGAAACATTCCGAAGATATTAGTTATTATTTATTGAATTGAAAGAGGAGGAGTGAGAGGAGAAATATAAAAGGGCTACGTGTATTATACGCAAGAGATAAAAATGATACAAGTGTAGAGAATTTTATAATATATATACACACTATTTCTTTCATGCGGTTACCTAGTGCATATATTTCTCTACTAAATGAAAATGATGTAGATGATCTAATCCTATAAACGTGTCGGAGAGACTGCGACTAAACTTTACAATTTGTCTCCTATGCTCTAACATATGAAGGAGTGCCAACATCCTTCTTGCGATCTCTTGCGCTACCAACCTTAACTCATCTGCCTCCACTGAATATACTTGTTACCCACGTCAATCTTCATAGCCCGAAGTTCCTTTGCGAGGACGCGTTTTCGCGTACGTTCTACATTTGTCCTTCCATTTCCCCTCTTTCAATTTCATTTCAATACAAAGACTGTTGTCTAGTAGTGACGGATTCATCTATGCAACCGTACACATAGGAACCCATTAACAGCAATTCTCCGAGTTCGGACATTATTCACTGAGTTTGAACACCGTAAATTGATAGTTATTTAATATCGATGTAAAGCAATATTGTTGGAAAAATCTAAAACTTATATACACACTGAACCTCTTATAAATTGCAGTATGTTGTTTGAACTCACTGACGATATTGCTTCTTGAGTTCTAACCTCGAAAAGTATAAGTGGACCTTATATACATATTAACGTGAAAAAAGTGGATAATAGTACACTTTGTGAAGTTTCAAATGTGTTATCAAACACATATCTTAGTGACGTCATTGAAGATGTACATTTAAGTGGCGTGCCTAAATTCAAGTATGACGCAACTATGTGAGCAAACGTGGAACGCTGTTTTTCCATGTGTAAGTTTTCTCTTCCATGTAGCAAGGTGTCGTTCTCAATGGAAAATTTGAACATGATCACACAAGGATTATAAGGTTTATGCTCGTTAATATTTAATGTGTAAAATACATTGTATTACTGTTTAACCAACAATGGAGTACATTTTCAACACTTGATTTAGTGCAAAATAAGGGGTTCGGTACACCTTACAGCAGTAAAAGTTTTGGGAATATTCAACTTTTTTTCCTCCATTACTGTATCTTGTACAATAATGAAAATTGGTATGTGTAAAACACTGTCCTTCAGTTATATGAAAACAATATTTTTACGACTTGAAAAAATTATATAGGCCTATATATAAATATATATATATATATATATATTTTTTTTTTTTTCAAAATTCAAAATGTGTAGTTCACTGTACAGTGATGAATCGTTTCCCTCATGACTCATAAACTTGTTCACTTTTCATGTTCTCTCTCTTCTATTTTATTGCTGAAACTCATGTTTATAATATCATGGTCTTTCAACTACATTCCTGAATAAATTATTTTTTTTTTTATTTTGTGTTAGAAGAAAATACTGATATTTGACTATTTTGTAAAATTAATTTATTTTTTATCAGACAATCTATCAAAGATAGAGAAGTGATCTTGCATCATGTTGTAGACACGACATGCATTAATACACACAAGAAATTTCATCACAGAATGTTGGATAGTTTTTCAGTTATGTGGGAAACGCTTCATCACTGCACAGTGAAGTGAATTAAAAGAAAAATGTAAATAATTTTTTTGAACCGTAAAAATATTTTTTCATATAGCAGAAGGACAGTGTTTTACATATACTAATTTTGATTATTGTACAAGATACGCAATGGAGGAAAAAAATGTTGAATATTTCCAAAATTTTACTGCTATAAGTTGTACCTAACCCCTTAAATTGTTTCATGTCAGGTTGCCAGGCAGAAGATTTGAAATAAATGAATGAGGTGTATAAACAATTGAATGCTCTTTCATATTTAATTATAAAGATATAGGGATGCCATTTGAAATTTCAGAGTGATGTTGCTGGGGGGTGGTGGAGTGAAATCTAAAATGCAATTAAGCCTGGTTTCAGACTTCCCTCTCAACACCTAAATTGACGTGTTTTTTTGTTGAATTCAATTTAAATAATTAGTTATTTAAACTGGGAAGTTTCGAAATGAAAGCCCTGTAGCCTATATGTTTGAAGAAAAATTTTACAAAACATTTTCGGAGCTGTGAAATAATATGTTACTGAGGAATGGAGGTAGTTAAAAAAAATGCAGAACTATAGTATTGCTTATACAAGAACCACATATTATGATAACAAAAATTAAAGCTAGACGTGTTATGTGGATTGGACACGTCATGAAATTTATACAGGGCAGATTGAAGAAGTGCCAGTAAGAAGAAGATTGTTAAGACGTCAAAAATTAAAGTTCTTTCGCAATTTGGAGAGTGATTTAAAAATGTTGAAGGTGAACAATTGGAAGACTTATCTCGAAACGAGCTTTGCTCATACGGGTGTTCCTCATGTTTATTGACCTACTTTCTTATTTATTTATTTATTTGTACAATTAATTTACTATAAATATCAAATATCAAATACACAAAACTAGTATAAGACCCGTATTGTGAAGTATGCAGCAAGAAACTTGCATAGCCATTCATTTAATAATAATAATAATGATAATAATAATAATAATAGTAATAATAATGATAATAATAACAATGATAATAATAATAATAACAATAATAATAATGTATTATTTCATGATTACAGCTTTATAATATTATGTTTAATTGTATATTTAAATATATTATATGAAATAGAAATATAATTCAAATTTCCATGGTATACAATTTTACCCTATTAATCAGATCATATTTTGATTAATAACAAATATTGTAATCTTATTAACATGAATTGGAGCACGGCCAGTAGAAGATCCTTATATTATTACTGGGCAAATCTTAACAATTTTGTATTTCCTATACTACATTATTCACCCCATAATAACAAGATTTTTTACTTCCTAATTTATTCAATTCTAACTTTAACAATCATTACAATTGTTAAATCACATCAAATTTCATTTATTAACCAAACATTTTTAATAGGAAGTGAGATTTAAAAACACTACACTTTCACTGTAGAAATAAAGGAAACTTTTGTAAATACTTAAAGATTAAATAAATCTCATTAACATCTTCAATGTTATGCTCTATAATATAAGCTATTCAAGTTTAAATAATTAATAGTTGGAGATAGACTTCTATGAAAGAATGCTCAAAAAAATGAAATGAAGAAGAATACTTCTGAAATAATAAATAGGATTATACCTCATCGTAATCCTTTTGTTACCATTTTGGTATGTAATCCCATCATGCTGTCATAGGTGGTAGTTTTCTTAGTTGAATTATTTTTCCTACTCATTTATTAATTTGTTTACCTTTTTACTTAAAAACTTTAGTATTGTTAGTTAGTTTTTAGGTGGTTGATTTGGTTATGAAATTTCTAAAATTAATATTGGTAATAAATTATTATCTATTAAATTTTATTTATATTCGAGATTTATAGGTTCCCCAACCCAAAATTAAAAAAAGGGTTGGGATAAGTCTACCTTCAAAAAATAAATAAAATGAAAACATTCTTAATCTCCCAAAAGTACAATAAAGCATAATTACCAAAATAAGAACAATAAATAAAAAAAAATTTATAATAATTATTTTAACTGCTCAACATTTACTTTAAGCTACTGTATGTAGTGTTACAAAATGTTAAACTACCATTCTTTTCACTAGAAATGGTTTCAAAGCCGTGATGGAAGTCCCGTAGCGTAGAATCGGCATATTTCTTATATTAGATATATATACTCGGCTTTATAACGAACAGTCAACAATTCTGACAGTAAAAGTAATTTTATATGACGGCTGTGAGATTGATTTCACTGGACACCATTTGCCTTATGTTGCGTGTGCATTATGAGTTGTATTTACCGACTGTCATGACCGTGTACTTCCTCATGGAGCAATGATGACGTAGTTATAACGGAGAATTTGTGGAATTATAAAAAGAAAAATATATAAGTGCCAGACAGCAATTTACCACAACACCATTTCGAAGTTAAACTCGGAGTCTCCGAATAGTGAAGGCATGTGCTTTAGCATGGAAGCTTCGTTTACAGAGTTAGAATAAAATATTGCAAAAAATCATCAATTTAAATAATGGGTCAATAATAAATAATGTATTTTTTTCAGTAGATAGCATTATGATTTTACTTCATCTGATGACACCTGGTAACAGTTCTTCTTCTTCTTATTTGGTATTACAGCCCAGGTGGGCCTTAACCTCCTCTATGGCTCTCTTCCATCCTTCTCTATCCATCGCCAACGCCCTCCAATTCCTTATTCCTAATCTATTCACATCCACTCGTACACAGTTCCACCATCTTGTTCTCGGTCTTCCTCTTAATCTGGTTCCATCTGGGTTGTTATTGAAGACAATCTTCACTTTCCTTGTTGTTTCCATCCTTGTGACGTGTCCCAACCATCTCAGTCTTTGACATCTTATGTGCGCCTCCAAATCCGATTCCTTGTACAGTTCGTATATCTCATTATTATATCTGGCTCTCCATCCATCCACTGTTTCAATTGCTCCGAATATCCTTCTTAAGATTTTCCTCTCAAATACTGCTAGTTGTTTGCATGTATTTTTATTCAGAACCCATGTTTCTGTACCATATGTTATAATGGGTCTTATTAGGGTTTTGTAAATCTTGATTTTGATTTCTCTAGATATTATTTTATTTTTAACAATTGGTAAAAGTGAATAATATGCCCTGTTAGCCAGATTTATTCTTCTTTGTACCTCATACCTGGTAACAGTTGGCAACATTGAAACATTTTAGCTTTTTAAGAACTAATCTTATGTGAACCCTACTATAATACCGTTAAAGGCTAGTTCACAATAAACCACAACGGAAACGAGAATGCAAAAATGGTTAAAATACAATATTAAATGTGAGCATTCACAATTAACGAGAAGCTTTCGGGAGCCCGAGGACGGGTACGAGAAAGTTGACGAAGTTTTAACTTTGCCGTTCTCGTTTTCTATGACAGCCTACTAGACCCGTTCTGTTGTCATCAAAAAGCTATTTGGTCGTCGTATACTCATTCATTCATTCATTCATTCATTCATTTATTTTATTCCATAGATCTTACATGAGCAATGAAGCTTTAAGATGTGGAACATGTCAACATTTTACAATATTACAATTACAATTTTTACAAATTTTTATAGTTTTACAATTTAGTAATTTTCTACAATTTTTACAATGTTGTACAATTTTTTTACATTTTGGCGAGATGTAGTGAGATGAAATGAGGTCCGAGGATTCGCCAAAATATTACCCGGTATATTTTGTAGCAAGGACATAAATTCTTCTTCATCCATTTTTTGTAATTAACTCAGAAATTCAGTAGAATAATTTTCAATATATGTGAACCAGACTACCACGTGAATTGAATTATTAAATATTCTGTGTCATAAATTTTGAAGTTGGTTAACCTGTGTTTATGTTGGCTGGCTTGTACTCATGAGAGAACGTCATTGGTGAATTATACACAAACATCATCAGAATGAGTAATATCGACTTCAGATATCGTTCTTGACATACATATCGATATGCATAATCGTTTCCGTTCTCGGTTTATTGTGAATAAAAAATCTTCACATTCACGTCCTTTGCTTCCCGTTCTCGTTCTGGTTTTCGTTCCTGGTTTATTGTGGACCAGCCTTAACCTGTTTCCAGTATTTTGCCGAATGAAATCCGAGATTCAGTTATTACAGTCAAGCTGAACCAAAACATTCCGTATTAATCGTACTGTAGACATGACGATGACAACCTTAGGGTATGGCGGAACAAACGTTGAGTCTCCATCTATTATATGACAGCTTCCAATAACGGCGAAAAATGTATCTTTTTACAGTTTCAGACTCAAAACCAAGCACAGGTTTTAGTGATGGTGATAATGCGGTAGTTCGGATATAAGAATAAATGGATAAAGATATCACTTTATCAGGCGTGTACATTCTTGATTTCGTATTCAGTACACATGAAGAAAGTGAAGACTTGACGGGGTGACGCGACATTCCTCTCTGATGGGACTCGTGTTTCCTGCACTGTGCAGACTATTTGCACTTCTGCCTTTCACACGCTGTCACCCGCCAAGTTGCGATTAATCAAGGTTATTGCTCGTAACGGCAAAGAAACAACCATACTCAGTAAGGCAGCTATCGCTTTTTTCTATCCACTTGATTAAAGCTTGCACAAGTCTGACCTTAGCATTTCTTGTTTCATGTAAAGCTTTCAACTGTGAAGTAACTAATTCAGTGATACATTAACGGTGTTTGGATCGTGATCGCCAGGTCCTCGTGGGTATTTCAACTTCTCAAATTACGCTGAGATAGTAGATCCGATGTTAAGTACTTAGTTGCACCCACACCTTTCATTAGCCGTGATCTATAAAATGTATTATATCAGAGTGAACTTCATTAAACAAATGAAGAGCGTTGCTGTGGCAATTAAAGTGGCGAATAGGGAGAGGTAAAGAAATGATCCTCAAGACAGAAATAAGATAGGCTACTGGACAGTGGTATCAAAAGAACCGAACAGAACCTTGTAGCTGATTTCAGAGCCTTGATCACTCCAGAGCACGATAGACTGGTAACCACAGTCTACTATATACAGTCACGAAGCTTGAGTTTTGAGGGTGCTAGAAACAATAGACTGTGACGGTATTATTTTGCATTGCCTGTAATGAGGAGATATTAGCGATCCTAGTGGTGAGCAACTATCTAATGTTTGCATATTTACTGCGTATTTAGCTTCGCGACTGTATATACTAGACTGTGCTGGTAACTAAGACTTCCGTGGTTCGAATCTTGCCTGGGAAGGAAACTTTTTTTTTTGTTCTTTATTCAAATTTATTCCCAATACTTTTCGATTGCTGGTAAAATTCATGTTCTGGGAATAATAAGTTAATTAAGTAGTAAACATATAGCTGCAATCGAAAAGTATTGGGAATAAATTTGAATAAGGAACAAAAAAAAAGTTTCCTTCCCAGGCAGGATTCGAACCACGAAAGTCTTAGTTACCAGTCTATCATGCTCTGGAGTGAACAAGGCTCTGAAATCACCTACAAGAGTCGGTCCAGTTTTCTTTGCCACTACTGTACATAGTGAATGTTTAATAATTAATTGAAGCTGGATAATGGTGTATTTTCTTGAAGACTTTCATGATAGCATATTTTTTTTGTAAAATATGTCTTTCCTTTTACCGAGTATGGGCACCCATTCCGGGATCCGTGGAGAAACGAAAATTGCAGAATTTCAAATGCTAAAATAACAATATCGCTATTGTTATTAGTATTTAGATTATGGACCAATGTGGCTTGTGTAACAAAGCCCAAAGACGCCACCACCCATTGCTAAGGGCATGATGGCGCCGAAATTAGCTTTGCCACGCGGCTTCTCTCAGTAATATCTCGGCATCAAGAGTAGCTATGCTACCAGTCGTTTGATTTGTAATCGCGAGTTCTGTTATATTAATTAATAATAAACATGTTTGATACGCCTTGAGTGAACCATAGTGAAAAATTTCTTGTGGGCTGCGATTAATTTTGGATAGGTCTACTGCCTCTCTTATCACAAACCCATAATCTCCATAAGTAAATTGGAATAAAAATAAATCATTTATGTGCGAATAGCGATTATGAAATGGAATGATATGTGTTTTAATCTATTCGTGGCTTGATGCTATCGATAGATATTTTTCTAGCCACTAATTTAGAAAGAAGAAATTCCGAAGACTAGTTTTTACGTAAATAATACACAACGAATAATAAATATTATTAGTCGTTTTGTACAATAAACTATAGGCCTTGGAATTCTTCTCTCTGTACAAAACGACTCTCTAAATTGGACACATTAATGTGAACCGCAGATGTTCATCGTAAGAGAGGTTTTACTGCATCATAACTCTGTGAGAATCAATACACCGTAAACTATAAAGCGTGGATCATAAAATGACAGTAAAAGATTGTCCATTAGTATTAGATACAAAACAGTGAAATGTCTTGTTTATCAGTGTACATGGAAGGGAAAGAATGCGATTACTGTACGAAGATAAAAGGATGTAAGAAACGTAATATTAGGTCTAAGGATCTGATATACAACAGTCGTTTACATGATTAGTAAACACTATTTAGATATTGCAATCCAATGATACTGAAAATACCGCCATTGAAATTGTTACGGTAATGATAATAATAATAATAATAATAATAATAATAATAATAATAATAATAATAATAATTTTTAGAATATTTCTCAATACTATACAAAAATATATTTTCTCTCTCACATGACTATTACTCATATGACAGAGATATGTTACTGTATTACAGCTGATGCAACCTTCAGTTGATCTTCACCGTCTGTCTTTATTAGCTGCATCATCATTTATCATGCCGAATTTCTCCCTAGATTAAATTGTACATACATCGTGGTTCCGTATGGCAATTTTTAAGTAAGCTGTGTTAGTTTCTTATCTTCCACAGAAGGATAGTGTAGCTGAAAGAAATTTCACTACATTTTCAAACTTATTTACTCGTTAATTTAACTTTCGATATTTACTTCACAGTTTATAAATTGAGGTTGATTATGTAAGCAATTTGTCAAGCTTGTTTTTAAGCAGGCATGCGGTAGTCTTCGTAGAAGTTACGCAAACGTTTCTGCTGACATGAAAATATTGTAAGAAAGAAAGATTAACCTACATATGGAATGTACCGATTCAGCTATTTCAGGTTCATGACTTACAGTATGTCGACATCTGATCATCTAATTGGAATAATAAATTATTATGTAAAATAAGACCTAAATATTACAATTAGATTTTTGAAAAGGAGCAAATAATTAAGGTTTAAAGTCTTAAGGGTTATCACGATTGGTTTAAACATGCACTAAAACAAGACGTAAGTGCAAGTTTGAACCAATAAATTATTGAGATTTGCGATAGATTAATTAGTTTAGGAAATTGTATATTTATTATGTAGAACTACATTTGTATATAGATCTTTTGTTAAGTTATTAAGTTTTGTACTTTTGTGAACAATATCAATAAAGCTATCTATCTATCTACTTCACAGTTTAACCTCACAATTAATTCACAGCTTCTTTTATATCCATGGATAAACCAAAGAGTGGTCAATATTTAATCTGTTATATCTTTATTAAATTTAGATTAATTTGTATTTTCGTTTCGCTCCTATGAATTATGCAAATGAAAAATTAATCATATTGTCATTCAGTACAAATATTTAACCCGCTAAGTTCTTCGCTAACCACGTCTCATGTATATGTGGTTGCAGTAATGATAATAATAATAATAATAATAATAATAATAATACTAATAATAATAATAAACATAAAAACAATAATAATAATTAGAGAAAGGATTTCTAGATGCTAAAAAAAGAGACTTAGGACTTTCTAGAGTCCAATTGAGAACTTTTAGGAGTTTATATAAAATTAACGATTCGTAATTTTAGTTTTAGCAAATGAGCCGTTCAGAGCAGAAGCAGTGTAAGTCAAAAATGGGTAATGAGGGTTAAAGTAAACATTCTGTAAAATACAGCGCAAAGTAGCAATTATTATACAATTTATTTAAAATATTAGTAGTCAGTGGATAGCAAGAAGGCCATATTAATTGCTACTTTGTGCTGAATTTTACAGAATTTTTACTTCAAACCTGATTACTCAATTCTGACTGGCACCACTTTTGCTCTGAACGGCTGAAATATCTTATTTTAGGTGGAATTTATGTACAAAGAACTGGTGCTGAAAACGAATGCTGCTGAACCGAAGACTCAAATTCTATCAGTGAAAGAGACTGATTGCTAATTTTTCAGTTTTGTTTCGCATAGCGGGGATGCATTGACTCGAAAACCTAATTTGTAAGCTCTCGCTAACGGGGTCCAAATGAAGCTCAAAGTAATTCGTAAACTCTCGCCTAACCTGAACAACTTACCACCCTTTTATGCTAGGATAGACTTTTCCAAACGATTTCGGTTCTAGGAAATTAGGTAAAATGTTCTCTTCCCTCTCCTTCTAAGACGAATATGGAATATAAGTGTTTGTGTACAAGATATTTTTTGTTTACATTTTAAATAGCGTTTTTGTGTTTTTTTTTTGGGATATTTTTGCATTTTAGTACCGGTATCTTTATTTTAAATATACACAAAACACCAAAAAGGTGCTTTTAAGGCACAAACATAGTTTTTAGACATTTATAGGATTTTATGGTTCATTTAGGCATTTTTAGGTCCTATAGATCCTATAGGAGATCCTGTGTTTATGAAACGTAGAGGTATCTGATAGGACGTGGCAAACAAAATAGGTACGGAACTAGAAATCCGTTCAATAATAATAATAATAATAATAATAATAATAATAATAATAATAATAATAATAATTAATAATAATAATAATAGTAATAATAATAATAATTTAGTGTAGTATATAAATACAATAAAAATAGGTATAAATAAATAAAAAAGTAATAATATCAGCTTCTCTATTTTTTAAAATTCTATCACGTTCACGCATAGCATTACACATTGCCACGGTTACAGTATCTCCGGATAGCTGTAAAACCTAGCGACAACAGCTCTCTTAAATTGCCGCGGTGTAGTCATGCGTAGATTAATGGACGATAAATTCAAGTTACGAAGTTCCCATCGAATACTAGCGAACTTGCAAGAAGGAAATATTTCTTAATTGAATTAGGAATAAAAACATTTGTCTCGCATTTGCGATTGAGGCTGATCTTATTTTACTTACTTTTTACACTCGGTCAACAACCCTGAATGTATGCTTCGGAATCAGGGAAGATTACTTTTTTTTTGTAAAAACCTTAATTTAAATATATATAGGCCTATTTCAGTTCTAAAAGCAATACTATAGCGTGCTGTTTAGATCGAAATTAAATATTTAGGCCTACTTACATTCGCAGTCGCGCTAAGATTCAAACACACAGGGTGATTCAGAAGTCCGGCGACGTAGACAAAGTCCGTTATTATTGCAGACAGCGAAAAATGGGAAAGGGTATAGTTTTTGGAAATAATATGTAGTTTTCAATCTAATGTGCTTAAAATTTCAATGTAGAATACACCCTGGTTAGATGTCTTTTCTTCTCCACTCCCTTCTAGAGTAGTGATCGGCAGAATTTTTGTCATCACACTTCTGTAGCTGAAGAGGCGAATTGAAGCAGAAACAGAGAAAACGCAAAACAACAAATAGAGTTTACACTCTTAAAATACAAGTTTGTGTTTCACAGATCTTTGCCAAAGGTTTGGTATTATCCTTTGCAATCTTTGGATTTTCCAAAGGCTTTGGCCTGTGATTGCAAACATTGCGAAGGACAATACCAAATGCAATCAAAGGATTAAACACCGGAGAGGGACCGACTATGCGAGTATTAGCTGCTTTTGATCAAATTCGACACAGGCCGATAACCACTGGTACGACAGTGTAATGAATGTAATCAGCATCAGGGTAGACACTTTGAACACCTGTAAGTTGTCAGCAAACATACTTGAAAAATAATTCATTTCATAATTGGACGGTGATTAGCAATAGTGATCCAAGCGCCAAAAACCTGTTTTGAGATATTGGCCATTGAAATAAATCTGTTTTTTTTTAATAACACGTTTTATGCAAGAAGTATTATAACATTCATACTATTACAAAAAAAATTGCACAAATAATACCAAAAAAAGGCTAACATATGTTTAATAAGAGACCAGCAGTTGAATTAATATTTCAAAGCAAAATAAAGAAATTAATTTTACGCAATAAACAAATTTTTGCTTATAAATAGCAGCAAAATTCAAATATCGCATTCTTGATTAGCCTGCCATCAACAGATTTGAAGAGTCCAGTGCAAGAATGATGGATGTCACTTTCTTGTCGAAAATGAACCAAGACTGTCAATGCATATCTTAAGACATATAGAATGTACATAGAGAGTTATATGGCATTAACACTGATAGTCATTGTCCAGTAATGATCGGAAAATCACAGTTAAACTTTGAGCGCTAAGCATTTCAAACTTTCAATTGCTTCTCCTGCAAAATGTATTCCAAACGACATCCATCATTCTTGCAGTGGATTCTTCATTTGTGAAAATATCTATTTTTTTTTCAAATTGTCGGTTGGTCTGTTATTAAGTAACTCCGTCCAATTGTTAATGTCATTAAAACCTGTATTTTTTTCGATGTCGCTTAGCTCCTAAACGAGGCATAGGAGAACATGGCTTGTTTTACGAAAAATGATCCTCATTGCAAAATATATCGATCCCCAGAGTTTGTTGCATAGGTCCTGAATCACCCTGTATAGACTACAGACACACACATAAAGTGAATTTTCTGTAGAGAGAATGAGAGAGAGACTGGAGAGAGAGAGAGAGAAGTTGTAGAAAATTATGGACGAAGCATTTCCTCATCATCAACAAGGATGTATAACTGGATAAGAAGCATTCGTCTTAATTAGAGGCGAAGCCTCAACATACGTATCGAAGGAGTTGGGGCATGCAGGCATCACCGAGAGAGGCACGCCTCCGTTCAGACATGTTTCACGCGCTCTCGAAAACAAACCAAGCATGACAATTCGAAAACTTGATCTAATTTAAGTGCGTTGGGATCCGTCGTAATTATTGGGAAGTAAGGCTAACGTACGTGTATAAACGAGTCATTTACGTTTGACGGACGGCCTCATTACCGGACCGGTCTGCTTATTAAACCTCTCTCTGCCGCATCGGTCGCTTTTTATCATCCCACTGGCTGCCAATCACTCAAAAGTCGCGATTTCCTCATACATTGCAACCGATCGGATCGACTTGTGCTATAGCTGAGACTTGAAATTCGCCACCATTCTTGCGTCACAATTCTAGGAGCGATATCCACAAATTTACTCTCAATAAATGTGAATTCCTATCTCCAACTGTCCTCCAGTTACATATTCAGTGATAGGGGTAGTGGTGGTGGTGGTGGTGGTAGTAGTGATAATGGTAGTAGTAGTTACAGCTTGTCCAAGTCAAGTCTGCGAGAGGGGATATCGGGATTGAATGTAGAGGTAAAACACAGTTGCCACATAGGTCACTTGACGCTCAGATTTCAACGTGTGCACATCGTTTAAACTACACTACGGAGCGCACGCATTTTTTGTCCTTGTCTTCAGATAAAGGCAACAGTTACGCTGTCTCCCAGCCTCCCCCCTCATGCAACTTTCTCTCCTACGCCCATCCTTACCAATCAGAACGCCAAACCTCACTGTCAAGCAGACGTATAAGTACAGTCTATTTCAAAGCGTCTTTAGAAATGAGCCACGGACCACTTCCCTTCCCCCACTGTTTCTCTTCTACTATCACAAAGAACTTGCTAATTTCTTAGATACAAACCCTGAATTATGATAATAGGGGAACATAAATATATTGTAAGTTCACAGGGCTAACGGCTTCGAAGCTGGGTACCTGGTTCTAATGAAGTGCACTGGTAGCAATCTAAAACATGGGGGCATGAGATAGTTACTCTGCCTGCCATTAAAAATTCACTTCACTAAATCCCAAAAAAAAAAAAAAAAAAAAAAAAAAAAAAAGTCTTAAATTGTTACCGCTCTATGAACTGAAGCACAGTAGGAAAACTTTGCTGTCATATGAGACTGTACTGGTCTCCTCTCGTTACCGCCTCCTTTCACTACAGAACTGCCTCCAACTTCCCCTCTCGGCTCGCAGACTTAACTTGGCCGAGCTGTAGTAGCGATATACCGGGTGTAAGTAACCTTTGCCTTCACTTTTTTTGAAGTTATATAGTCCCGCAGTGCCCTAAATACAAACCTGTGCTCCTTGAGCCGACATACGTGTCATTTGTGAAAGCAGTTTTATGCGTATTTCCCTTACTTATCAAAGTCTCCAGTAGTGTAGGGGTAAAGCGTCTAAGAAGCAAACATTCTCATGGGTGCAAATAAAAAAGTTATTTTTTTCTTCCGCCATGTTAAAAATGTCAAAAAACCGAGTGCTTATACAAATTTTGGCCAGTCGAGCGCAAATACGAGGGCCGTAAAAATAAGATTTTTCCTGGAGTCGTTTACAGAAAAAAAAAACATAATTTCATTTGAAATATTTATTAGAACAGATACAGTAATTGTTGAGCTATTTCTCAACATATTCCTCACCGGAATTGAGACATTTGTTATACCTTGGGATCAACTTTTGTATCCCTGTGTCGCAGAAGTCTGCCGTCTGGGATCTAAATCGTCTGTGACAGCCGTCTGCACCTCTCTGTTGATCCTATGGTATGAAAAATGTCTCAATTCCAGTGGGAAATATGTTGATGAACAGCTCAACAATATTGTTGTATCTGTTCTAATAAAGTTTTCCAATGAAATTGTGTTTTCTTTCTGTAAACGGCTCCAGGGAAACTTATAATTTTACAGCCCTCGTAATTGCACTCGAGTGGTCAAAATTTATATAAGCACTTGTTTTGACATTATTATTTGTTTTATTTTATTTATTTAATCTGACAGGATTAAGGCCATAAGGCCTTCTCTTCCATCCTACCAGATAGCACATATAAATACAAAAAAGAAATACAAACACTGATGAAAATAATACAAATTGAAGTCCTAAAGTCAACAGGGTCAAAGGAACAATATAGAGCTCTCATCGAGCTTGTACAAGAAAAAAAAAGAAAGAAAAACAGAGATAACAGTGATGATAGTGATAACTGATAATAATAATAATAATAATAATAATAATAATAATAATAATAATAATAATAATAATAATAAATACATTACATATTAATTGTCAACTTTACAACAACATAGTTACAATATTTATTATATGTCATGGGTTAAGCTGAAGTTGCGCAACCTGACAGGTGTTCAACAAGGAATTTCATGAACTAGAATGTGATTCTTTAATTTAAATTTGACATGGTGAAGAAAAAAATTAACTTATATATCTGCTCCCATGAGAATATTTGCTTGTAAGTTGTATGCAGGGAGATTTCCCTATACGAAGTTCATCTGAATTCTACCGTCATCCCTTAAAATGCAGTGTGCCTACATCCCGAAAAATAGGGGCAAAAGATACAGGCTGTAGACATCAGTCACAGTATATTTTCTATGTTGGAATGTTTTATAACATATCGAGGACTCCAAACCAACGGTAGACATCCAAAAATAGCAAAATTATTCACTCATTTGTATGTACGTATGTATTTATTCACACTGCAATGGGTATATACCCGGTGGCAGTGGTAACTAATTACACTCAGTAATGACAATAATAAACTTATTAATTAAAAATTCAGTTAATAATACCAATAATTAATACTAACAATAATTTATAATAATAATAATAATAATAATAATAATAATAATAATAATAATAATAATAATAATAATAATAATAATAATAATAATAGGGAATATCGTAAATTAAATGAAGCACGAGCACTTAAAATAACATTTAAAATAAATCTAATTTGTATCTTAAACCTAAGTTCGAACTAAAACTCACGAGTATGATATGTTCATATCTGCACAAGTACCTTTCCACATTACACTCATTTCGCTGTCAACTCACTCACTGCACTGGAACTACGACACATTTCACTGATTCTATCCTGATTTCACTAACACTTCAAAAACATTTCACTGTTCAAATACTTTACACTGCCACTATAAACTATAAAGCTTCCCTGACAGGGAACACGTTTCACTGGCACAACACACTTCACTGACACAACATAATTCTTCACTGATACAACACTTCAATAACAAAATATCATTTACATCCTGTACATACTGTGTATAATTACCGTCTATTAGTAAAGTCCTTAAACCTATTTTTAAATACGTTTTTGGTTGTTGGTAAAGCCTTTAGTAAGTCTGCAGGTAAAGCATTCCAGTCCCTGATAGTACGATTGAGAAAAGAAAACTTTCCAGTGTCCGTCCTCTGCCTTCTTTCCCTCAATTTTTCAATTGGTGAGAATGACGCAAAAAATACCAATTAATATAACGCAAGACACGCGTATACGTTCCTCAGATGTCGGTTATACCTCGGGAAGTTTTGCTGACACGGATAAGTTAATACAAGTTCCACGCGACTCAAAGCACAAAACAACACTTGCAACAAGTAGCGATCAGAGCGTAGAGAGATTTGTCCGCCTCTGGAGATTTTGTAACGAAGTCACTGAATCGGTTAACAGACAAAGAACAGAAGTAGTTAAAACTAGGAAACCTTGTAATCACCGAATCACCCGAGTGCAAAACAAGGCTCGATCAGTTCTCTCCGCGGGCGACTCTAGCGCACAATACGTCAGGGTAGTTGTGATTCTCGGAAGATACAAGATTGCCAGTGTTCTTCACTCAACAATGCTTTTTCCGTCTTTCGCTGAGGTTTAACGAGTTTGTGGCATGTTCTCGAACTGGTAACATTGACAGGTCCAGTATGTACAATACGCTCCATTAGTTAATGTCAAATCATTCCGCAGTTCTTTGTGACTTGTAATATTACTTTAATTCCGAATTTACCTTATAAGCAGAGGAAAATGTGGTTTTAAATTTTTTTATTTAATATTAAAGATTAATTTAGCTTACATATATGGATAATATTGAGATCTGAAACGAGGTTATTCCACATTCGCGGACTGGCAGTCTTTCAAAACTTTCCCATAATCTCTACGGAAGAGATCAAAGTCCTAGCTATCAAGTGCTACAAAAATTATCTTGAGGTATAAACCGTGACGTGAAGGAAAATAAACTTTGAGCGATTGTAAGTTTTGATTGTTTTGTATCATTACCACCTCGGAACAATTTTTCCTCGAAATTATTCAACATAATTAGTATTCATAACACAGCCAAAATAGGTTCAGAATTTATTTCCTTTCAAAAGTTATCCCCATATTAGCCTACTGCAAATTAATAAATGGTCGATTTCAAAATTTTTGTGCTCCAAGCTCTGGCATATTAAATTCAAAATGTTCTACAGCTTTTATTACGTCTGACCGCGAAACCAGGTGGCCCGGATTCGAATTCCGGTCGGGGCAAGTTACCTGGTTGAGGTTTTTTCCGAGGTTATTCCTCAACTCAATACAAGCAAATGCTGGGTAACTTCCGATGCTGGACCCCGGACTCATTTCACCGGCATTATCACCATTTCATTCAGACGCTAAATAACCTGAGTTGTTGATACAGCGTCGTAAAATATCCCAATACAAAAAAATCAGCTTTATGCGAATCTAGTCTTTCAGGTAAAGCTCCCTGTAAAGCAGATTTGAATAATTTCAAGGGAAAAATTGTTCCGGGGCCGGGTATCGATCTCGGGACCTCTGGTTGAACGTACCAGCGCTCTGCCAACTGAGCTACACGGGAACTCCACCCGACACCGTCTCAACTTTTCCCTTTATATCCACACAACTCGCGTAGGCTGACGAAACGCCAGAGACCCACATCGAGTGCACACAATCTCTGTGTGACTTGGAATTTTTCCCTTGAAATTATTCAAATCTGCTTTACAGGGAACTTTACCTGAAAGACTAGATTTGCATAATATATACGTCACTGTGTACGTTAGCAGAAAACCACAATTCCAAGTCACATAGAGATTGTGTGCACTCGATGTGGGTCTCTGGCGTTTCGTCAGCCCACGCGAGTTGTGTGGATATAAAGGGAAAAGTTGAGACGGTGTCGGGTGGAGTTCCCGGGTAGCTCAGTTGGCAGAGCGCTGGTACGTTCAACCAGAGGTCCCGAGATCGATACCCGGCCCCGGAACAATTTTTCCCTTGACATTATTTAAAATCAGCTTTGATTAATAATCAACACAACAGTGAAAACTAATTTGGATCAAAGGACTCGGTCTGTAAAGTCAGGTAATAGACGAGTCATAGGTTTCTACCCGTGTATACAAATACTGTACACAGTCACTTTTAAATACATTTAAACAGCTTGCATATTGTTGTGCGTTGACCGCAAGCAGAGTCGCTGGCTTGATGTCAAGGTCTGCGTGATTAGTGGTGTATATCACAGCTCAAGGCCCCCTTGTCACCCATCTCGTATTGCACTATCTGATCTACGATGTCTATTTTATTAATCAAACACTATGATAAGTTGCACTTGTAACTCGTAACCCTGCGACTGCTTTGGGGTTTTGTGTACATTAGGCGGCCAGTGCAGACTGATTAAATAGTCGAAAAGCGCGACCATTGACGTTCTCGAATACTTGTTTGTATCTCATTTACCCACCCAGCCATGTACTTTTTAATATAACCCTTCCCCCTGCGTTGGCTGAGTGGTCAGACTTCCAGCTCGTCACGGGTTCGATTCCCAGTCAGGCCTGGAGTTTTTCATTGAAAAATCCATAGTGACACTTGTGGCGGACAAGGTCGCAGTTGGAGTTTTTCTCGAGGTTTTCCCGTTTCCCCATATTTAGGCATCTACATAATTCCGCCAAACTTGTCATCATTCAATAACATTCCCCTAACGCCGACTGGTGAACACGGAGGGGGCTGGCCTAAGGACGAAGGGGGGGGGGTTGTCTGCTCGAAACCTGGGTAAGCAGCGAACCTTAGTGTAGTCAGCCGGTGTGGGTTTGGAACTGTTTAGTGCAATAGATCGTGAAACGTCGCAGTGCAGAGTCATAGTGCCCTCCCTCTCGAAATTGCATTTCATTCCATTCCATTCCACAAATAACCCTATATATATATATATATATATATATATATATATATATAGGCCTATATATATAAAACCAATGCTGCTTTTTATCATAGCATGGGTCAAGGTCCCAGATTATTAAACAAACTTTATTCTAATATAATTTTAACCACGAATCCTCTTCAAATTAATAAAAAAACAAATGTATTGGATTTATAGTTTGGTTTTAAACATATTAAACACTTTTTCATCTGTATTCACTCTCAATTTTAATTTTATTTTTGTCTGTATTAGAATCCCCTCCTGAGCAGTGGGCTAGTTTATCTTTCATTGTATTAACTTTTATTCATTTCAAACTTACTAGCAATAATATACAGAATATATATATATATATATATATATATATATGGGCGGCCGGGTAGCTCAGTTGGTAGAGCAGCTGGCTACGGACTGGAAGGTCCGGGGTTCGATCCCAGGTGGTGACAGAATTTCTTCTCGTTGCCAAACTTTCAGAACGGCCCCGAGGTTCACTCAGCCTCCTATAAAATTGAGTGCCGGGTCTTTCCCGGGGGTAAAAGGCGGTCAGAACGTGGTGCCGACCACACCACCTCATTCTAGTGCCGAGGTCCCGGAAAGCATGGGGCTCTACCTCCATGCCCCCCAAGTGCCTCCATGGCATGTTACGGGGATACATTTACCTTTATATATATATATATATATATATATATATATATATATATATATATATATATATATATAAAACAGAGAAAAATATTTATGCGATTTGAAGGAAATCCAGAGTATAATAGAATTTTTTACATGTGCATCTAAGAATTCACTCAATAACCCACAACATGCAAATTCAATCATGTACCCATTGACATACACAAGATGGTCCATAGTGTTACAGTTTAGTTTCTCTTAAGAGGGAGATGAGAATTTTTTTTTTTTTTTTGTGAAAAATGAATCAGCAATCTCTTATGTATATGTTGAACGAGTTTCAGTGCTTGGAAGCCAGAGTCCGTAAGATGTTTTTATGAATGTTAGTATTGTGAAACGCCTGTCAGTTTAGACTATATGCACGTCTTTCGATATCATTATTATACTACAGCATAAACAGTTTACTGTTCGAAATTCGACCGTATTACAGTACAAAAGAAATCATGAATGTAATCCCACGTACTAATGTGAAAAGGTGATTGTGTTTGGACACATGATAAACTATTTGATAACCTGTTACACCACAAAGACCTTCATGATAAGCCTGGGCATTAGACAACCCCCACAAGCTTAGACCTCCGCGTAACTGGTGAGGCGTTCGTAAAGAAAACAAATCGCCTGGTATTAACTTAAAACATTGTATTTTTTCATGTCTATAAATAACTTCGAAGACAGAAATTTGTTACATAATGTGGACTATCCCCGATTACCTCTAAAAATATTTGCACGTATACCCCTCCCATCCTTTACATTAGCGGACGGCATTTCATGCGGCAAGCGGCATCTTACGTCATTCTTATGCAGTGGCAGTTCACTAATGCATCCCTCCACACGCTCACTCCAAGTAGGACAGGCGTCTGTTTCCAAACCATTAAACGTAAGGAGTGCAGATAAACGAATATTTGTAGAAAATGGGAAGGGAAATTCTTTTGTTGTGCACAGGAAGAAAATGTAACATGTTTGTTGTGTTCTAAACTACTTAAAGGGTTTCATATTACCACCATAAAGAGACATTATACAAAATTCCATTGTCACGTGTACTTTGCCACATTATTAATACTGATTAAGGATAAAGCGTTGCCGAATATCATTTTCTGATATTATATAATTTTGAAACTTTGCAAAGAAGCCTAAATAGTATGATGAAAGATGAGTGGAACAGAGAAAAATTCTCTCCAGCACCGGGATTTGAACCCGAGTTTTCAGCTCTACGTGCTGATGCTCTAGCCACTAAGCTACACCGGATTCCCATCCCGATGTCGGATCGAATCCTCTCAGTTTAAGTTCCACCTCTTGGGTTCCCTCTAGTGGCCTACCCTCATGCACTGCGTCATAGATGATCCGACATCGGGATGGGAATCCGGTGTGGCTTAGTGGATAGAGCATCAGCACGTAGAGCTGAAAACCCGGATTCAAATCCCGGTGCCGGAGAGAATTTTTCTCTGTTTCACTCATCTTTCATCATATGATAACGCAGAATATCTGCACGGAAATATCATATGTACTTCGGTACATCATAATAAAATAAGCCTAAATAATGTAAAATTTCTCGGATTAAAAAAATTCCCGAAAATTCACTGCAATTAAAATATCCACTCCTTAGGTCATTTTGTGTTAGGTTTATTTCAATATTCGGCTCGACATATATATGTGAGCAATTAAAAAAAATGAAACACGTTAAATGTAGAGCGCACTGCCGATCCACAGAGCAACATTCATTTGAGCAATTACAAATTGTAACATATGATGGAGAACCAGATTTCACTTCACTAATTAAAACATTGGGATAGGCTGATCAGTAATTTCAAATCAATCAGAGGGATGCTAAGACACCATATAGTTCGGTTACTTATTTCCAGACTATATGGGGGGGGGGTGAGGTTCAATCCTCTCCTCCTCCTAGCCTGCTGCTTTCTACCAACCCTCGTCTTGCAAGGCGAACTGCGTTTCATATGACGTCACCTACGTTGACGTTTTGCCGACCTCTGCTCTATATGTATAAATCATAAAAATATCCAAATTGACTGTGTGAAGTTTGGGACCACACTTGTCAATTGTTTTCACATTTTCATTCGCTTCACATTTATGAAGTTATTCTTCGAACATTTTATTCGCTAAAATGATTAAAGCAGAGATATGAATGAATTCGTCTTCATAGTTGCTTAGTGAACCCAACTCCGAAACTTGTGTAGTCTTGCAGCTTGAGATAAATTAGCAAGTCTTGATACCACACATTTGTCAGCAACTCCTTCTCTGCAGGCAGGAACTCCCAATTTGTTTATCAGATTCTTGGCTCTCAAAATACTTTATTGCATTACAATTTATTAATACATGTATAAGTTTTGAACACCTGTGCAGCTCCAGGCCTCCGGCTAACACGCACGATTATTAAATGGTACGGATCTAACAGAGATATTTGTCGTCGCTATTAATCACTTTAATTAATGCCACTAGTCGTCCAGGAAGCGGTGTCACACTGTGGGGCACAACAGTACTCGCCTGACCGGTACAACGCTTTAGTTTGTCACCCGACGATCCATGCGAAATTGTTTACGTATTAATTTCTCTCCGGAATATGGGACAAGCTCCGTAAGATTGAAGGGAGCCTTTTTGCAAGCTTTCATCTGACGATGCTTTCAACTGAAGGAGTTATATCCGTGTCGAAATTCAAAGTGGGCGAGAAATAACCGACGCATTCTTGACGTGATACGTTTGTAAGTTCGGTCCAGTTCTAGGGTGCCATCCAAGAAAGTCGACCGACACATTTTCAGGCGAGTTTTGCCGCGCCTATAACTTGTAAACTACACGACATATTCCAAAGAAGTAAACGGCGATAGACTACTGATCAGATTTTTTTGTATTTGACAGATACCAGTGAAAAAATGGGAGTATAAGGGCACAGTATATTAATTATTCATAGATTTAAAAAAGACGTATGACTCGGTTAAGACAGAAGTTTTATATAATATTCTAATTCAATTTGGTATTCCCAAGAAGCTAGTGTGATTAATTAAAATCTGTCTCAGTGAAACTCACAGCAGAGTCCATATAGGCCAGTTTCTGTCAGATACTTTTCCAATTCACTGCGGACTAAAGCAAGGAGATGCATTTTCACCTTTACTTTTTAACTTTGCTCTAGAATATATCATTAGGAAAGTTCAGGAAAACAGAGGGGGTTTGGAATTCAAACGGGTTACATCAGCTGATTGTTTATGCGGATGTTAGGAGAAAATCCACAAATTATTAGGGAAAACACGGAAATTTTATTTGAAGCAAGTAAAGCGATAGCTTTGGAAGTAAACTCCGAGCAAACAAAGTATATTATTATATCTCATGACCAGAACATTACGAAATGGAAATATAAAAATTGAAAAGTTATTCTTTTAAAGATGGAAAAATTCAAGTACCTTGGAGAAACAGTAACAAATATAAATGACACTCGAGAGGAAATCAAACTCAAAATAAATATTGAAATTGCCTGTGCTTAGGAAAATATTTGGGGCTAAGAGGGATGAAGTTACAGGAGAATGGAGAAAGTTACACAACACAGAACTGCACGCATTGTATTCTTCACCTGGCATAATAAGGAACATTGAATCCAGACGTTTCAGATGGGCAGGGCATGTAGCACGTATGGGCGAATCCAGAAATGCATATAGAGTGTTAGTTGGGAGACCGGAGGGAAAAAGACCTTTGGGGAGGCCGAGACATAGACGGAAGAATAATATAAAAATGGATTTGAGGGAAGTGGGATATGATGGTGGCGACTGAATTAATCTTGCACAGGATAGGGACCGATGGCGGGCTAATGTGAAGGCAGCAATGAACCTCGGGTTCCTTAAAGGCCATTTGTAAGTAAGTAAATAAATGTAAATATTAAGTGTAGACAAGTTTAAGCTCGTGTCTCCTTAATTTGACTTCACACATCTCGAGTTTCCTATCTTAAAATGTTCTGTCAAGCATTTCATATTTCCTGTTTAATTTTTGCAAGGTTTTGCTGAAACACCCTGTACACGACACAAGACCAGTAGTTTTACTTCCCTCTAGGAAAAAGCTATGGTCAGTATTAATACTAAACTAAACGATATGTATTAAAGATACGATACAAGATGTAGCCTACTTTTTATTACATGAAAGATTACTTAGTTTCTTAAACTTTGTCCTTGAAGTGGTTGTGTAAAAGGTTTACAGAGAAATGATTAATCGTGTATATAACGTAGGCTTACCTCAAAACCGCAATAAAAAACTGTTACTACATTTTTTTTTCTTCAAACATTCTGGTTTCCTCATAGGACGGGTGGGAATTTAATAAGAGAAGCACCTGAAGGCCGGACAAACTTCTCATATTAATGAGAGTCGCTAACCTCTTTGATTCTAAAATATATCCTACAAAGTAAAACAGTCCATCAATAAAATCTGAAATATCACACTTTGATGTTTGATACATGTAATTAATTACCTTCCAACAGGTTTTACGTTTCAACTAATCACTCGCATCAAGAAGTGAAGTAAAAAGTGAGTACATCCCCTTCAATTGGGGACCGGTTTCATGTGTTGGCACAGAAAGTTCTTAGAACAGGATAGAATGTTCATTTAATTTAAAATACCACGAGGAAAAGATACAATACGAGTAATCGGAAATGAGCACAGTGACACATTTCTAGCTGACGGCTGCAGCTAGAGCTAGTCCTAACCCTGCGTTAAAGTCACTGTTGTAGCCTATACCGAGTGACATCAAGGAAATATGTACGTATTTATCTGTTAAGTTGAGGCCTTGCAAATTGTCTCGGAAGTTACATTTTACAATTTCTTCTAGTTTTAGTTGGTCAAAAATAGTCTGTCATAAATTAAAACTCTCTAGCTTCTTCAGTCCCAGATTTATATATTTTTTTTTAAATTGGAAAAAGAAATCGGTTTCATAATCATTCTGGAGTTCCAAAAATGCCAAATCAAGTCTTCACAGAAAATAACATTTTGGGACAATTTTGACTCTTGGTGCCCCAAAATTTTAAATTCTAATTTATAATTCTGGTACAGAAATGTTGCAAAATACATACATACATACATACATACATACATACATACATACATACATACATACATACATGCCGGGTAATCTTTTGGCGAATCCTCGGACCTCAACTTATCTCACTACATCTCGCCAAAATATTGTAAAAAATTGCAGAAAATTGTAAAAAAATTGTAGAAAATTACAAAATTGTAAAACTGTAAAACTTGTAAAATATTGTAAAAATTGTAAAAATTTGTAAAAATTGTAATATTGTAAAATTTTGACTTGTTCCACATATTAAAGCAGTGGTCGTCAGAACTCGCTGAAATGTGCAATGGGTATGCGGTGCCGTCCAGTGCGCATCGTCGTGCAACAGGGAGAGATAGAGAGCATACCCGCTAGCAACTACGAGAGCACTAAGTGTACTGCGTTTTCCGGGGGTAAGAGAGGCTAGCCCCAGCGTGCTCTGTGCTGACGACCCCTGTCTTAAAGCTTCATTGCTCATGTAAGATCTATGGAATATAATAAATGAAATGAAAAAAATGAAATACATACATATATATGTAGACCTATGTATATATACACATAAAATGAATGTAGTGAATAACAGACTTACGAAAGTGACAAGAATTTATTGACAGATGACAGAGAAAAGGTAATGGAGTGTTCAGAATGAACAGAGGAATGGCATCACGATGAAGATGATGATATTTAATGCCCCCATCCTTCTAGCTCTGGTAGAACCTTAAAAAGAGCTGTAACTGTTTCCTGAAACATTGAAGAATTTAACTCCCAATACATAGCTACACAGCCAAAAATCTTCCAGTTCGATTGTCGTGAAAATATGAAATTTCTTTATGAAGGAAGAAATGAACATCCAGATAATAAACTGGAGTAAAAGCAGGAAGATTTGAATAACTAATGAAGGAGAAAGAGTGAAATAGAAAGAGGAAAAGAAGGAACTAACACGTGCGAATACAAATGACCAGGACAGGATTGGTAGCCGCGATGGATCACCGGCTTTTTCACGCTCTGACGACTTCAAGAAACGAGATTCGCCCGCCCGGAGTTGGAATCGCGACCTCTTCAATACGCGTTACTCGTACCCGTGAGATCTTAGTACAGAACGAGTAGCGCAACTTGGAATAGCCAAGAATAAATTTCAGGTGCAGACAATTAAAATAATTCTCGTTGAGAAAGAATCCCAAACAAGACCCGTTCCCAGCTAGTTCGGTTTCAGTCATGCGTGAGTTAGGAAGCATGCGACCTTCCCCGCGATAATAAATCGCCCCTCAATTTCCTGATAGAGTCAGTGTTATCAATCAATGGACGTAACTGTAGAAGTGGTTTTGTTTATAACGTTGTCATCGCAACGGCACCTGTTAAGTCCTCCCCGTTAGTTCGACTTGCTGGGCAGCATCGTTGCTTCAACTGCTACAGTTCACTAGTTTCTGTACTTCCTCATTAAGCGTCGCGGGGATGCTCTACGATAAGGAATTTCATAATTGCTGTTGCCTTGACGACAGTCGTCTTAATTGCAGGCTCTTCATTTCATTAAATCAATGTTTCTGTGACGTGCATCGCATTTGTCATGTAAACTTTTAGTATTGTTACAATTCCATGTTTCAGATTCACGCAAAATAATCTATGTAAGTTTCAGTAACATCAATGGGTATACAGTGACAAAATGTTTGTAAAGCAGTATAATAAAAACAAAGGAACTTATCATAGCTATACATAAGCATATTTTTGCAAATAATAATAATAATAATAATAATAATAATAATAATTCATTGCTAGAACAAAGATACATATTTTTTTTTACAAAAATCATTCTAGCACTCTCAGAATAAATATATACTTGTGCTCCGGGGGCATTCCACAAATTTTTAAGATAAGTATTTTAGTAATTAACAGAATAACAAGTAAAAAGAAAAAAAGAAAAACACATACAAATTTTCTCCCTAAACAATAATTTAAACGATTTTTTTAAAATAAGGAGTATTGGCAAAGTGAACGTTTGGGAATTTAGCTGTTATTTCGTTAAAGACCCTCGGACCGATGTTGCTACTGTGATTATAAGCTGCAATTGTGATACACCTCTTATATTAAGAATATATTATATTATGTAATTTCATTGTAGCCGTAATTTTAATTTCAGTTCCTATTTTATTTTATTTTCTATATTCTCTTATATTAATAATATATTACATTATGTAATTTCATTGTAGCTGTAAAATTATTTTTAGTTCCTATTTTATTTTATTTTATTTTCTACATTCCTTTTATATTAATAATATATTATATTATGTAATTTCATTGTAGCGTAATTTTAATTTCAGTTCCTATTTTATTTTATTTTCTATATTCTCTTATATTAATAATATATTATATTATGTAATTTCATTGTAGCTGTAAAATTATTTTTAGTTCCTATTTTATTTTATTTTATTTTCTATATTCCTTTTATATTAATAATATATTATATTATGTAATTTCATTGTAGCGTAATTTTAATTTCAGCTCCTATTTTATTTTATTTTCTATATTCTCTTATATTAATAATATATTATGTAATTTCATTGTAGCTGTAAAATTATTTTTAGTTCCTATTTTATTTTATTTTATTTTCTACATTCCTTTTATATTAATAATATATTATATTATGTAATTTCATTGTAGCCGTAATTTTAATTTCAGTTCCTATTTTATTTTATTTTCTATATTCTCTTATATTAATAATATATTATATTGTGTAATTTCATTGTAGCGTAACTTTAATTTCAGTTCCTATTTTATTTTATTTTCTATATTCTCTTATATTAATAATATATTATATTATGTAATTTCATTGTAGCGTAATTTTAATTTCAGTTCCTATTTTATTTTATTTTCTATATTCTCTTATATTAATAATATATTATATTATGTAATTTCATTGTAGCGTAATTTTAATTTCAGTTCCTATTTTATTTTATTTTCTATATTCTCTTATATTAATAATATATTATATTATGTAATTTCATTGTAGCCGTAATTTTAATTTCAGTTCCTATTTTATTTTATTTTCTATATTCTCTTATATTAATAATATATTATATTATGTAATTTCATTGTAGCGTAACTTTAATTTCAGTTCCTATTTTATTTTATTTTCTATATTCTCTTATATTAATAATATATTATATTATGTAATTTCATTGTAGCGTAATTTTAATTTCAGTTCCTATTTTATTTTATTTTCTATATTCTCTTATATTAATAATATATTATATTATGTAATTTCATTGTAGCCGTAATTTTAATTTCAGTTCCTATTTTATTTTATTTTCTATATTCTCTTATATTAATAATATATTATATTATGTAATTTCATTGTAGCTGTAAAATTATTTTTAGTTCCTATTTTATTTTATTTTATTTTCTACATTCCTTTTATATTAATAATGTATTATATTATGTAATTTCATTGTATATTAATAATATATTATATTATGTAATTTCATTGTAGCGTAATTTTAATTTTAGTTTCTATTTTATTTTATTTTCTATATTCCTCGTACCGTACATTAATAATATAGGCTATTATATTATGTTTTTTCATTGTAGCTGTAATTTTAATTTTAGTTCCTATTTTATTATATTTTCTATATTCCTTTTATATTAATAATATATTATATTATGTAATTTCATTGTAGCGTAATTTTAATTTTAGTTTCTATTTTATTTTATTTTATTTTCTATATTCGTCTTATATTAATAATATATCTGAACTGCGACCGAACACGAGCGCTGCTCATTCGGTCCTCAGATTTTGTTAATATTATTGTATTCTTTTTATATTGAATGTACTACTTTATTTCTATTTCTATTGTTGTAATTATATTCTGTAGATTTTTGTCGGTTGGTCTCTTTTTGCGTAACTCCATCCAATTAATCTTATTTCATATTGTAATGAAGGCCTACCCCATTTTAAATGTTAAATGTTATGTTTTATTTAACGACGCTCGCAACTGCAGAGGTTATATCAGCGTCGCCGGATGTGCCGGAATTTTGTTCCCAGGAGTTTTTTTACATGCCAGTAAATCTACTGACATGAGCCTGTCGCATTTAAGCACACTTAAATGCCATCGACCTGGCCCGGGATCGAACCCGCAACCTTGGGCACAGAAGGCCAGCGTTTTACCAACTCGCCAACCAGGTCGACTCCCTATTTTATATTTTTATAATATGTTAATGTGCTTAATGTATATAATTATACTTTTATATTTCCAAGAACACTCCCGACCACAAGATTTGTCTTCTTCAGGAGTGAGCTAATTGTAAATTTATTTATTACTTTATTTATTTATTTAAATTTAAATATACAGAGTAAAGAATATAATTACAAACAAACAAGAGAAATAGAAATAAAATAATGCAATCAATATAAAAAAGGAGATACAGTAGTATTAACAAAATTTGAGACCGAATGAGCAGCGCTCGTGTTCGGTCGCAGTTCAGATATAATATTAATAGGCCTATAAGAGAATTTAAAATAAAATAGAAAATAAAATTAAAATTACAGTTACAGAAATTATATAATACAATATTAATATAAGAGAAATATAGAAAAAAACAATAATAAAAATAAATAAGTAAAATAAAATAGGAATTAAATTTAAATTACAGCGGCAATAGAATTATATAATATAATATTAACACTAGAGAAGAATAATATCGCACGTGAAAAGTAGGACTACATATATATATATATATATATATATATATATATATATATATATATATATATAAAAATTATTATATAGTTTTAAATTTTGTGTAAAAGAGCTCAATAAATTTATTATTATTATTATTATTATTATTATCATTATTATTATCATCATCAATAATTTGCCGACTAGGCTTAGTAAGGTCTCGCTTCGGCTGTAGGAATGGTCTTGACAGATGGCGAAATATTTTCTTTGGTCGGCACGTCTGTTCTGTAACTGACGGCGCGGATTCTCGTCATAACCTGAAGTAAAGTTTCCAAACAATCATCTGAAGGCTTCCTCACACTTAATCACGAGCAAAAGAAATGACAAGTTTCACTTGGGCAACAAATCGACATTTGAAATATCTACCGATAAAAATCAAGGGGAGAATCGGTGGCCAACGTTAATTGGCTGGGAATTCTATACGGGGAGCTCCAGTTAACTGAGGCCTGTCAAGACTCGCACACAGGATTTACGGTCCCCCACCTGTTGGAATCTGGTGTATTGGGATGACGTCCATCGCGGCTTGGTACCTGCCGCAGTATTTTAATTAGTCAATACATTCCGGAAACCAGTACAGCCAACATCGTCACGGCTAGAAGCACTTTGACTAATTAAACATGCGAGAGAACACATGTTTCATCGGGCCTGGGTTAACATAGGAAATCATGCAAATAAGTTTTTGTTGGAAGGTCAAAAGCTCACAATGACAAGCTATTCTGGGTCCTCCTCTGACGTGAAATGAAGCTGTCCACTCATGCGCGGGGATCCGGCTTCAGTTCTCTTCCTGTTGTAATCGTGTCTGGTTCCAAATTTTTGACAGATTTCCCAGGCCGATAACAACACAACGCCATGGATGAGATCAAGCTTGCTTCCTCCGGAATTACGTTCCGAGACAATCAGTTACTGAATTTGAGGACTCGACAGGTCATGAATTCATAGCCGTAGTTACCTGAGTGCTTCTCACCAAAGAGAGGAGTTTCGACTCATCTTTAGTCTGGCGGTACTGTGAAAACCAAAGCAGCTATAGTCTACAGAAGACCTTAGCCAAATACAGACGTGGACAAATTATTAGATCAAATTAATTATATGTGCAACAAAGCTGTATTTATCGGCAGGAATAACGAACAAAAATTTATTTTGCACAGAAATAATGAACAGAAAATTGAGTCAGGAGGTTACTAATATTTTGTGAACATTCCCTTATTCTTTATTAACACGTTGATTTTGTCAGTGATGCTGGAAACCAAAGTTTGACACTTTCTTTGAATATCAGCATCATTTAGCCAGATATCAGACAGTGCTTAAATGAGTCCATGTTTTGTTGTAAGCCTCTTTTTGTTCACTTTCTTCTTTAGTATAGATCACAGATTTTCAATTTCGTTCATGTCCGGTCTTCTTGCAGGCCGTGGGAGAACAGACTGTTGAATATCTTCTGCAGTATATAATTAAAACAAAAGTAGTACCAACACAGCCAGACAAAATATACTTAACCATTGGAAAAATATACCAGAAGATGTAAACAATCATATTTACAACAATAGAGACTCTGTGAATTATACTGAAAGTTGATATGACGAATTATATTATGTTTCCAAGAAAACGTTTTAGTCTAATAATTTGTCCACGTCTGTACCTTCTGTCCTTCTTCAGAATATTTGAAGAGTGTGATCCCAAAACTCGCTCAGTCCATTTGGCCATTTTTGTGATTTATACACATAGGAGCATATATTTTTTTTAAGTCCTCTATTATTTAGAATTATACATCTTGATTACACAACTTTTAACACTGTATCACTTCGGAATGTGTATGATAAGAACTTTCTTGTGTTAAATTTTAACGTATCTTGTTAACATGTTTCGACCTATTTTGGGTCATCTTCAGAACTGGTCGTTGTTGGTCTTGGCGCCTCTTGTTTCCTGTGAGGGTGCGTTCGTAGTGTAGAGTCAAGGAGTGTATGTGTTTTGAAATTGAGTTGTATGTTGAGAATATCGTTGGGGTATGTTATCGTGTGTCTGTATATTTCATATTGTTCTAGTGTGTTGAGTTTCTGGCTTTTGGTTGGATGTGCAGTATTTCCATGTCTGTGTTGATGTCTCTGTAGGTGTGGTTCGCATTTGTGATGTGTTCTGCATATGTGGAGGTGTTTTGTAATTTTGTTATGGCTGTGATGTGTTCTTTGTAACGTGTTTGAAATGATCTGCCTGTCTGTCCTATGTAGAAGTTGTTGCAGGTATTACATTTGAGTTTGTATACGCCTGTGTGGTTGTATTTGTTTGTTTGTGTTGTTTGTGTGTTGAGACGTTTTTCTAGAGTGTTATTTGTTCTGTATGCGATGTTGTAATTTAATTTCTTGAATGAGGTTGCAATGTTGGGTGTGTTTTTGTTTTCGTATGTTAGTGTGATGTGTTTTTGTGTTCTTGTGTTTGTGTTGTATTCTTTTGTTTTTTATGGTTTTGTTTTGTCTTACGTATTATGTTGTCTATTATGTTGGGGTTGTATCCGTTTTCTTGTGCTATGTATTTGATTGTGTTTAGTTCTTCATTGTAATTCTAAACAGACAGGCAGATCATTTCAAACACGTTACAAAGAACACATCACAGCCATAACAAAATTACAAAACACCTCCACATATGTAGAACACATCACAAATGCCAACCACACCTACAGAGACATCAACACAGACATGAAAGTACTGCACATCCAACCAAAAAGCCAGAAACTCAACACACTAGAACAATATGAAATATACAGACACACGAAAACACACCCCAACGATATTCTCAACACACAACTCAATTTCAAAACACATACACTCTTTGACTCTACATTACGAACGCACCCTCACAGAAAACAAGAGGCGCCAAGACCAACAACGACCAGTTTTGATAATGACCCATAAATAGGTCGAAACATGTTAACAAGGTACGTTAAAATTTAACACAAGAAAGTTCTTATCATACATATTTAGAATTATTTTAAGCTTCTTTTCTTCCAATACGACTCTAATCCTTGTCTAAAAGTTTGTCTTATTATAAAGTCTGTAGACCAGTGGATCAAGAACTAACCCAGTCCTTTCATAAAAATGGATTCAATGCGTTTTGGAATCACACACTTCAACTTAAGATTTACTTCTCCGACTTTTCGGAATTGCTTACAGGGCTTTAGTATCAGAGTCTAGAAAAAAAAAATAAAAACCGGGCAGGAGTCTCGAGCTAACTCTAAGTATTTTTATGGCCAGCTTAACAATAAATACAAAAATAGGCTTAGAAAGAACGATAAAGTGGAACTGAAAAGAAGATATAGAAGAAACTGTAAAAATTGTACAACTTAGAAGTAGTAAATCATAAAAATGAGATAAATTGAGAATGATACTAGGACACACATTTGCGATAAAGTAGGATATAGTGTAGAGTACAACTTGTAATGTAAATAGGGATAGTGAAACTAAAAGATACCTATGAAGTAATGAATAGTGAGTGATAAGTAGGACTACAATAGTAAGCAAATATAGAATGAATGATAAGTGAAACTGGGGAAAAAGAGTGAGAAGTAAATAGAGAAATGTTATGACTGGAAGTAGTAAATTATAGATATTAATGGTTATATAATGAACTGTGTGATGGAAAAAGTAGGATAGAATTAATAATTAAAGAAGAATGGAATGAGGTAGAAAGTATTGTAGATGGCATTTAGAAAGGGCAAATATTAAGACTAGTGCATTAATAGCGAGTAATGAAATGAATGTAAGATATTTATTTATTTGTTCATTTATTTATTTATTCATTTGTTCATTTATTTATTTACTTACTTACCAACTTATTTATTTATTTATTTATTCATTCATTCATTCATTCAGTCATTTATTTATTTATTTATTCTGGTGTAGTTAAGACCAACAGACCTTCTCTTCCACACCACCAGAAATACAAATAGAATAATAGAAATAAACAGAAAAATCACACTATAAACAAAGTAAAGCCACACAAAAATATACACAGGTTGCAGTCACATAAACTTTAAATGAGTGATTAAGTATCGTGAAACATTAGCTTAACATACCTTCGGAATAGCAATGAAATAGTAGAAAAATATAAATAGGCCTAAAGAATTATGGTGTGATCTAAATACAGGAATGTGAAGGCACACCATAACGGGTACTGACGTTGTTGAGAATAAAATACCGTATCATATCAATTCTCTTCTGAGAAACGAAACCGGATTAGTTGCATTTGTAACAAGAAACGATTTGCTATCACTTGAGGCTCAGGGGGAAAGACTAATACTACTACCACCACTATTAGGTCTACTAGGGCTTACTACTACTACTACTACTACTAATAATAATAATAATAATAATAGTAATAACAATAGTAATAATAATAATAATAATAATAATAATAATGATAATAATTCTGGGAGCAACAGTAACAAATTTAAATGATACTCGGGAGGAAATTAAACACAGAATAAATATGGGAAATGCCTGTTATTATTCGGTTGAGAAGCTTTTATCATCCAGTCTGCTGTCCAAAAATCTGAAAGTTAGAATTTATAAAACAGTTATATTACCGGTTGTTCTGTATGGCTGTGAAACTTGGACTCTCACTTTGAGAGAGGAACATAGGTTAAGGGTGTTTGAGAATAAGGTGCTTAGGAAAATATTTGGGGCTAAGAGGGATGAAGTTACAGGAGAATGGAGAAAGTTACACAACACAGAACTGCACGCATTGTATTCTTCACCTGACATAATTAGGAATATTAAATCCAGACGTTTGAGATGGGCAGGGCATGTAACACGTATGGGCGAATCCAGAAATGCATATAGAGTGTTAGTTGGGAGGCCGGAGGGAAAAAGACCTTTAGGGAGGCCGAGACGTAGATGGGAAGATAATATTAAAATGGATTTGAGGGAGGTGGGATATGATGATAGAGAATGGATTAATTTTGCTCAGGATAGGCTTATGTGAGGGCGGCAATGAACCTGCGGGTTCCTTAAAAGCCAGTAAGTAAGTAAGTAAGTAAGTAATAATGGTAATAATAATAATAATAATAAGAATTATTATTATTATTATTATTATTATTATTATTATTATTATTATTATTATTATTATCATCACTTGCGTAGATGAGTATGCTAAGGCGGTTGCCTGCCGATTCGGATTTACGTCCGTACGCGGGTTCGATTTCCGTTTTAGCTGATTACCTGGTTGGGTTTTTCCTAGGTTTTCCCCAACCGTAGGGCAAATGTCAGGTAATCTATGGCGAATTCTTGGCCTCATCTTGCTAAATATCATCTCGCTATCATCAACTTCCATCGACGCCAAATAACCTCGTAGTTGATATGTCGTCGGTAAATAATCAAGTAATAATAATAATAATAATAATAATAATAATAATACTCGTAATAATAATGTATTAAGATGCGATTGAACTGAATAAGAGCACCGCACCGGTCGCAAACCTGGACGGTTGCCGTGAGCATCGAAAATAAAAGACGACGCACGGTGCTTGAGATAGGCCACTGTCCCACCGAGGCGGCAGGTGGGGCGGGGGTGGAGGTGCGACGGGTCCAGCGGGAGGAATGCGATGGGTATTATAGAGAGGCAATAATTAGCTTTTGTTCTCTACAGCAGCAGGGTGAGGATATGCTGGGAACCAGAGGGAGCGGGTTAGCCATCACTGAAACTTTATTACGCCCACATTTCCTTCCTTACGTGAGGATGATTACAACAGTATATTCTTTCTAGCTTTGTATTTGAGAGTTCGAGGTTCGAATTTAAAGCGACACGACGAGATGTTAAGTTATTCACGTCTTCGCCCTATTGGATCGCCTGATTGTAACAAAATTGTATTCAAGGCGATGTTTTTATAAGAGTGATACAAAACCTTAGCATGGCATCCTTCGAATGTAAAGTGTATTTAAGACATTTAAAGAGTCTTTGAATAAGTGGGCTCCAGATAGTATAATTGATCATTTATCGATCATGTTAAAATTCAATTCTGAAGTCAGCACAGTGGGGCAATATGAAGGTCTAAATACGAGTGGGATTGTCTCAGCACCGACCTGTAACTCTTTCGTACATCTATCTCTCCACTGATCATGTTCTTTGCGAATTTGGAAATCAGACTATGGAGCAGTTTTTAAGATACCGTAACTGAGGCTTTCAGAAGTCAAACTCACTATCCAGTTTTGTGCATTCGAGTTATTTGGTTAGAACAAATACCAAGAGCAACCTTTATATCAAGGTTATTACTAGGGCTAGGATTTTGATGAAATTGCATCTTTTTTCTAGTAAGCCAGAAGCATAGCTGCTTTAGTATTTATATGTTATGTAATAAACTGTATGTTTTAAGACATATTTGTTAGGGCATTTTTTTTTTTTTGCATTTTTTGCCTGTTTCAACTCATAAGAGCATCTTTTGTTTTATTTGGTCATTTTTTTAGGCATTTTCATTTAATTTTGGCCATAAATCCCCATTATTAATGTAAAATAATCTTTATTTCCTTTGATATTTTCTTTACATATTTTTTCCATTAATATACATTATTTAGTATAATATTTTAATTGTTTTTCTACACAAATATTGCCATTTTAATGTAGTACACCCTCACGTAATGGATCAGTCCAACCATCCCTTCAATATAGACTCCTCTATACCTGCTAATTCCGGATAAGTGTGGCCTTGTGGCAGACTACATGGAAACTAAAAGTAAAGTAAATTCATGGCGCTACAGCCTATGAAGGGCCAAGACCGACCAACCGACTGCTGACCTCACGTCCAATGCTGAAGCAGAGGTGAACGATCATACATGGAAATTACATCTAGTAAAATAATTAATTAAAGTGTAGTCCTTAGAAAAAATTGTGTAAAATGTAATTTCATTATTAGTTTAAATATTTAGTACAAAACCTTTTTCCTACTAAGGCAATTATGTAAGATCAATTTTTAGGGCATTTTAAGGGCATTTTTGAAAGAATTTTAGGTCATAAATGCATTGTTTTTAAGACATTGTTTTCATTATTTACAGGTCATCAAAATCCTAGCCCTACTTATTACTTTAAAATTCGTTTTAAGTGTTGGTCAGATAAGCCATCGAATAGATGTTTAGGGCCTATACATTATTTCATTTGTACATGATATCAGTAAAAATATTTACTAAATTCCAGTAACCAGTTATACAGGGTGATTCACGAAGTTCTGCCCCGGTTTATGGAGGTGATTCCTGAGGTCATTCGTAACAAAAACGTAAATAAATTAATGGGACCATATTCCCCAAAGAGTTACGGTAATTTGAAAACGGCAGAAAAAAGTTTATTTCAGGATTCCACTAATAAAATTGCATAAAAATAATTAAAATGCAAACAATTGATTGTTTATGTATCAGTCTCTTTCACGGGTGTGAACCGCACGTGTAGCATTTCGCAGCTTCACATTATTTGTTCCTCATTGTCGCCGCGGCATCCAAAAGGCGTTGAAGCAACTCTTCGCGTTTTGTGCCTTAACCTGATACATGATGTCTTTCATCCACCCCCAGATGCGATTATCCACAACGTGCACGTAGTTATGGCAACAAACATGCCTAGCGATCCATTCACTATGACGCGTTTCGAAAATGTGTTGTAACAACGTAATTATCAATGTCATACCATTAATTTATTTGCACTTTTTATTCCAAATAACCTCAGGAATCACCTCCATAAACCGGGAGAGAACTTCGTGTACCACCCTGTATAACACTGTTACATATATTTTTGAAATTCATTAAAATGTATCATTCTGTAATAGATTAATGGTCTCTGCATCATTGGCCAGCACAGAGAGGAACAGTACGCGCTAAAAATGTGTTTAAATATTGTTAATAAAGATTTACCCGTGGGGTAAACAATATTTTTCGAATTATATACGTCTCCAGTTGATATAATTTTAGTAAAATGTACCATAAACAAATTAAGGGAATCTATAAAATTATTAAGTTGTCACATATTGTAAATTGAATTTCTGCGACCGAACACGAGCGCTGCTCATTCGGTCTCAAATTTTGTTAATACTACTGTATCTCCTGTTTCATATTGTTTGTATTATTTTATTTCTATTTCTCTTGTTTTGTTTGTAATTCTATTCTTTATTCTGTATATATTTAAATTTAAAATACAATAAATAAATAAAGTTAAAAAAAATTAAATGTAAAGATTAACGCAATGGCAAGGAGATCCAAGTATTGAAAAGGATTTTTAATTCGACACTCTTTGTTGCCTTTCCGGAGCCGCATATAGGCCTACTTTCTTTTTTCGTCATGGATCCATGGGTTACTGAAGTCTCGCTTCGAACCCACGTTATTAAGATATGTTGAATGATGTATAGTTGAATTTTTCGCAGCTCACGGAAGGGATATATTAAAATTTGTGTTGCAACTATTTGGAATTCATAAGTGCATGTTATGAGAGGAGCAAAAAATATCTTCAAGCGAAGAAGAAAGCTACGTGGGAACTCCGTAGCGGAAGACTTCAACATTCTTGGGGATGTTAGTCACATAAACGGAGGAGGAAAACGACTGATCTCAGCTAAATACTTATCAAATGATTAGAATTACTTGTGTAAACATAGCCTATTGTTGAAGTGGCGTAAAATGAAAATAAAAATATTTTGCATTAGAGCACTGGGTTATGGATGCAGCAAAATCACTAGTCCCCTATATTAATACTATAAAATCTATTTTCGTGTAAAGTGGGGCGTGATGTGGCATTTTTAATATCATTTCTGGCTTCAGAATACAAAAATACATAAAATAGAGCTAAAATTTGTTAAAAAGTTTTTTCATAGCAGGCCTGTGTAATTGGTCAAACGAAAATATCCTCCCGTAGTCAGTATTGCATTTTAAGTTGGTATGAAAGGAGAAACTTAAAAATGATGAAGAAAGAAAAAGAATAAATTTTGCGAAATCGAGTAAAAGTCTTAATTTTACATCTGGACTCATTTTAAACGATCTTCATCTTCTAGATTTTTAACTAATTTACTCTTCGAAAATCAAAGTTCCAACTTAAAAACTAAAAACGTAACTGGGTGCGAAAATAGTTTAAATACGAAGAGATGGACTCATCAGGAAGTTATATGCCCAACAGAGACATGATGAGTTTAGGAGACTATTCTCCTAAGTTATAAGAAGAAGAAGATTATTGCGAAACTTTGTGTCGGCTGAATTTTTCTGTTCTTAGTCCTCTCTTCGTAAAACGTTTTCCGACCTCTTTTGCATACCAGACAACAAAACAAATATCTCGTCATAATAAATTCACATATAAATGGGGGATTTAGGACACGCGACAAAGACTGACTTTATATGCAAGACGAGACAGAACTTTGTAACATGAAAATGCCTTTTATGATACTCTGCCAAAGAGAATGTTGATAAAATGCAAGATTCACGATCTCAGAAAATTAGCCTTCATTTGAAACATAATTAATGAAAAATATACTTCAGTTCACATGCTCAGAACTGGATACGCGACACCACAACAAATTTGGACCTGTTTTCAAGAGTCTGTTTATTGCAGCGATCTCAATTTATTGGCTTAATTCTGTTCCGATTGGAAGAACACTCATTTAGACTGTCGCCTGTATCTACTCACACGATGACACTAGTTTATATTCTTAAGAAGAGTTATACTGTCGTTTGCTCGTTGACCAATAAAAGTTCCTCAACCATGACGAACAAGCGAATTGAGATCAAAAGATTTTAAGATCTATATATCTAAATGACAACACTGATAGTTGTGCGGGTCATCGACCTAAATTTCTGCGCGATTAAACCGGCGGTTCAAAAATCTCATTATGCTGCTGCACTTCAAAATATATTCGGTTTGAAGTGGAATGAGGGGATATAGGCTTGCAATTAAATACAATGTGTATAACATCACCCACGCTTACATTACCTTGAACTCGCTGCTGTCAGAAACATTGAATACATTTACTTAATGCAGAAGCGTGCAATCCGTTCCCCCATCGTGACATGAAAGGTATTTTCTTTTTCTTCTCCCCTTAATCTGTTTTAATTTCAAGTGGTTGGTCAGATGTGAAGCCCCAACTATGCACAGAAGGTGTGTTACAGTTCTGGCTGAAGAACAGAACATATTCTAATGAATATGCCATTTTGCACAAATGAATACCTAAATTTAAAATTTTAGAATTTAACGTTTCTTGATACTGCCCTTGACCATTTATGTTTCAGGTAACTCAGAGTTGAAGAAAAGACAGGGGAAAGCAAAAAGAGAAGATACTAGATAGAACAGTGGAGACTGAAGTTCAAGCTTGTCCTATATATATATTTTTTTCTTTTTTTCTCTTTTTTTTTTTTTTTGCATGTCACTGAATATTAAACTGTTAAACTTATTTAGAATTAAGTCTATTTTTGTATTATATTGTATGTTATGTCATTTTTCTTCTGTACTGACGACGCCATGAATGCTTGTAATTCTATTCCGCTAATAAAGATCTAATCTAATCGAAGTGGTGTTAATGAATTCGTGAAATTATGTCATTAGAGAGGAAGTACCAAGAGAAAACATGTCCCAAGAAGGCTGCCGAATCTCTGTCTCTATAGTCGCGACGATGTTATTCCCGGCGTGAGTCCTCCTCTTTGCTTACTTCTTAGGAAGTGAAGGCTCTATAAAGTCTAGATAGGTAGTATCGTTCGCCATTTTTGTTCTTTCGTTGCCGTTGCCATACGAGGAATCTATTTGCCACACCGTTAAACATTATTATGTCGTAGCTCCTATGATAATAAATCAAACGCACTCTAATTCAGCAAATAATTAAGCGGCAAATAACGTCTTCGTGTGCTTTCTGCGAACGCCAACGAAAGAGCCAAAATGGCGGGCGATTAAATTAAGTGTTTATCGAGCTTTAGGAAGTGCATAACGTCATAGCAACGAATGACAAGACGCACACGTCTAAATGTAGCCGACCTGCAACGTGATTGGCTGCCGGAAATTAGAGCGACGGGACTATAATATGGAAACCCGAAGATTCTATCTTTCTTCTTAATATTATATTCGTTGTACGTACGGTTTACAGTACTACCGCAGGATGTTCAGTTCAATGATTCTCTTGAAGACTAAGAATTATTGTGAATATTAATTTTCTACGATGAAAGAGTAATGGAACGGAGAAAAATTTTCTCCGGCGCCGGGATTTGAACCCGGGTTTTCAGCTCTACGTGCTGATGCTTTATCCACTAAGCCACACCGGATACCCACCTCGGCGTCGGACAGAATCGTCTCAGATTAAGTTCCAACTCTTGGGTTCCCTCTAGTGGCCGCCCTCTGCACTACGTCATAGATGTCTATGAACGTAGGACTGAAGTCCACACATGTGCTAAGGTGCACTCGTTATGAGTGACTAGTTGGCCGGGATCCGACGGAATAAGCGCCATCTTAAATCACGAAGTCATTTACGCATATCATATATATTATTTTATGCTCGACCATGCCGAAATGTAGTAATTATACACCTGGTAGCAGACCTTTAATGCATATCATTAAAGTACACCTACTCATTAAAGGTCAGGTCTTTCAGCCAATGACGACTCAGGTTACAACTGTTCAGCCAATGACAGGTCAGCTTTCTACCGTTATAAAACCGCAGGTATCGATTATTCTCGGATATGCAATCGAAAGAGAATTAGCGAAAAGTCACGGAGGCTGGAAATCCAATACTGTCGCAGAAGGTTATGTTCTGTTACTATATTAATTAGCGTTAATTGTAAATAATATTCAAAGAAATTAAATTTGTCATCTCGTTTTTCAATGTCTAATTTAATTTCAATGTTATCTCTGTAGGTTCTTATGGCCTAGCAAGATCAATGTGGACATCTGTTCCTCGGAAAAAATCAATACTTTCGCGTCTGCGCACATTTCACAACATACGGAACATTGCTCGATGTCAAATACAAATAAAATTAATAATATCAAGTTAGAAATATGGTCGAGCATAAAAAGTCGTATGAAACTCGCCTGTAATGGTAATTAAGAAGCTCGTATGAAAATTATGAAACGAGCGCAAGCGAGTTTCATAAATATCCATACTCACTTCTTAATTACCTTCATTATAGGCTCGTTGCATAATGTACTATTAATGTACCGAAGTACATATGATATTTCCATGCAGATATTTTGCGTCATCATACGATGAAAGAGTAATGGAACGGAGAAAATAATATATATTAATTTTCTGGCTTTTAGGCTATCATTATATTAGCGCCACCACCACCACCACCACCACCACAACAACAACAACAACAACAACAACAACAACAACAATACCTTTATTTGCAATTTGTTTACTTCAAAAGCGGATAATTAAAATTTGCTTAAACAAGTCAACTGATTATCCAACAAATTCGATTTATTCCGATCTTAATATAGGCCCTAAATATAGGTACATTATTAAAATATTATCATCAAAATTGTCTGAAATATGAAGAAAAAAAGAAAAACAACATGTTTACCCTACCAAAAGAAACTGAGGGCTTTGCCGGGAGAAAGACGGATAGACCTATACGCCCTTCTTCGGGAAAACGGTTTAAAATTTAGTGAATAATTATAGTAGCGAAATTTTGTTTTGATTGTACTGTACATACCTGCAGGACAGGACTGCGTGCGTGTATAACATTTTATTCAGGTGCGTTTTAAAATCTTAGATTGCATGTATCTCAATTCGCCATATTGACGTATACGCCCTTTTCCCGGCAAACCCCTCAATTCTACATGTCCTTTAGCTGAACCTATATGTTACACAACCACTGGAATAAATCATAGTCAGAGTTACGGGTCAAGGCTATACAACTCTACTTTGATAATAAATCCTGAGTTTAATAAATGTAAGAAAAAATTAAGCAAATTATTTAGTATTCGTGTTCCTTTTTTCTTTTTCTTAATTTCAATATAGCCAACTATTTATTCATTCCAACTTATATTCTGCGCTTGACTTGATTATCTACTTTTATCCTCATAATATACCTGTTTTGTAATAATTGTATTGGTTTTATACTTTTATTGAAATTTTGTTATGTTCTTTATTACAAAATAATTATTTATAGGAACCGCCTCCGAACACGAGCTATCTCAAATGGATGTGCGCTACATAAATAATAATAATAATATTTTGTATTGTATGTAGCAAACAATACTAAATACTAATCGCAGAATAAGTAGCATTTCATTTCTGATAGATCATTGTAAACCTTGGTAGGCCTAGACAAACACAAGTCAATAAATTCACATTTTCCTGCCGGAAATTGAATTTGGATATGTTACAATATTTTTAGCTGCAAATATTAAACTTGTAGAAAAGCGAAGAAAAATGTAATTAAATTTAAAACCCCTAATTTTATTATTTGGAAATAAACATTCAGAGTATTTCAAAGTCATGCTGTGCAATATCATAAAAGATGAATTCAGAGCTTAAATACCATGTAAATATGGAAAAGTAAAAATTTGATCACGTATTTTAATAATATATTATTGTGAGCAGTGTGGGATGACGATAAACGCAAATAAGATGAAGAACATTGTTATCAGAAGAAAAACAAAGAAGGTAAACAAACGTGCGAATTCGAAATGAGGCAGTAGAACAAGCGGGCAGCTACAAATACTTGGGTGTGCAGTACTATAAGTAGTAACATGAGCTGCTACAAGAAAGCCAGATGAAGGATTGCAATGACAAAGGAAGCATTTTAATAGAAAAAGGAGCATCTTCTGCGGACCTCTGGAAAAATAACTAAGGAAGAGACTAGGGAAATGTTTTGTGTGGAGTGTAGCATTGTATGGAGCATGAATAAGGATAGTACAAAGAAGTGAAAGGAAACGACTGCAAACATTTGAAATTTGGATATGGAGAAGAATGGAGCGTGTGAAATGGACAGACAAAATAAGAAATTAAGGTGTGGTATAAAGAGAGGTGAAGAAAGAATAACGCTGTAACTGATCAGAAAGAGAAAAAGAAATTGGCTTGATCAGTAACTAAGTAGAAACTGCCTACTGAAGAACGCAGTGGAAAAAATGGTGAACGGAAGAAAAGTTCGGGGCAGAAGAAGATATAAATTGATAGACATGTTTTATAAACATTAAAATATATTATATGGATCGTGTGCGAGGTCTTGAAGAATGCGGAAAAGAGGGAAAATTGGATAATGTTGTGTTTGCAGTGAAACACCTGACCTTGAGCAGAAAACTGTAAATGAATACAAGCACCATTAACAATTTCCTTACTGAGATTTTGTAATTATTTTTCAATGTCCTTGTACTATTTTTCGAAGAATATCTATACGAGTGAAGCCTAGAAGAGTATATAATGAAATGTAAGTTATAGCTGGAAGTTCTATTATTTTGAAACTGTCATAAATGAATTGTATATGATAATTTCGAGAGCAGTTTATTTATAAGCCTGACTAATTTGCTGCAAATCAGTGGTTTGCACTATATGTCTTTCATGATATTGCTATATTGTACCGGGAACAGTTTAGTGTTGTCCAAGAAGATGTTAATGTTAATACAGATTTTTTCTCCGTAATAGCATTATGTTTAGGGCGTGCTGTATCAAGTTCGCGGGAGTCTTATGATATTTATGTGGAAGGAAGAAATAAATTTCATCATGTTTGAAATGTGTACAGAAATTATGAAGAACCTTGTACTTGTAGTAGAATTTCTATCTATCTGTAACCGGTTGTCCTCTTTTGTAATAGTCGACGGACTTCCTACTGAGCGTTCCAGGCTTAGAGTCTTGGCATTTCAAGCTGGAATTTAATGTGGTAGATTCTCTTAAGTTTCTTCCTTCATGAGAGCTCTGAATTCGTAATAAGTTACATACAGTACAGAATTGACAGGACGGGATAAGTATAAACTTCTTTCTATGCTAATTCGTTCAATATAGCATGCTAATACACACTTACAAAGCATTTCTTCACGCTTTTAATCATAAATTGATCAGCAGGTAAGGTGAAAAGCAAATGACGTTTATAAGGATATAAGTATATAAAAAGGAATGGAACAACTGGATAATACCCACGGCAGACCAATATCAATAGTCGACGCTACTCGCTGGCCACTAGTCACCGGGCCGTACCGAGCCGTATGAAACAAAATATAATCGAAATGGTGGTAGTCAAATTCGCGACTATATTCTTAAATAATTCACTCCATTAGTCAAGTTCAAGGTTTTATGTAGTACAACGGCGGGTTTTTTGAATGCATTAAAAGAAAATGAAGATGTAGTAAGATCATAAACTAGGTTATCACAAGGAAATTAACAGTAAAAAAGGTGTGTTTCACGGAATACCATTAAAATGACGGAAAGTAAATTTCCGGTTAATGTTCGCGAAAGCGTAAAGTACGTAATTATGACGGCGTTGCTGTTTCATTTCTGGCCTAGAGAAAAATACCTAGCCTTTTACGAAAAAAAATTTTAGGGTACATGAAATTATTCACCGCTTTCATTATAGGCTATTATTTTTTTTATCAATATTACGAATCAAAAACTGTGATACTATATAATTTTAACTACTACATGGACGAATAAAACAAATTTTATGTTAAAATTAAAAAGTTTCGTCAAATACATGAAAATGATAACATTTATATTACATAATATGTAAATGAACTTCATGTTAAAATCTCCTGTCACTTCCCTATCCCTAAACTAACATAACCAAAGCTAAGCTAAGCTAACCTAACCTAACCTAACCTAACCTAACCTAACCAAAGCTAACCTAACCTAAGCTAACCTAACCTAACCTAACCAAAGCTAACCTAACCTAACCAAAGCTAACCTAACCTAACCTAACCGAAGCTAACCAAACCTAACCAAAGCTAACCTAACCTAACAAAAGCTAATCTAACCTAACCTAACCTAACCTAACCAAAGCTAACCTAACTTAATCAAAGCTAACCTAACCTAACCTTCGTAAATGCAAGGTCTGTAGCCGGAGCAAGAAGGGATCTCAATTATTTAATCTGCAATGTACACGCGAAAATAAATTCAAGTAAGGATCACGCTCCCACTGCATAAGAGGTCCGCGCATGCGCTACAGAAAAACTGTTTCTGTCCCGAGCCTCTCATCTAAGGCACCCGTCATAATTTACTCGCAATATTTACGCAAATACACATTGTCGCTAACAGTGGTGCTGTCTCTCAATAATGTTCAGAACGAAGGAGGTAGACAAAGAGAAAAAAAAAGAAATATGGCACAAAACTATTTTCTCTCGAGACTCTCATCTAAGACACGTAATAAGTCACGTAATCTACTTGCAATATATTTGCGCAAATACACTTTGTAGCTAACACTGGTGCTATCTCTCAGTAATGTTCAGAACGAAGGAGGCAGAGAGAGAGAAAAAAAAATTTCTCCCGCCAAGTACGCCACACACCAACGTCATGTTCTTATGTTGGCAACATTGTGTATTTACTTGAATTTGGTGGTAAACGTAACGGCACGGTTAAAAGCGACCGTGGTAATTCTCCAGTATAGCGAAAGGAATTTCTGAATCAGTTGTAGCTGCTGGAGAAGATCCTTGGTGCGCCGCCTGAAGAGTTGAATTTTATTACTTGAATTGGGATATTTTCATCAAAATATTTTCACGTATCGCATGTGCAATAGGAAGCATATATATTTTTTTTTAACTGCTTGACTGTTTGTTACTCGCCCATATGAAGTGAGGCCAGTTGTGCAGACAAATTTACCGACACAGTCGTTGTCCAGGTGCGCTATAGAGGGCTGGTCTACGTTACACTCACGGTGAGATGATTATTATGATTATGATGATGATGATGATGACGACGATTATGGAGATTTTTGTTGGAATACCACAGGGAAACCAGAGCTCCCGGAGAAAAGCCCTGTGTTATCTGTACCACAGTCTTGCCCAACACAAGTTATAAATCGGGGGTATGCGGGAGATCGGACCGGGTGCACAGGATTATATGTCCAGCACTCTAGGCATTAGATTACCGTGTCGGCTTAGGAAGTATCTATTAGTAGGTCGCATTTGATCTAGCTTTTCTACTAAGCTATTAAACATTGTGTTACCATAATGTTTTTCGGTTGAGAAGTTTTTCACATCCAGTCTGCTTAAAAAACTGAAAGATAGTATTTACTCGTTTAAAACAATATTATATTACCGGTTGTTCTGCATGGTTGTGAAACTTGGACTCTCACTTTGAGATAGGAACAGAAGCTAAGGGTGTTCGAGAATAAGGTGCTTAGGAAAATATTTGGAGCTAATAGGCATAAAGTTACAGGAGAATGGAGAAAGTTACACAACGCAGAACTTGAATTCTTCACCTAACATAATTAGGAACATTACATCCAACATTCATTCAACATTCAACATTACATCCAACTGCGGGCTAAAGCAGAGAGATGCACTATTACCTTTACTTTTTAACTTCGCTTTAGAATATGCAATTAGGAAAGTTCAGGATAACAGGCAGGGTTTGGAATTAAACTGGTTACATCAGCTTCTTGTCTATGCGGATGACGTGAATATGTTAGGAGAAAATCCACAAACGATTAGGGAAAAGACGGGAATTTTACTGGAAGCAAGTAAAGCGATCGGTTTGGAAGTAAATCCCGAAAAGACAAAGTATATGATTATGTCTCATGATCAGAATATTGTACGAAATGGAAATATAAAAATTGGAGATTTATCCTTCGAAGGGGTGGAAAAATTCAAATATCTTGGAGCAACAGTAACAAATATAAATGACACTCGGAAGGAAATTAAACGCAGAATTAATATGGGAAATGCGTGTTATTATTCGGTTGAGAAGCTTTCATCATCTAGTCTGCTGTCAAAAAATCTGAAAGTTAGAATTTATAAAACAGTTATATTACCGGTTGTTCTGTATGGTTGTGGAACTTGGACTCTCACTCTGAGAGAGGAACATAGGTTAAGGGTGTTTGAGAATAAGGTGCTTAGGAAAATATTTGGGGCTAAGCGGGATGAAGTTACAGGAGAATGGAGAAAGTTACACAACGCAGAACTGCACGCATTGTATTCTTCACCTGACATAATTAGGAACATTAAATCCAGACGTTTGAGATGGGCATGGCATGTAGCACGTATGGGCGAATCCAGAAATGCATATAGAGTGTTAGTTGGGAGACCGGAGGGAAAAATACCTTTAGGGAGGCCGAGACGTAGATGGGAGGATAATATTAAAATGGATTTGAAGGAGGTGGGATATGATGATAGAGACTGGATTAATCTTGCACAGGATAGGGACCGATGGCGGGCTTATGTGAGGGCGGCAATGAACCTTCGGGTTCCTTAAAAGCCATTTGTATGTAGGCCTATATATATGTATGTATATGTACATCCAACATTTGAGATGGTCAGGGCATGTACCACGTATGGATGAATCGAGAAATGCATATAGAGTGTTAGTTGGAAGACCTATGGGAAGGCTGAGATGTAGATTGGAGGATAATATTAAAATTGGATTTGAGGAAGGTAGGATATGATGGTAGGAACTGGATTAATTTTGCTCAGAATAGGGACCGATGGTGAGCATATGTGAGGGCGGCAATGAAACTTCGAGTTTTCTAAAAGTCATTTGTAAGTAAGTAAGTAAGACTTTCTCCTGCAATCTTGAAACTTTTTGAGTGCGGATTCAGATTATTCGTTACCACCATCACCACCACCACTACTATTACTACTACTACTACTACTACTACTACTACTACTACTACTACCACCACCACCACCACCACCACCACCACCACTGCCACCATCACGATCGTCTTGTTAAGGATGAATAAAAAGAGAATTTAATTGCTGGTACAACCATAATTATTAGGAGTGGTATTTACGTAGCTATTATATGTATGCTAAACTAAAAATCAGGAGATGAGCGGCACAAATCACTATGTAGATCTGGTAATTACGAATGTGGCCACGAACATCTGAAACAATACATGCGCTTCTTCCACGAATCGAGAAAACGTGAGGTAACAATAACGACTTCCGTTTTCGCTTCCATTGCCCTGGGCGTTGCCCCAAGCGAAAAGGACTAGCCTATTGGCTGCTTAGTACATTCTCTGCCGGGCTCTTCAGTTTTCGTCAGGTTGAATTCTTTATTCTGTAGTTTGCCTACTCTTCGCCACATGTTCAAATGAAGGCGACTGTTCGTCCATTCGAATTCGAGAAATGTGAAACTGCTGACAGTTTTGATCCAAAATATAAACTCGGGCTCCAATTTTTAGCACAGTGTGTGAATTATTGTTGTTGGATTTGATTTCCGTATAGCGCCTGGAAGTATAACATTGTCAATGTTATTTTCTGCAGGTGAAGATCATCAGTAATTTTAATTAATAATTAATATTAGAGGAGAAAAATTCGCTTCGGCGCCGGGGATCGAACCCGGGTCCTTGGTTCTACGTACCAAGCGCTCTAACCATTGAGCTACGCCGAAATCCAACCCACAGCACCGGATCGAATCCCTCTCCTCCAGAGTTTTTCCCTTTGTAACCTAACTCCAAGTTCGACATGTATGTTGACATTTTTATATTAAGTCAACTTCCATTATACAAGAAGCGCACTCAGTTGAGTGACTTGGTGGTCGGGATTCCACAGTAATATGCACTGTTGCTCGAAGAATCTACGTAAAGTTTAATCTTTTGGTCCTACAGAATACGTCTGTTACGGTACACTTTTTAACGTGTGACTAAACAATTTTATGTTTTTAATATTAGGGGATTCGATCCGGTGCTGCGATTGGACTGTCCACACCTGTGGAGTAACGGTCAGCGCGTCTGGCCACGAAATCAGGTGGCCCGGGTTCGATTCCCGGTCGGGGCAATTTACCTGGTTGAGGTTTTTTCCGGAGTTTTCCCTCAACCCAATATGAGCAAATGCTGGGTAACTTTAGGTGCTGGACCCCGGAGTCGTTTCACCGGCATTATCACCTTCATCACATTCAGACGCTAAATAACCTTAGATGTTGATAAAGTGTCGTAAAATAACCTACTAAAATAAAATGGATTGGACTTCGGCGTAGCTCAATGGTTAGAGCACTTGGTACGTAGAACCAAGGACCCGAGTCCGATCCCCGGCGCCGGAGCGAATTTTTCTCTTCTAATATTAATTGTTACCATAACAGACGTATTCTGTAGGACGAAAAAATTAGCCTTCAGTAATTTTCCAAACACATTTTATTAGCACGAATGACTTGGCGGACATTTTAACATCCTCGCTGATAAAATAATACTCGTACTTTCGAAAAAACAGAACATTGTTACCTGAGACAGACTGATATAGCTTACAATTAAAGACCTGAATTCTGAATTGGCAAACGTCTCAAGTCCAAAATTTACTGAATCTGACTTTTTACCTGGCATATGTTGTATTTTGCACATGCTACCATCCTGTAAAAAAGAATATCCCTAGACCGACTCTAAGTCTGTGTTTTTGAATCATACAAATATTTATTGCAATACTGTTATATTGCAAGCCTATGTAGTTTTTTTTGCTCTCTTGAAAAATTTACTTCAGTGGACTTGGGATGTTTGTCAGTTCAGAAATTCAATTTGAAATGTTTGCTACTCAGAGCTTAAGAGAGCTTAAATGTAATTTTAATGATATTACTCTTTTTGGAAAAAAAAATTGGATAATTTTACAAATTAAAAAAAAAAAAAACTTGCATTATACGTTTTGTCAATGTTCTCATCAACCTACAGATTGGAATAAAACTTTTCTGACGAATAATAATAATAATAATAATAATAATAATAATAATAATAATAATAATAATAATAATAATAATGTAATAGTATATTATGCAACGAGTCTATAATGGTAGTAATTAAGACGCAAGTATGTTTGTTTATGAAACGAGCGCAAGCGAGTTTCATAATTTTCATACGAGCGTCTTAATTACCATTATAGGCAAGTTTCATATGACTGTTTATGCTCGACCATATTTCTAACTTGAAATTATTCATAAGTTTTCATGTTACGGTTATGTAAGTGACGAACGGAACTGACCTGAATTGTGAGATGTGCGCAGACGCGAAAGTATTGATTTTTTTTCCGAGGCACGAATATCATTGACCTTGATATAACCTAGAGAACATTAGTCTTGATATAACCTGGAAATTAATTTAGAATTGAAAAACGAGATGACAAATTGAATTTATTTGAATATTATTTACAATTAACGCTAATTATTATAGTAACAGAACATAACCTTCTGCGACAGTATTGGATTTCCAGCCTCCGTGACATTTCCCCAGTTGTCTTTCGATTACATATCCGAGAATAATCGAAAACCTGAACTTTAATGAATAGATGTACTTTAATGACATGCATTAAAGGTTGCTACCAGGTGTATAATTACTACATTTCGGCATGGTCGAGCATAAAATAATTTCAGGATTAATGACAGACTAGTGTACTTTTTGTTTAAGATACAAGGATGTAGTTTAGATTATCAAATCATCAAAGACAAAATTTGCAGTGTAACTAAAATCACAATTCATTCAGCTCGTTGTAACCCAAATTAGATGTATAAATAGCTTCAGACTTAATGAATACTGTGCTGTTAACTCATAATTTAACGATTGTAAGTGAAAGAAAATTCCCTAACCTAGTATAGTTATAGAATGTTTAATAAGCAATATTTCAGGCATGAAAAGCCGCTGTCGTCCGATCACCATACAAATGATCGGGTTTAATGAGAACCTCAGTGTTCCTTGACCTGACAACGGGCAGTACAAATGCATACTAATAGGTACAGCGCAGGGAAGTGCCAAAACAGACAACTTTCACCACTTGATTGAAGCGTCCGTCAGACATCCACTTAATATTCATCTACCGGACTACGACCACGAAACAATTTGATTCCATCACATGTAAACAATAATTATACGCTGCAGATGAACTGCCTGCGACATCACAGAGATCCTGCCTGAGGAGGTCTTGTGTCGGCCAGAGGTCAAGTGGGTGCAGGAGATGGCCACTTAGACCACTTCCGGCAATACTGCTGCTGACCACACCGCGACCTAGGGGTCCCCAAAATGGACTCTCTCCATTAATTTCTCCAATTCATGTTACACTTTCCCCGTTTCTTGTGGAGTTGCCAGCTCTTGGAAAGGGAGCATTAAGATACAAGTGCGTCGTGATGGTTTAGAAGTCTTCTACTTGCAATCCGTGATAAAGAAATCGAGGAAAATCTTAAGTGCAAAGCAGTTGAAAATGGACAGCTTCAAGTAGGTGAACTGATTTGAGAAATATATTAGGAAAGGTTTCGAGTATCAGCATACAGCCATGCCAGTTGTCACGGATGTTACATTTTTACTATTTTCAAACTCTAACTTATATATTGAAAATGAAATGACTTTTGTCAACTTTTATTATGAGAATCAATTTAGAATTTCAGTATCACTTACACAAAAAAGTTGTTTGAATAAAATTTATTATTATTGCAATGGTCAGTATGTAATTTATATTTAATAGCTAAAAATATTCAATGGAAATATGCATTAACAAAACAAAAGTAATGGCCTTTTGTGGTAAATACCCAATACCAAGCAAAATTTGTTTAAATAACACAATTTTGGAAAGAATTAATGAATTTGAAAGACATGTTGGTTCAGAAAAGTGTGAATACGATTTATAATTATATATAAGTTTTCAGTCAAATACACTTTTCATTTTGTGAGGTCAGATAATCTGTTACATCACAATATTTAATACGAAGTCACTAATATTTTCGACTTTAAAAAGTCATCTTCAGGTGCTTGAGATGCAAACAATTTTAAAAATAGATTATAAATTGATCTAACAATTAATAATATGGTAAAGAATGCACGTGCTGGCATTTACAATTATATAAGTTTCGTGCCTCTTGAGGTAAACTGTACATGGTAAAGCTGAACATAGATGCTAAATTCTCGTATATATATAAAACAAAGAAAGACACGGCATGATATTAACCTTATACAATTAAAGGCTAATATTCTCATTAGATCATGTCATTAAAATTAGATTTGTACAGTTTGATATTAACTATGTTAAAATGTTTAAGTTTAAAAAGATAGAAAAAGCTGTAATGCAAATGCTGTTGGTAGGAGTCTAAAACATGTAACGTCGGGTGAAACACGCCTCCTTGTCTGGACGCAAAACAACTGAACAACTATACAACTATGGCATTCACCACGACGAATTAGACTGCGTGCTCTCCTACCAACAGCATTTGCATCGCAGCTTTTTCTATCTTTTTAAACTTAAACATTTTAACATAGTTAATATCAAACTGTACAAATTTAATTTTAATGACATGATCTAATGAGAATATTAGCCTTTAATTGTATAAGGTTAATATCATGCCGTGTCTTTCTTTGTTTTATACATACTAGGTTCAAAAAGTTCCCGGAATTTGCTAGTATCATAGAAACAACGTACCTTAAACATTATTCTACAGCATTCCCTTCAAAATAGTTGCCTTCCGCAACAACAAACTTTTGCCAACGCGTGTAGAGTTCCTGGAAGCAGGCCTGGAAGCCATTGTGTGAAACCCATCTTAGTGCTCTCGTTGCGTTTGTGATAACCTCTTCAGCATTGAATCTCCGTCCTTTCGGATGACTTTTCAGACGGGGAAACAGAAAGTAATCAGGTGGTGAGAGATCAGGAGATTATGGTGGGTGATCCAAAGCAGTTATGTTGTGCCTGGGAAGAAAATTCTTTACAATAATTGCGCGATGAGCAGGTGCATTGTCATGCATAAGGAACCAGTTGTTTTCTACCCACTTTTCTGGACGTTTCCTTCTCACTGCGTCCCGGAGGCGACGGAGGATTTCTACGTACAATTCTTTTGTTACAGTACTATCTTCTGGAATGAACGCATGGTGGATGAGATCCTGAGAGTCGAAGAAAACTTCCAACATAACTTTGCCTTAGGAAGTGTCCCTAGGAAATTTTTGCTTAAGAGGAGATGTTTTCGATTTCCACTCAGATGACTGTCGTTTAGGGACTGGGTCGTACAAGTAGCACCAAGTTTCATCACCAGCAATAAGTTTGTTTAAGAAATCACCATCTTCATCAGCAATACTGATCATGTCCCCAGCAAGAGTCATTCTTGTTTCTTTCTGTTCTGCTGACAACATTTTCGGAACTAACTTCTGAGACACGTAATGCATGTTGAGATGCTTGTGAAGAACATTGTGTACACTTCCGACTGATATTCTGACCTCTGCTGCTATCTCTTTTATGGTTTTACGTCGGTCGTCCCTCACAACATTACGCACACGCTGAGCGATTGCTTCATTTGTTGCAGTTGTTGGTCGGCTGCTGCGTACGTATCGCGGCCACCAGAAAAGCGTTTATGCCAGGCATACATTGGAGTTTTTTTCATTACTGCTTCGCCATATGCTTCTTCCAACAATCTTAATGTCTCTGCAGGAGTTTTGTGTAACAAAACACAGAACTTGATGTTTGTACGTTGCTCTGTGGACATAATTACAAAATGCGACGAACAAACAAAACACTATGATAAACAATTGCCTACAACTCAAAACCAACAATCGCCATTATCAACAAACTTTAAGGAAATGACATCATGAATGTTATCAACAAAACAAATGTATAATATCCCTTGTTATATACTAATACGAAAAATGGTAGTAAAATTCAGGGAACTTTTTGAACCCAGTAGTATATATACGAGAATTTAGCATCTATGTTCAGCTTTACCATGTACAGTTTACCTCAAGAGGCACGAAACTTATATAATTGTAAATGCCAGCACGTGCATTCTTTACTATATTATTAATTGTTAGATCAATTTATCACCTATTTTTAAAATTGTTTGCATCTTATGCACCTGAATATGACTTTTTAAAGTCGAAAATATTAGTGACTTCGTATTAAATATTGTGATGTAACAGATTATCTGACCTCACAAAATGAAAAGTGTATTTGACTGAAAACTTATATATAATTATAAAAAGAATTAATGAGTTTAATTATTTAGGACATAAACTTTCTTTTGTTGAAAATTTGGATTTATCAGAGAAAATTATAAAATTCAACAAATCAATGGGCACTATTAATAGAGTTTTAAAACCTTCATTACTACAAAAATCAACTCGTACTCATCTTAATCAAATAATAATCGACCAGTCCTATGTTATGGGAGTGAAGCGTGGACTATAAGGACAAAAGATGAAAGCAGAGTAACAGCTTGCGAGATGAGATTCATGCGCCGAACAGCTGGCTACACTAAATGGGATCGAAAGAAAAATGAAGATATCCTTCAAGAACTTAATGTGTCATCAATACTGGACTATATCTCCAGATATCAGTTAAACTGGAAGGAACACGTCTCAAGAATGGTTTCATCCAGGATCGCTTTTTCAGGCCGTAACAGTTCTTTTGGGATTAGTACTTGACAGGATGATGATGATGATTATTGCAGAAAATAAAGAAAAGGTACTATCACTGATGTTACAAGATTTGTGAACTCACTTTACACCTTATTAACAAAAACTGTAAAACACAGGCCTCTGCCTCAAGTAAAAAGAGATTCATTCTCATAGTGCCCATGTGAAAGCTATGCAAATCTCATGGCATCGAATTAGTTCACAAAAACATAATCGGTAAATATTTTATAGCTGTTTCTTCCACGTCACGGATGTTAGACACATTCTGTCACGGATGTTACATATAATTTCTATCATTACAAGATACTGTAAATGATGAAATCATACCGAGAATAGATTTTCACCGTGTTATAGACGCAAACACATCCACCGTTTATAAGCCGCTGCACGTATCGACTCCACCATCAGGAGGCCGATGGAAGGTGAAGTCTTTTGTTGATTTTGAAGAATAGCTTTTGTTAACAATCGGTAGACTCTCCCTCCTTGCTTTTCCATATGATGGAGCACAGGCTATACGTTGCTCCGAAACTTTAGATCTTTATATACTACTGAAATTACAAACGTACTCTGAAAATCAAGAAAGTCATTATAAAATGCAAGGCGACATAAAGCTGATCCCGTACGACGCGACGGAACTTTTCGACGGTAGCTAACATTGTTGGTGCTGAATTGTTAAATCGCTCCTGGTACTGCTCTTTAACGTGGCTCAAGCCCGATACATTCTGATGCCCCACTCCGTATGACCGGAAATAATGCTCGACAATGAACATCTTCTCCTCTGTTGTGAGAACCATAACTGCAGAAATCAACCCAATACTGAATTCACAATATGTCAAACTATTATATAGCCTATGCAGTAAATAAATTCTTCGTTGCTAGGGAAACGTTGACAGCAGATGAGCGATAATTTCAATACTGTTTTTTTTGGCGCGTACCGTATTATAATATACTAGCCGTACCCGTGCGTTCCGCTGCACCCGTTAGAAATAAATATAAAGTAATTACATAATTAAAATAGGACATTTGATCCAGGGAACATTCGTGTTTGATAGAAGGATAAATCCTTTAATATGTTACTTAATTTAAATTGTATTTGAAATAATAAAATGCGATCATTTTGATCCAGAGACCACTCATTTGGTGCAATGACAATTCCTTTAACATGTTTCTTAATTGTTATTACAAATTATTTTTGGAAAAGCGAAAATTAACAGAAACATTTTGGTTACAGATTTATTATTATGTTTATATTATATTATATTATATTGTATTATATTATATTATGTAAAAAGTGTGTTGATAACGGATGTACTCGAATTAGAAAGTTTTTAATTTGTTGTGAGAGCTCTTGAATCTCAGGATGAACAACTTTTACAACAGCGCAACATAATCTGCTTGGCTCATTACTCATTTTTTTTGCATTGCATTTATTGCATATATATTTTATGTATTTTAACACGATTCAATTGAGCATAGTTAAAATTTGAATTATAAAATAATGCATTGCTAAGCTAACGTACTATTACTGCATACTAAATCAATACACTCTCGTTGTTCGTTAATTCTCTGAGATTAAAATGAGTGTACAGAAATATTATTTTAAGAAATGCAGAAAACGAACGTACAAAATAGCCTATCAAATTTTCTGTGCATAAGAAGCTATTTTAATCTTACCTGTCCTCAATTCACTCACAAGTTACTGTAATAACATTATAGCATTATGTCCATCCAGAGAAACTACACTTTCCAATGATGAAATAATAATTAATTATACAAATCGGTTAATTTAGCTTCCGATATTACTTCATACAAACACAGAAACATTGTCTGTAGGCTGTGTTTCATAACTTTCGATTGTTGTGTCCAAGGCCCCTTATAGACGAAGTCATTTGTTTTTTATTTCAATACGCCGCCTTAGATGGCAGTTATTTTAATTTTAAAACTCATTTATCTCATTAAATGTCAGTCCTATCAAAATTCTTCAAGGAATAAACCTCATCGAAAATTATTTTAAAGAAACTTTTGTTATGTAACATTTTTCACAAAAATCAATAATAAGCGAAATATTTCGATTTATTTAGTTCAGGCCCCCTTATAACCCCCCTTTTAAATAATGTATTTTGAATGTCATATAGCCTAAAATCTAAGTTACAACGAACTTAATTTATATTCCAATTTTCATCTAAATCCGTTCAGCCATTATCGCGTGAAAAGGTAACAAACATACAGACAGACAGACAGACAGACATACAAACAAAAATTTCAAAAAATCTATTTTCGGTTTCAGGGTGGTTAATTATATATGTTAGGACCAATTATTTTTGGAAAATCGAAAATTACCAGAAAAATTTCGGCTACAGATTTATTATTAGTATAGATTACAATGGTTACACAATTTGTTTTCTGAAAGCAGTTAGTCTAAATGCGAACGTCAGATCTTCGTATATTCAAAATTCGTACAAAGCCATATAAGTAGCCACCGGCGTGGCTCAGTTGGTTAAGGCGCTTGCCTGCTGGTCTGAAGTTGCGCTCGGGCGCGGATTCGATCCCCGCTTGGGCTGATTACCTGGTTGGTTTTTTCCGAGGTTTTCCCCAACCGTAAGGTGAATGCCATGTAATCTATGACGAATCCTCGGCCTCATCTCGCCAACCATCTCGCTATCACCAATCTCACCGACGCTAAATAACCTCGTAGTTGATACAGCGTCGTTAAATAAGCCAATAAAAAAAGCCATATACGTTCAATGGAAACACTACCGCGCCACTACGATGAAATACATATCAGCAAGAAAATAAAAAATTATTTCAGTCATGTAATATAAGAATAATATTGTGGTTATAAGAATAACATTGTTTGTGTCCCTGTTACAAACGTTCTGCTGCCAGTCGTATGCTTGGTGAGTGCGCTAATTCTAAACGTCTTCTCCCAATTGTCACTATTTTCAGTCATCTTTTTATCTCGACACATCTCCTGAATACCAAGTGTTGGCTATTTCCATCATGAACTTAATACAGACACAGTTACACGCGTTAATTGCGTACAGCGTGTAGGAATCGCCAACGTAGTCCAGCGCTGTGCTAAGATGCGTAGTGAGTGCTTACGAGGTGAAGACACTGCCCTGCTATTTCATTTTCTTCTCCAAGTATTCAGTAACGCAGTTCTTTTACAGATGGATCCACCTATGCACATTTTAATAATAATAATAATAATAATAATAATAATAATAATAATCATTATCATCATCATCATCATTTTTTTATTTTAGTTGGTTATTTAACGACGCTGTATCAACTACTAGGTTATTTAGCGTCGATGAGATTGGTGATAGCGAGATAATATTTGGCGAGATGAGGCCGAGGATTCGCCATAGATTATCTTGCATTCACATTACGGTTTGGGGAAAACCTCGGAAAAACCCAAGCAGGGATCGAACCCGCGCCCGAACGCAACTTCAGACCGGCAGGCAAGCAAGCGCCTTAACCGACTAAGCCACGCCGGTGGCTTCATCATCATCATTATCATCAATCATTGAGGCATGGATCGGTCCTACTGGTCCATTCCGGCTTCTAGGAAATTGGCTTTCCCATCCAAAGTTCGGCCACGACCATTTCTTGCGATGGCTTTGCGTGTTTGAATAAACTTTGTAAGTTTGTTGCTGGAATTTTATGCACATGTTCCTTCCGTTGTTTGATATCCTTTTAGATCATATACAAGTACGTTTATTTCAACATTTTTCTTCCTGTCCTTTTGCTTTATAATTAGTATCTCTATGTAAGCAGCATATTCGCGCAGTTTGTATTTTTTGTTGTGATTTTTTTTGTAGTAGTTCAATTCTGAGATTCGTGTAGCAATGTAGGCACTGCTGTTACTTTGTATAGTTTTATTAGAGAATTTTATCTTGTTTTACATTGTGTATATTACACACACTATTTAAAGGGTGTAATTTATATTTTTTTATTGAAATGTTGTATCAGTGAAGAAATATATTGTGTCAGTGAAGTGTGAAGTGTGTTGTGTCAGTAAAGTGTGTTTCTGTCAGTGAAGCTTTATAGTTTATAGTGGCAGTGCAAAGTATTTGAACAGTGAAATGTTTTTGAAGTGTTAGCGAAATATATGTATGTATTTATTTACACTGCAAGTGGGCAAGCACCCGGTAGCAGTGGTATACATAATATAAACATTACACAATAAAATGATAAGCAATACACAATAAATTTACAATACACAATACAATTCTATACACAGTACAATAAGAATACACAATATAATCAGGACAGTATCAGTGAAATGTGTCATAGTTCCAGTGCAGTGAGTGAGTTGACAGCGAAATGGGTGTAGTGCTGAAAGGTATTTGTGCATGTATGAACATATCATACTCGTGGGTTTTAGTTCGAACTTAGGGTTAAGATACAAATTAGATTTACTTTAAATGCTATTTTAAGTGCTTCATTTAATTTAGGATGCTCCCTGTTATTATTATTATTATTATTATTATTATTATTATTAGTATTATCAAGTTATTATTAATTGTATTTTTTTATTAATTGTCTTTATTATTGTCATTATTGAGTGCAACTAGTTACCACCGCCACAGGGTATATACCCATTTGTAGTGTGAATACATACATACATACATACATACATACATACATACATACATACAAGTTTCTACTAATTGTCCCACGAATACATCGACATTTTAAATGTTTGTTGTCTATACTTTAATAATAATAATAATAATAATAATAATAATAATAATCATCATCATCATCATCATAATTTATACAAAACATTAATAATGTTATTGATATTATTATTGTTGTTGTTATGTCTCAATGTGTAGACATCAGATATTTTCCGGCTTCAAACACTATACATCGCTACAGATTCAAATAAGTAGGAGTATTGTAGATCACTTTTTACATGATTGCACAATATTAAGAAAACAAAGGGAAATTCTAAGAAACAGCATTTCGAAGACAGCAAAGTGGCCACCTACCAAATGTCAACTTATAAAATTACATCTTCAGCCATTCATCACTTTCATCAATTCAATAGACTTTGAACAGTTGTAGGAATGCATATACATACTTTTCATTCCACTTTTATAAAATGTAAATATTTATACCTCGCCTTAACCATTTGTCTTTTTTTTTAATACTCACAAATTGTAATATATTCATATTATGCATTTATACTTTTCTTTTCTTTTTTTTTTTTTAGGTTAACCCATGTAGGCCTATATGTATTTGTAATAATTCTGTATTTTGCTTAGGTATGATCATTGTAAATAGGCAAAGTAGACTAAATTGGGCGTATTCACCAATACAATTCCAAATGTATATTTATCGTAGGAAAGGGAAAATCCTAAAACCATGTACTATTACTCTGTAATGGAGCATGTTGTTCAATAAAATTAAAAAAAAAAGGTATAGTAATGTAGAAATGTAAAATAAGCAGTATTCCCGCGAAATGTTTAGGTGGAATATTTTTTATCTGTTGTGAAGACGAGATGACGAACACTGGAATGTCATGCAATTCTCTGTACGGCTACTCTCAATGAAGAGGACTGATAAGGCATTATATAGCCGGTATTTATTTAATGATGGAAGGATCTTGTTAATAGGTACTCTGTAAAAACTGTAGCAAAAATAGTCGACCTTGTGAATGGACAGACAGACAGATTGTAATTACTTGTCTTAATGCGTCTGGGCTGTGTAGAAAGCTGGACACTAATTTCATTTAGACTGTAGCGATGAAGCAGCTCCAGCTTTTTGTGAGGGTCTGTACCACGGCTGTTTTTATTTTTAGCCATAAACGTCGCCACGGTTTTTAAAGTGGTTGTTACGGAGGAGGACGGGATGATACTAAGCAACTTCTCTCCTCCTTCCTCTCACAGCTCATGTGTACGGACTACGACTTGTTTTCTATTTGACAGTCTGTCTTCTTTCTCTCTTTTTTTTTTTTTGTATTTAAATAAATCTCCTTCTCTAACACAGGGCATCATCTTCCGTCCCCACCGGTCCTCTGCTACACCCCCGCCCTGTCCACAAAGCTCCCCTTGCTCAACCTGCTCTTCAACTTACCTGACTGTGGAAAATATACACACACTGTTTCAAAAGTGCTGTTCACTCGATATACTGTTCCTTGTAGTAAAGCAATTTTGCCTCATTTTCATACTTTTAGACCTAATTCTTTTACGGATGTAACAAATTTGGGTCATCGACTCTGTATACCTTAAAAGTGTTCTAAAACAGAGTAATCATAGTGTTATACTGTTTAAAATTTAATACTTTCTCAAGAAATTTATTTCAAACTTCATAAATTGCAGAGGGTGGTCCCAAAACTCGCTCAGTCCATTTGGCCATTTTTATGATTTATACATATACAGGGTGAAAGTGAAATAGCTTTGCAGATTTTTAGAGCGAATAGCTCATATTGTGTTTAACAAAATAGTACATTATGCAACGAGCCTATAATGGTAGTAATTAAGACGCGAGTATGTTTGATTATGAAACGAGCGCAAGCGAGTTTCATAATTTTCATACGAGCGTCTTAATTACCATTATAGGCAAGTTTCATACGACTATTTATGCTCGACCATATTTCTAACTTGAAATTATTCATAAGTATTCATGTTATGGTTATGTAAGTGAGGAGCGAAACTGACCTGAATTGTGAGATGTGCGCAGACGCGAAAGTACTGATTTTTTCCGAGGCACGAATGTCATTGACCTTGATATAATCTAGAGAATAACATGAACATTAGGCTTGATATAACCTGGAAATTGATTTGGAATTGAAAACGAGATGACAAATTGAATTTATTTGGATATTATTTACAATTAACGCTAATTATTATAGTAACAGAACATAACCTTCTGCGACAGTATTGGATTTCCAGCCGCCGTGACTTTCCGCTAATTGTCTTTCGATTGCATATCCGAGAATAATCAATACTTGCGCTTTTATAATGGTACAATGGCGATTTCTCATTGGCTGAACAACTGAATTATAATGAATAGGTGTACTTTAATGAGGTGCATTAAAGGGCTACTACGAGGTGTATAATTACTACATTTCGGCATGGTCGAGCATAAAAACTATAATAATATCATATTGGTGAAAGTTCATAGTTTTTTCAGAAAAAAAAATTCTCAAATGTTTAACAACCTCTTATTCGGTAACTATTGCGAGTAGGATCGTGATGTTTGTCCATATCGATAGGAAAATTAATAAAGAATAATTTATCCCTCTGACGCATTTCAATAGCGTGGACGGTTTTCTGGGAAATTTAATTTAAAAACTTCTAATTTCAAGCCAGTGCAATATTCGAACTGGTGGCAACGTCGAGGCAGAAAGCAGCTCACCTACTGAGACACACAGAGTTCGCCAAACTCTTACATCTATATAACGAGTAGAGTGTGTTAGCGGCGATGCTGAAACTTCAAACTTAATTTTTTAATTAACCATGCATTTAATCACAAACGTAGGGTAATATAGGTTGTCATTTAAGAGTGCCCTATCGTCCCTTTCTATCTGCAAGGTTATTTTACTTCCAGTCTGTATATAATTTTTTAGACCAATCCAAACATCTTTGTATTCCTCATCCTTCACTGTTGCTACTTTTCGTCACTGGAACTTTCTACCTCCTGAAGTTAAGATCTGCCGAACCTTGAAATTTTTAAAATCTAAGTTAGAAAATTATCTAATGACGAGTTGCCAAACTTACTTCTGTTAAGGTAAGTGTTGTGAGTTTCCACGTATTCTTTACATTTAGATATTCTTGTGAATTTGTTTCATCGTTTGTTACATAATTTATTCATATATTATCTGTTATGTGATAAATCGTGTTACTTATTATCAACAGTAATCTCACTAGAGGTTTTGATTTATCTAGAGAAAATCAAAACTCGAGTGGGATTTAATTGACTATTACACGATTAGAAGAAAGTAGGCTATATAAAGATTAGAAGTAACAAAGTGTACAATAAAATATTAATTGGCTTACGAAAATACAACTGTCTTCAAATGTATTATTGTACCATCTCAGCATTACGCTAGATGGCAGTAGTGTTTTATGATGATGTTTTCTTGTTGCCGGTATCAGTTGTGCCAACTATGGAATCATCATTGAACTCTGTGGCCTGTTATATATATAATTTATTTCAAGAAATAGTCTGCCCAGGCATCCTGGGTTGCCAAAAACACAGAATAACACACATATAAGAATAATAGCGATTACAGTAAAATAGATGAGTCAAATGGAAATGTGAACTAGGAGCTTAAATTTAAGAATTAATAAATTTGTACATACATTGTAACAATCACATACTAATGGATAGAAAGGGGGGGGGGGGAGATTATGATATTCCGTATAAATGATTTCTCAGAATCGCCACAGACCCTTTAATGCTTGAAGTAATTATTTTTGGAATGATGTCATGGATTCCAAATGTTTTGATAGTGTTTACAGTTGATCGTGGGATGGTGCCCCTCGCTCCGATCATTAAACCATGTACTTCCCAGGTGCCTTCCATCTGATATTTTTCTCGAAAATACGGAATAGTAGGCTCATAAATTTGTTGTTTTTCTTTGTTGACCTCGGATGGTTGGGTCTGGCTCATCTCAAATCTAACAGTTGGGTCCAGTATAAAGCCTTTACTATTAGTCTTGTCTAGAGCCACGATGTCCGCTCTTCTAATTCCGCCGCCTTCAGACGCAACGCAGTGCACCTCTTCATGGATCTCGAAGGATTTGTTTCTAAGGGCTTGTGCTATTAGTTTTCGGATGTTATGATGGCGTGAATTTCTCAGGAGTTCTCCATGCTGACAGGATCCTAGGACGTGTGCTAAGGTTTCAATCTCGTTGCAGTATCTGCAACGGAAACCGTCCAAGGATCTCCCATGAAGACTTCTCACTGATGCTACGTTAGCATTCATCTTAATTGCGTTCCGCCATTCAGAGGAAGATAGACCCTCCTTAGAAAAAATCCATTTATTTCCGGGAGTATATTCTTGAAATAAAATAACACCTTTTCCTTTATGTGGAAGCGCACACCATTTGTCGTACTCTTGTTTCCTAAGATTTTGTCGTAGTTTATGGACATTGATGTTACTTATATCCAGATCTTCAGGCTTTGTTGATTCAGTTTCATTTTTATTAAGACAGTTACATTCCACTTCAATTATCCGAATCCCAGTAATCAACGTCACTTGACAGATGATTTTCAATAAATCTTAATATTAAACAATCTCTGATACGTGACTATCCATAATATCATATAGCAGAAGCTATAACATAACCTTTCTAATATACACAAGTGTTAGAAAAGTTTTATTTAACGACGATGACATAAAAAATAAACATGAATAATTTTAAAAGGAATAATTATTGAATGTACAATTTTCAAATTTGAATTTGGTTGGTGGTTCAATTGATGTTATATTGGACGTGTGCATAATAGAAGTGGAACTCGTTGATTTAGGCCTACATGGTGTATTCAACTTATTCAGGATTTCAGAATGAATAATTTTAAAAGGAATAATTATTGAATGTACAATTTTAAAATTTGAATGTGGTTGGTGGTTCAATTGATGTTATATTGGACGTGTGCGTAATAGAAGTGGAACTCGTTGATTTAGGCCTACATGGTGTATCAACTTATTCAGGATTTCCGAATGGTGCTCTTCATTTATTTGTAAATCGGATTTCAGAAGATGCATAGGTATGATCAGTGATTTTGATTAATTCTTGTTCTTGAATGCCAATGCGAGTCATATTTGAAACTGCTGTGCATCGACTGGAGTGGTTTGTAATTATATATATAGGCCTATATATTTTTTTTTGACGTCCAGACCAGCGCAGTTTCAAATGTTGGCAAACAAAGAAACAAATGCTAGGGACGCGATAAAATTAAACAATTGCTAGGGACGCGATAAAATTAAACAAATGCTAGGGACGCGATAAAATTGTGCGATAAGCAGCCATGATTGGTTGAAATACGCCCTTTCGTACCGTTTTATTGGTCAAAAGTAGTATGACGTAGTAAGAGTGTAATAGTCATAATAATTTCTTTTTTATGTGTACCTAAAAATAGTGTTTATCGTATGCTCTATATGCCACTATATCTGTATTATAGTATTATTAATATCTCAAACATTTTGACTCTCTATTTACATTTTATTATGCTTTTTCTTTTTTTTTTTTTTCTATATGTTATATAATGTCTCATTTCTATTGAGTGATTGTTTCCATTGTATTATGATTATCTCTTTCAATGTTTTTAATGTACACTTTAACACTTGATTAAAACTATATAACTTCCTAGAGTTAAAACGTAAAAAGTGTTACAATTTTTAAAAAAGGTAGGCCTAATGTACCTTATGATAGACGAGCCCCGTTTCAACATCGGTGTGGTGTCATCTTTAGTGTCCATCGCTTAGTTACATTTTACGAATTGCACTAATTACATCGATGCATAATGAATAATACAAATCTAGATATCAATGTAGGTTTTGGACAGATACATTCTGAAGCACAACGGCCTAAATTATCAAATATCCATGATGATGATGATGATGATGATGATGATGATGATGATGATTACGACGGACTTAAAATCAGAGATGATCTTGGAGAAACATGTTTTTTGTACTTGCATATGCGTGTGTTAATTGAAGCTCTTAACATAAATAAATAATCATTCGCGATTTGTTTTTGGGAGTTTATTATTAATTTCGTTCCTTGGTAACTTTTCAAAAATGAAGATGAATGATTTTAGGCTGATTGTCGTGACCATAATTTTGCATAGGCTTAATTAATCGCCTTGCTCTGTCGGCAACATCTCCGGCACAAGTGTAATACGGGATATACCACATCACGTATTCAGGCGTTCGCATTGAAATGTCATTGTTAAATTATTGATAATAATAAGAGGGGCTTTTCTGCGTACACAAAAATACTCATTCACTGTCCGTCAAATCTTCGTGCGGAAAATGTAGAAACAAGGCTTAGTTTATATTTTGGTGATGCTGGTATGTGTTATGTGTAAGCAAAAAGAAACAAAAAAAATTATACTAAACATATTATAATACATTTAATTGACAACTTATTTCACGAAATACCCACCGAAATAGCGGCAGGCTTAACACCGAAATCACTCATTTTATTTCACCATAAAATTCGGTTTCTTATAATAATAATAACAATAATAATAATAATAATAATAATAATAATAATAAAAGAAGAAGAAGAAGAAGAAAAATACCAAAAAAAAATTCTGTAGCCATCAGAATATGCTAAAATTTCATGGCAACTTTAGTTCCACTATTGAGATCACTTTTATGGCGTTTAAAATCTGACTCACAGTGAATAAATTATCATCTGACATATTTATCTATTTTAACTAGCTAGCTAGTGAGTATAAATTAAATTTATAAAACAAAAATGTTTCTAGCCACTACCGTAAGGGCCAGGCTCGTGTACGGTGTGATCTTAGCCAAAAATATAACATAAAATTTACAAGAGGCCTGACGGCCTTATCTCTACCAGGTTAAATAAATAAATCTAATCTAATCTAATCTAATCTAATCTAATCTAATCTAATCTAAATACAGTAAGTAACTTAATTCAAACCAATTAACACACAAGAGCAATAAAAGAAAAAAGAGAAAAATACACATTTAATGTAAACTGACAATCGGACAGAAGCCAGTGATATTCAATAAAAACATGAATATAGTCGACAGAAATAAAAGGTAAAAAAATACATTTGTTAATATTATATATCATGAATAATTTTATAAATTTCTTTTTTAAAAGCTTCAATTTTAAAATATCTCAAATTTGTAAAATGGTTTGTAATTTTATTATAAAGTCTTGGGCCGAAACTAGCACCATGTTTAAGAGCTGCACTTGTATGTTATTTAGACTCAATTAATGGGAAAGTAGACTTTTGTCTTCGAGTACGATATTCATGTCGATTAGACTGATGTTTTATTTGATTTCTGTGGTAGTAAATTAGTAAACTATATTTATAAATTTCTTCAATAATTAATACATTAAAATCTGTATAAATTAAATTTGTTGGGTAATCCATATTTTTGGTCGGACAAATTTTTATTAATTTTCTGTGTAATAAAATGGATTAAGTACAGGTGACGTTACTCCACCCCAATTTATTATACCATATTGTATTCATGATTGTACTAAAGCTAAAAATATTATTCTCAATGCCTCCTTAGTGATAAAATTTCGAAGTATTGTGAATTTATAAATTGTCTTTCTTATACTTGTACACATGAAATCAATTTGTTTATTTATGGAAAGAGATGCGCACACTTTTGCATAATGTAGTGCTCACTGGCAATTAGAGTTATCACTTGATTTCACAACACTGTAGGATATATCCACAATAAAACCATTGTCATCAACTAGCTTTAAGATATTAAGTAATCATTTTTAAAATATATTTTAGTGAGATTTGAAATAATGAAGTAAGATTTAACAATAATGATTACATTTTAGTTTAATGTATGTAGACATACTGAAAATCATTACAGTTTTTCGCGTCTGCACTCAACGAAATGAAGGATTGTGCCTGAGATGATGGGAACATGTCTAGAAGAGCTTCTTTCATAAAAAAAAATTGTGTCAACCTGATATTATTTTTATTACAATTTTTTTAAACAAACGGCAACTAAAGTTGCTACTGAGCACTAATGGATTAACTTAGTGATTCTGTGTAAAGTTTTTGGTGGATGTACTCGTACATCGTTTTGTATTTATTTTGTAGCGACAGATTTTATGCTTATTTCCTCGGATAGAATTATATACTCGTAAATATCTTACTTATCACCATATAGACAACAAGATTGAAGAGCTCTGCTAGTTATATTTGTTATTGTTGGTGCATTACTTTCCTTTACGATACAGCAGTAGACCATCTGGATCCGTAGACTATTTGAAGACTGCACTGATAAGAGTTGGAGTTCATTATTTTTATTGAATCAGAACTCTTGACTTTGGTAGCTAGTGGTCTAGTTTATGAGAATGTATAAATTCAAGTGAAACTAGATACTTACTTTACAACTGAACCTGAAGCGTTGAAGATCATTGTACGGTACATGCTAAGGTTCAAGAATGACTTGTCGAATGCTTTGTGTGTGTACAATTGAACATAGCGTCCTCTATAGCCCAGTGTTTGTCTACGTTGTCTTGATTGGCCAGGAGGCGGTGGCATAAGGATACGTCATTTCTTTGCATCCGTGACGTTTCATAATACAGTAACAAAAGTGTCTACAATAAAGGATGAAAACATATGTCCACGAAACACAAGCAAATAGATTCCAATCTTCTTTCACAGAATAAAAGCATTTGAGGGGTCATACACAACTTCGGAGGTCGAACAAAATATGTGTTTTTCAATGGACTTTTCTCAATAGTATGGTGGAAAAAGTTAAATTTCTCTTAATATTTTTCGAGTTATGATCTAAAACGTGAGACTGTGTCAACTGACTTGGCCATTTAAATATGGACAGAACTCCACATATTCGGTAAGTTAGTCGCTCATTTCACGTAACTTAAGTTTTCCAAAACCGTTTTCCTCATAACTTCCACATTGTTTAGTTAAATTTATAAAATTTTACATGCAAATGCATTTCACACTGGAGAACGAACCCTGACTTTACCACTGTTTCATCATTTCAAGTTTTTTTTTTTTTCATAAAATAATGAATTTTACAATTAATGACAAAATAATTTACAACGAAATCTTATTTATACTATATTAAACTGATAAGGGCAGGATTTGTTAAGACGCTCATTACGAATAAAACAGAGAAAAAGCATTAAAAATATTAAAAATTTCACGAGATATCAGAGAAACCAATTTTTCCTGCACAAATTGCACCTCAATTTAAAATTACCCTTCATAAACGTTTTCTCGACTCTAAAAATTGTTTATTAATCTGGAAATTTTGTCTAATCACTATACCAAATTTCAGCACAAATTAATTAAGGAAATGTATAAATTAAATGTCTGGTTTTATACTAAATTTCTAGTAGGAAAAGCTGTGGCTGGCAAAATTTGAATCTGTGACTCATGTACGACGTGAATTTCGTTGCGTATTTAACGAAGAACCAGCACACGGGAATAACATTCGCCGTTGGGATAGACAGTTAAAGGATACTGGAAGCTTACTGGACAAAAAATATACTGGAAAATCATCGACAAATGGTGAAACGGTAGAAGCCATCAGAAGAGTATTTGTTTAGAATCCAAAGAATAATTATGTGCCCGACAATGAGGAATTACGAAAACAAATGTTCATAAAGCTTTAGTTCATCTGACTCCTTATAAACTTCAATTGTTACATTATTTTATCCAGATGATTATCACAAAAGTTATGAGTTTGCTGTGGATATGCTTAATGCCTCACAGATTCAAATTTTGCAACGTACAAAATCCATTGCACTTTTCTTTAGACTCCATCTTGTATAATTAAGTTGTAACAATTAAAATTATTGCATTTGTTCTATTGTTACCGTCTTTTGTTTCCTCGTGCCTCAAACTTAAATACGAAACGTTTTGAGAGTTTTATTTTCATCTGTCACCATTTTACTTACTTACTTACTGGCTTTTAAGGAACCCGTAGGTCCATTTCCACCCTCACACATAAGCCCGCCATCGGTCCCTATCCTGTGCAAGATTAATCCAGTCTCTATCATCATACCCCACCTCCCTCAAATCCATTTTAATATTATCCTCCTATCTACGTCTCGGCCTCCCCAAAGGTCTTTTTCCCTCCGGCCTCCCAACTAACACTCTATATGCATTTCTGGGTTCGCCCATACGTGCTACATGCCTTGCTCATCTCAAACGTCTGGATGTAATGTTCCTAATTATGTCAGGTGAAGAATACAATGCATGCAGTTCTGCATTGTGTAACTTTCTCCATTCTCCTGTAACTTCATCCCTCTTAGCCCCAAATATTTTCCTAAGAACCTTATTCTCAAACACTCTTAATCTCTGTTCCTCTCTCAGAGTGAGAGTCCAAGTTTCACAACCATGCAGAACAATCGGTAATATAGGCCTAACTGTTTTATAAATTCTAACTTTCAGATTTTTTGACAGAAGACTAGATGACAAAAGCTTCTCAGCCGAATTAAAACACGCATTTCCCATATTTATTCTGCGTTTTATTTCCTCCCGAGTGTCAATTATATTTGTTGCTGTAGCTCCAAGATATTTTAATTTTTCCACCTCTTCGAAGGATAAATCTCCAATTTTTATGTTTCCATTTCGTACAATATTCTGGTCACGAGACATAATCATATGCTTTATCTTTTCGGGATTTACTTCCAAACCTATCGCTTTACTTGCTTCAAGTAAAATTTCCGTGTTTTTCCTAATCGTTTCACGTCATCCGCATAGACAAGAAGCTGATGTAACCCGTTCAATTCCAAACCCTGTCTGTTATCTTGAACTTTCCTAATGGCATATTCTAGAGTGACGTTAAAAAGTAAAGGTGCTTAAGCCCGCAGTGAATTGGAAAAGCATCAGACAGAAGCTGGCCTATACGGATTCTTCTGTAAGTTTCACTGAGACACATTTTAATTAACTGAACTAGTTTCTTGGGAATACCAAATTCAATAAGAATGTTATATAAAACTTCTCTCTTAACTGAGTCATATGCCTTTTTGAAATCTATGAATACATCTGTCACCAATACCTCTATTAATTCAAGTCTTTTGAAACCACCACGACTTTTGGGACACAGTGTATTTACATATATTAATTTGAGACTGCTACAGTGTCTTTATCATTAAAATAACAAAACACTACACTAACGAAATCTGCAACATAATAAAATTGAGACTCGCCTTTATGCCGAATAAAAGTCATTGCAATCAAATGTTGGATAGCCGTTTGAGCGGAATATCCCAGAGCTGCAACGGGTTTCGGGCTAGACCCCAGGTGATTTATCCGTCCCGTGACCTCCCTCGACTGACCCGCTGCCCCTCATCCCGACTCGGGGTTGCCTCATTCAACTCTTTAACACGCATTCTGAAAGCTCGGGGTCAAGCCACGGTCGACCTAACTCCAAAGAGAGATGTTAGTGCGACATTCCGAATGAGTAAGGAATCTAGTGGTTTTCTCCCGTTTATTCATAAGAATAACGAGCCAGTATCTTTAGAGACTTCCAAATCTTGTCACCATAGTAATTAACATCACAGTTCAGAGTATTTATGTCGATGTACTGTACATACAGAGAATATTGAATGATTAGCGAACACTGTTTCTGATGGAAAGAAGCGATACAAACTCTAGTAGACCTACTGTAATGAAATCAGCTTTCTTCTAGTACTTAAAGTTGAATTTATTTTCTTGGCTGGAAAACTCTTTGTAGGGCCTAATAATACAGAATATACGAATGGCTTTATTCTCAATTCGTTGTTATTCCATACATTTAATTAATTTTAAATTGCATCCCTGTTTGTTATTATTAAGCTCTTGCCTGCTCTTATTTGTATTTATGTAACTGGGACTGGTATCAGGTGTTTCATTTTATTATTTCTTTTTTAAATTTTTATTTCATGATTTTCAAGTTTTCATTATTTAACAAGTAAAGGGGTGAGAATGAGATAGTCGAAAGCCACACTTAAATTGAGGGAAAGAAGACAGAGGAGAATATTGGAAAGTTTTCTTTCCTCAATCGTACTATTAGGGACTGAAATGCTTTACCTGCAGATTTATGAAGACTTTACCAATAACCAAAAATTTATTTAAAAATAGGGTCAAGACCTTTACTAATAGACGGTAGCATTTTATATATACTGTTTAAAGGGTGTAATTGATATTTTGTTATGTATCAGTGAAGACGTGTGTTGTGTCAGTGAAGTGTGAAGTGTGTTGTGTCAGTGAAGTGTGAAGTGTAAGTGAAGTGTGTTTGTCAGTGAAGTTTTATAGTTTATAGTGGCAGTGCAAAGTATTTGAACAGTGAAATGTTTTTGAAGTGTTAGTGAAATCAGGATAGTGTCAGTGAAATGTGTCGTAGTTCCAGTGCAGTGAGTTGACAGCGAAATGAGTGTAATGTTGAAAAGTGCTTGTGCAGGTATGAACATACCATACTCGTGGGTTTTAGTTCGAACTCAGGGTTAAGATACAAATTAGATTTACTTTAAATGTTATTTTAAATGATCGTGCTTCATTTAATTTAGGATGCTCCCTGTGTTACTATTATTATTATTATTATTATTATTATTATTATTATTATTATTATTATTTGTATTCTTTATTTATTTAATCTGACAGGATTAAGGCCATAAGGCCTTCTCTTCTATCCTACCAAATAGCAGATACATAAATATTAATTGTGCTTATTATTAATTGTCATTATTGAGTGTAATTAGTTACCACTGCCACCGGGTAAGCTATATACCCATTTACAGTGTGAATAAATACATACATACACTTTTAACAAGAGTGATTTTTTGTGCGAGTTCATATCTTACACATATAAGGAGGCTACTAGTAAAATATTACAAAAATTACTCAACACATGACGAAAGTATGTATGACCCTAGTAATGCCGCACTTCGATTATTGTAAGGTTTTGTTAAGTGACCTAAGTTCTGAACTGTCAGTCAAGTTACAGCGAGCTCAGAATATGTGCGTCAGATACGTGTGCAACATCCGACGATATGATCACATATCACCGTCCTTCGCAAGTCTCTCGTGGCTCCGACTTAAAGAACACAGAACTTTACATTCTTTGTCTTTACTCTTTCGAATTCTGCACACCTCAACACCAAATTAGGCCTACCTTTCGTCTCGTTTCTCTTATCTATACTCTAACCACGACGTAAATATCATATCACTTGTCTGTGGCACGCTAAGTATACCTCTTCATAGAACATCTTGTTATTCATCATCTTTTACAGTATCCACCTCGCGTCAATGGTATTCCTTGTCACAAAGTATTAGGGGCTGCAAGACAATAAGCACCTTTAAAAACAGCTTAAAGATAACCTTATTAGCATTTCATTCCAATCATACTGATTTAAACTATCACTGACTACATTGTTACTTCTTTCTTTAGATATCATCCTGATAGTGATGTATTTTCAAAATTGTCTCATAATAATCTCTTTCTATTCTCTAATATTATTTGAAATATATTAGCATTCTATGTATTTTAGTTTAATTCTGCTACACAGTTTATTTCAATGTTTAATTAATAGTTCATAGTACTTTGTTGTTTAATTCGTAAATAATTCTTGTATACATGTAACTCTCATCTAAATCAAATTGTTGAATTCTTTGTAAGTTCATTCATATGTATATATACTTTTTGCTGGTTGAGTGGAAGAGAAGGCCCTACGGCCTTAACTCTGCCAGCTAAAATATATCATTATTATTATTATAAAGTATACACCGAAGAAATTATGATACCGCATGATGATGATGATTGTAGAAAATATTCTGCAGCAACATTACAATTCTTTTTAAGGTCGTTATTTCTCGATTAATCTACACTAGGTACACGTTTTCAAAAATTATATTATTATTATTATTATTATTATAATTATTAGTATTAGTATTATTATTATTATTAGTATTATTATTATTATTATTATTATCATTATTATTATTATTATTTTAGGAAATCAATACACATAAGAGAAAGGCGAATAAGCTTTAGTGAGGGAACATTCCCCCGCAAAATGTCACCAAATAAACTAAAATAAAAAAAAAATAAAATAAAATAATTGTTAGATCTCTGGAAAAAATGACAGACGAAACTCACTCAGAGATAGAAAAAAATCACATGGGTGTAAATTTGTGTAGAATGAGATTATTGTCACTAGGCCTATCATATCTTTCTGAAATTTGATTATCCTTGTCGTGCCCGAAGAAGTTATAGGCTGGTGTTGTCCTGGTCCTTGCCTGGAAGTGAACGCGGATTTACTTTGCAATCGCACATGCTACCACAGACAACAGTAAAATATTGTGTCATATTAAATTCGAATAATAATTTGGAAGAGAGATTACTTTTAAGGAAATATGTCCATATTTAACCTTAATGTTAAGGAAAAGATTTTGATTTCCGATCACTCCACCCTGGAATTCACGGTGGATAAAGATGGTATTAGGTTTGTTTGTCTGCCGAGATCAAGTGTTCGAAAATGCCAGTCAGTGGAACATTTTCATGCGAGATTGGGAGACACCATATCTGACCAGCTACTTGAACTGAATACAGAGTAAAGGCTGGTTCACAATAAACCGGAAACGAGAATCGGAACGAAAACGAAAACGGTAAAATTGTTAAAATGTGTACATTTAAACGTGAGCATTCACAATTAACGAAAAGCTTGCCGGAGCCCGGGATCGGGAACGGAGAGTTGGCCAAGTTTCAATTTGGCGTTCACGTTTCCGATCACAGCCTTCTAGATTCATTCTATTGCCATCTAAAAGCTATTTTGTCGTCGTATATTTTGTAGCAAGAAGACCGTGACATAACTTATGCATTATTTTGTTCTGTGCTGTGCATCATGGAGCAAGTTTTATTTGATGAGATTCTAATATTGAGTGTTGAGGAAAATCCTCACGTTTACGATAAATGGCGCGCCTCGTATAAAGATGAGAAAATTAAGGAGAATACGTGGCTTTCAATACCTGCATCTTTGAACACCGATCGTAAGTGAATCATATTTTATTATTGTATTGGTTGTATTACACACTACATATTCATGCTTCAATTCAATAACTACTGTTGTGTTCATTTTTGTTCTATTACAAATGTTTCTTCTCTAATTATTTTACGTTATGGTAGACTGAAAATAGGTTGTGATAATGAAGATGCATGGACATATTTATAGTAGGCCTACCATACATAATGAAATGTTTGAGTTGAAATTTCGAAGTTGGTTAACCTGTGTTTATGTTGGCTGCCTTGTACTCATGAGAGAACGCCATTGGTCAATTATACACAAATAACATCAGAATGCGTAATATCGACTGTCATTGACATGCATATCGATATGCATAGTCGTCTACGTTCTCGGTTTATTGTGAATGAAAAGTTTTCATATTCACGTCCTCTGCTTCTCGTTTTCATTCTGGTTCTCGTTCCCGGTTTATTGTGAACCAGCCTTAAGAGAAGAGAGAGCGAGAGAGATAGAGATGCGTTGTTTTTCTGTTAATACTTTGACATTGAGTATGAAAGAGGACGCGTGGACTTGACGCAGGAAATTCCTGCGCGGCGCGGTGTCGTGTGCTACTCTGATTCAAGACGAGTCCGTGCGTCGTTCCCACGCCTGCAGCATCCCGCACCGTGGCACACTTACGGGCGGCGCGACACGCTTCGACAGGCGTGCTATTCCAAAACCAGCATGCAAATCGCGCCTCGCCGGTCGGTCGGTACATCAATTAGCCGAGCCACATACGAACAAGTCTACTCCGGACGCAGAGCTTGGCCCTGCTGTTCAAGAGTTACGAGGCATTTCCAATAACCATGGCAACACATTTCATTGTAGGAAATGTTTAATAATAATTAAATCATCATCCTGTCAAGTACTAGTCCCAAAAGAACTGTTACGGCCTGAAAAAGCGATTTTCTTGCCATCTTTTCATAGGTCGACCAAGTGACCGTTTCCCATTTGGATGATACTTCATTATTCATCCTGGATGAAACCATTCTTGAGACGTGTTCCTTTCAGTTTAACTGGTATCTGGAGATATAGTCCAGTATTGATAAAACATTAAGTTCTTGAAGGATATCTTCATTTTTCTTTCGATCCCATTTAGTGTAGCCAGCTGTTCGGCGCATGAATCTCATCTCGCAAGCTGTTAGTCTGCTTTCATCTTTTGTCCTTACAGTCCACGCTTCACCCCCATAACATAAGACTGATCGATTATTATTTGATAAAAACGAGTACGAGTTGATTTTTGTACTAATGAAGGCTTTTAAAACTGTATTAATGATGCCCATTGATTTGTTGAATTTTACAATTTTCTCTGATAAATTCAAATTTTCAACAAAAGAAAGTTTATATCATAAATAATTAAACTCATTAACTCTTTCCAAAATTGTGTTATTTAAACAAATTTTGCTTGGTGTTGGGTATTTACCACAAAAGGCCATTATTTTTCTTTTGTTAATGGATATTTCCATTGAATATTTTTGAGCTATTAAATTTAAATTATGTACTGACCATTGCAAATCATCTTCAGATGTTGCTAGTAAAACAAGATCATCTGCAAACGTTATTACACCTTATTTTAAATTTCTGTTAATGGTGATATATCCGTGTTTTGTTTCTCTAAAATCTTTCACAATGGCAATAATAATTGGATATAAAATTAAATATCGAGAGACAAGTGAATATGAACTACCGCTCTACATAATTTTTAAATTGAGGGGTGCTCTGCAATAACAAGGCATGTGTAAGAAGTAGGTTTTTGGCTGTAAGTAAAAGTAATATTGTTTTCATTAACAAAGAAAGGTCTTTGCAAATCTGCGTTTCTGAATTAATATTACTGATAGTTTATATGTATAAGTTTCATGTATTATTCGTCAAAATCTCGTTATTGAATTTGTTATTTTAATACATTAACAATAAAGTACTCCGACTTACCTTGTTATTGCAATCATAAGATACAACTTGTCTTGTTATTTCATATGCATGAGAACTTTACACATTTCTTACTTACTGACTGACTTACTTACTTGCTTACTGGCTTTTAAGGAACCCGCAGGATCATTGCCGCCCTCACATAAGCCCGCCATAGGTCCCTATCCTGAGCAAGATTAATCCAGTCTCTATCATCATATCCTACCTTCCTCAAATCCATTTTAATTACGTCTCGGCCTCCCCTAAGGTCTTTTTTCCTCCGGCGTCCCAACTAACACTCTATATGGATTTCTGGATTTGCCCACACATGTTACATGTCCTGCCCATCTCAAACGTCTGGATTTAATGTTCCTAATTATGTTAGGTGAAGAATACAATGCGTGCAATTCTGTGTTGTGTAACTTTCTCCATTCTTCTGTAACTTCATCCCTCTTAGCCCGGTAATATAATTGTTTTATAAATTCTAACTTTCAGATTTTTTGACAGCAGACTGGATGATAAAAGCTTCTCAACCGAATAATAACCGAATTATTCTGTGTTTAATTTCCTCCCGAATGTCATTTATATTTGTTACTGTTGCTCCCAGGTATTTTAATTTTTCCACCTCTTCAAAAGATAAATTTCCAATTTTTATGAAGATTCTTTCTAAGGTTACTAAATGTAATAGAGGTTAAAATGTAATACACTAACATAAAATAATCTGAGAGTTGAACTTTATTTTCACATTACAAGTTAAGTATAAAATACATGATATAAGAAAATAGAACTTGTGTATTTTCTTGTACATCCCAGTACTTTTAGATAGTGGGAGAAAAAAAATATGACTTCTCAAAATAAAAATAAATCCAAAACAATGGCATTACCTTATGAGTATTGTTACAGTACTGCTTCCAAAACGTTTTCTTCACATTGATTTGATCACTTTACGAAGGAATATTTTATATCATCAGTCAGTATTCCAGCTCGGATTCATCACATTCAGCACCTAGTGCTTCTGACCTATATGCAGCTGATATTACTGCCTGCTCCCTTCAATGACGTCTGAACCTTTGCACCGACACTAGAGGTCTCTGCTGTCTACGTAACGAAACTGCGACATAGTCATATTATAAGCTGTGCATAAGCAGTAAGACATTTCATACTCGCCACCAATGTGACGGAACAGCAAGATAAGTGCATTTGCTTTGTATTTCTAATGGTGGCGACTATACCAAGGTATGTGTACATCAGTGGCGGTTCCTTCATGGAACAGAGGGAACAGGCTGTTCCCTTCCTCCCTGCCCCCTTAACTGAGATTGTGAGATATACTTCGTTCTAAAGATAGGCCTATTTGCAGTTTTCGAAAAGCGAAAACCGCTATCGTTACCAGGTTTATTGCAGAGTGACGTGAAAACGACTCGAGCCCTTCTCGCCTGCTGTGCGTGATGATGTGAGTGGGAGTCTCGAGTAATGTTTTCTCCGAAGCAGGCTCGAGCGGACACGAACTTACCCGAGTATCGCTGGAAGCTGTACAAGTACCTCTTCCCTCGCGGAGTATTGAGAAGTGTGGAATATACTGTTTCATCAAGCTAGTTTATTTATATAGTGATAATTCGGAAAGCAATGAAGTGCGAAGAGTTTTTCGTGTGACAATATTGTGTGTGAAATTATACAATAGTTCTTAAAAATCCGTACGATTTACGCATTCACGGCCTGAGGGAAATCTGACGAAATAATGGCACTGGAACAGGTGACTGCTGCCTGTTCCAACTTCAACTAGACCGAGCGCGAGCGCCCTGATGCGAACCAAGACAGCGAGTGTTGTGTTATCGATCAGCTGAAGTCGAGAGCGTATAGTTCAGTCAATTTTGCTGAGAAAATCAGCGCGGTTATTTTGAATGGCAAACCTACTCCTCTGCTTACATAACTTAAAACTAAAACAAAGTCTTATACAAGTCATTATAATTCTGCGAAATGGTTAACTGGGTGCTCGTCAAGCGGTAAATTGTAGGTTTAATTTAAGTTTATTTATTTTTAGTTAACGGTATTATATATTTAGGCCTAATAATAATAACAATAATGTAATACCATTAATTTGTTATATATTAACATATTCTTTTTCCGATTAAGTTGTAAATGAAGTAAAAAAAAAAAGGAATTCATAATGTTGCTAAATCATAATACAGATTATTATTATTATTATTATTATTATTATTATTATTATTATTTCTGACCTGTTCCCCATCGAGAAATAGCACGGCACGCCACTGGTGTACATACTTTGTTATTGCAGAGCACCTCCCAATTATCGATGCATTTATTCTAGTAGTTGAAATTATGCGTTCACAAACAAGTGATCATAAACCATATCGCCGCATAATGTCTTAATTATATTGATGCATTTTTCGTAATTGCAAAGGTTATAGGTACATATAAAGAAACGAGTCAGTATCAACTACTCCTACGTCATGAATATAGTGAATATCAGCTACCTCTCCAATTTATTGACGCACTTGTCTCACTTTATGAAGTTATACTTCAAGAAGAAAGTGAGTATAAACTACCTATGTTCTATAAAATATTTAAATTAAGAAGCAAACACGACAAAACGTAAGAAGCACAAAATTTCTCAGCGCATTTAGTAGAAATATATGTCAATATACGATTACTGTGCCAATTCTTGTGAAATAATTGTGTTACAATAGAAAGTTTAAAATTATATTTTGAAAATATGCAATAAGTGATGATTTTTAATTAAAATTAAATTCGTTAGTCAAATCTTCTTAATTATTATTTCAGTAAGTCTGTTTCATTTTTCCGTACATAAAAGTAAAAACAAAATGCAAGACGTGTTTAATAAGAATCAGGTATAGGTGATAAAATGTAAGATTAATTAAAACGACCTTCCTAGGTATTAATTAATTATTAGGCTTAGTAAATGTCGGTGTAACTTCCATGGGTACGCTTACAACGGAGAGAAATGTTTTCGAAAAAAAAAAAAAAAAACCTTACTAATTGAATCACAAATAGGCCTACATTGCTTCGATTAAAATCGATAATTGTAATTACTTTGTCTAATATCCTTAAAACTGGATTCAACAAAGATAAACCATTTTCAATAGTAAATATTTTATCGCGTTACATTGTGTTTCATTGTTATTTGCTTGGTGAATTTAACATTATCGAACATTAACATGCAGTTACCTAAAAACAGTAATTTATGCTAAGTTCTGACTTATTTTTCTTCAGAATGAGTGTAGTTCTCTGTTGGTACCAACATAATGCCACGCATTCGTTTAAGATACCTTCTTTTCGTTTGAATAATGGTATTTTCTTTACAAAAATTTTGCCGACAAATTTAAGTGTCCAAGAATACTTGGTGAGCGCTGAAGGCTTATCTTAAATGTTGTATTTTTTTAAATCGTTTCTTTATATGTAAGTTGTGATTACTGTTTCTATTGCTGTCGTTTATAACTACAAACGAACTCTTAAATAAGTCTGCGATGGTTCTAAAGCAACTCTTAACTATGTAAAAAAAATTGTACAAATAAGAATATAAAATACAGAACTATCCACAAATGAAAGAAGCTCAATCAACAAGACTAAAGCCGACATATTGACGGACGGACAGACAGACGCTTCGCTAGATAAATTAATGGAGACGGCTACACATAGAGCAAGTATCAAACCAGAGAAACCTGAAACCAGATTAACAAGCGAATATACGTCTTTCTCGGAATGAGCTCTGAGAACGAGTTGGAAATTGTCGTAGTAGCATCCCTTGTGCTGTCTGCCGGGTTATTGAAATTCTCCGCGAGGACGTTTTTCACCTCGGGTGAGCTTGTCGTACCGTCACGGAACACAGAGTGCGCTCGCTGAGTGATTTAGGCGGCGAGCTGTCGCTCGGACAAGCATTCTGAGGCCACACAGTACAACCTGTCTTCGTTCGTGGATTCCAACCTGGCCTCGCCCGCTATCTTTCATCAGGTTGGCAGCCTGCTTGCGTGTGTCATTGTCTGTGATTCGCCAGTTTGAAGTGTTAGAATTATGTCGAAAAAAGTTCGCGACAATACAAAGATTCTTGAACTCTACTCAACAAAACAAAGAAGACTACTCTGAAGCAAAGCATGGCAGGCTTTATTGCAGTTGAGAATCAATGGCTATCGAGGAAAGATTAACTACATTTACACAATGAAATTATTATTATTATTATTATTATTATTATTATTATTATTATTATTATTATTATTATTATACAGGGTGAACCGTAAGTAATGTCATTAATTTCAGAGAATTATACTTTCAGATATTTCAAATAATGTTTAATACAATTCTGCTCCTTTTTGCTTCCTTACGAGATAAACATTGTTTTATATGAAACATTTCATAGCGTGTTCTGGGAAAGTCATTGATTCAATTCCCAATACGCTCATCCAGTTTAAATTGGGTTATTTTACGACGCTCTATCAACATCTAGGTTATTTAGCGTCTGAATGATATGAAGGTGATAATGCCGGTGAAATGAGTCCGGGGTCCAGCACTGAAAGTTACCCAGCATTTGCTCGTATTGGGTTGAGAGAAAACCCCGGAGAAACCTCAACCAGGTAACTTGTCCCGACCGGGATTCGAACCCGGGCCACCTGGTTTCGCAGCCAGACGCGCTGACCGTTACTCCACAGGTGTGGACTCCAGTTTAAAAGTGAGCAGTGTATTATGATAATAAATGATTGAAGGAATTTTAGTTTTGTCCTTTAAATGTGCAGAAATTTGATAAGAACAAATGTAACTCTGTAAAATTCCTTTGCAGAACGAATTTTTTTTATCATATCACTGTATTCATCATCATTATTGTCATAATTTAACGTTCTTATTGTCACGATTGTCATCGCCGTAATTATCGTCATCATGGCCGGTCACCATTATAGTCACATTTTCATCATCTCTTCATCTTTGGCATCATCATCAACGTTGTCATTGTCGTCGTCATTCTTGGCATCGTCGTCGTCATTCTTGCCACTCTTGTCACTATCGTTAATGTCATCGGTCATCGCCGTCGTCATCTCCGTCATTGTTGTCGTTGACATCTTTGGCATCACCGTCATCTCATTTATTATTGTGGATGTCATCTTTTTATCGTCGCCGTCATCTCTGTCATCGTCACCATCATCTTTGACATTGCTATCATATTTAGTATCGCCGTCATCTTTGTCATCGTTGTCATATTTCACATCGACGTCATAACCTTTGACATTGCTGTTATCTTTGACATCGCTGCCATCTTTGATATCGCTGTTATTTTTGACTTCGCTGTCATCTTTGGCATCGCTGTCATCTTTGACATTGTCGTCATATATGGCATCGCCATTGTCATCTTTGTCATTGTCGTCGTCATCTTTGGCATCGCCGTTCGCCATTTTTAGCATCGTCGTTCGTCACCTTTGGCATTGTCATCATTATCATCATTTTCGTTCTCGTCGATATATTCGTCATCATTTATGGTATAGACGTTAGAAATCTCTTTCAAGACTAAATATACAAAAGCATTGTCGAGCGTGAGAATCCATGTAATTTATGTCTGAGACGTGCTTCGAACAAAGACTGACTTTATTTCAACAGACAATCCAAGGGATAAAGATGGCAGAGTTGGCACTGGTAAGACAGATATCGAAATCCTATTTGCTGGCTGTCTGCAACCCTTGCAGAACAAGCCTATTTCAGATCACTGTGAACTGGGAACTCTGCGATTTGCATATGCTTCTCATTCCTTCAACTCTCACGTATTACCTGTCTCGACTCGACGACCAATGTATTCGGGTGTACGACTATCGAAAATTTATTGAAATTGTTTAAAATGATGGCTTCTTGTTTCTTGGATTGATTCCTCTGCAAGTTGAATGAGATGTTGCCGGCTTGCTGCTATAGTACTAATACTGTCAATCAAAGGCCTTAAATTCGCTATTCTCCATAGGCCTATAGAATTGTTTTGAACTATACAGGGTGATTCAGACCACCCGTAACAGTAATTTATTTCGGAAAGTAGTGTATTAAAAAGGTACCGTATTTGAACCCGATTGCCATTTGAAATTTGAAAGTAATACGCCACTGACCCTACTTCCTGTTAAGGCTGATTGATGAAATCTAGCTCAAGTGAAAGTTCACATGTGCTTTAGTTACAAATATTTTTGTCTCGAAAATTTTAATGCACTAGTTTCCGAAATAAATGACTTACGGGTGGTCTGAATCACTCATTGCCTTTTCGTACGTTTTCTCATTGAAAGAGCAGGAATTAATAAAAACGTTTCCTATGAAAGTTGTTTGTTTTGAAGAGCTCTATCAAATGGTACATTATTTGACCACGACTCCCATTTGAAATTTTAAAGTAATACGTCACTGACCCTACTTCCTGTTAAGGCTGATTGATGAAATCAAGCTCAAGTGAAAGTTCACATGTGCTTTAGTTACAAATATTTTTGTCTCGAAAATTTTAATGCACTAGTTTCCGAAATAAATTACTGTTACGGGTGGTCTGAATCACCCTGTATAAACTATTTGGGGTTGGTGAGATATTGATAAATGGGCAGTAGTTGAGTTAAATTCAATGTTAAATTATCATTAAAAGCAGAAAGTAAATGTTGAGTGGCAATTTAGAACCCATTGTGGTCTATAGGAATCAGAAAGTATAGGACTCACGTTCTCTGGAAGTGATGTCATTAGTAGGACTACCACGCTCCGACCCACTACTAAATTTTATGCATGTTTAATTGGAGTGTGTTGTTCTGGAAGTTACGGTGATTTCGAAAATTACACCTTCATCGGATTTTAATTCTGCCTTTTCCATTCCAGTTTCTACAGAGTGTCCCATTGAGGTTTGTGCCAGCCATTAAAGCTTCCCTGACCTCGGCCTTGAGCGCTGCTGGCACAAACCTCGTTGGGACGCTCTATTGTGTTTTCTCTATCGTTAGAGTCAACTCGATTACATTGAAGTTATAATCTGGTTGCGAAATTCTGTTTTATGGAACGACTTGTCATTTGTTATTTGGAGTGTTGTGCTTTTAAATACGCATTGATTTGTGTGGATTTGAAAAAGGTTTGTGCTATTTGTGGGCTAAAGAAAAATGGAGTGCCAAGTGGGAAAAAAACTAACACTTCCGACGTATTCTTCTGTTTGAGTTAATAGACCAAAGGCAGCGGCTCGAAACAATTGTGCCGTGTACGAGGAGAATGCCACCGCAAGAAAATGGTTGTGTTGTCTCAACACACAACATCACGCACAAACGTTAGGCCTAAATTACATTATCAAATTTCCGTGTCACAGAAGTTTGATGAAATATATATGATAAAATCTTTACAGTGTAATATAGTATCTTTGATCACATCTAGATGTGACATAGTTCTGTGATAAAAGTTATGGTCATCATCATACCTTTGACAATATCTGTGACTGAGAAGAAAGAAAATGGCGGACATTAAATACACATGGCCTTTTAATATCATGTTATGAGTCACATGAAATGTTTCATCATCCATTATTGACACACTCACGGACAGGAGAACGCGAATTCGATTATGCGCACTGTTCAAAACATACAGAGGTGAGCCTGCCTGGAGAGAAATAAAAAATAGGTTGCAGCCCCCAAATTACTCTTCAAGGAACGACCACTCATATAAATTGAGGGAAAGAAGGCAGAGGACGGACACTGGAAAGTTTTCTTTTCTCAATCGTACTATCAGGGACTGGAATGCTTTACCTGCAGACTTACTAAAGGCTTTACCAACAACCAAAAATGCATTTAAAAATAGGCTTAAGGACCTTACTAATAGACGGTAATTATACACAGTACTTAAAGGGTGTAAATGATATGTTGTTATTGAAGTGTTGTATCAGTGAAGAATTATGTTGTGTCAGTGAAGTGTGTTGTATCAGTGAAGAAGTATGTCGTGTCAGTGAAGTATGTTGTATCAGTGAAGAAGTATGTCGTGTCAGTGAAGTGTGTTGTATCAGTGAAGAAGTATGTCGTGTCAGTGAAGTGTGTTGTATCAGTGAAGAAGTATGTCGTGTCAGTGAAGTGTGTTGTATCAGTGAAGAAGTATGTCGTGTCAGTGAAGTATGTTGTATCAGTGAAGAAGTATGTCGTGTCAGTGAAGTGTGTTGTATCAGTGAAGAAGTATGTCGTGTCAGTGAAGTGTGTTGTATCAGTGAAGAATTATGTTGTGTCAGTGAAGTGTGTTGTATCAGTGAAGAAGTATGTGGTGTTAGTGAAGTGTGCTGTGTAAGTGAAACGTGTTCCTGCCAGTGAAGCTTTATAGGTTATAGTGGCAGTGCAAAGTATTTGAACAGTGAAATGTTTTTGAAGTGTTAGTGAAATAAGGATACAATCAGTGAAATGTGTCGTAGTTCCAGTGCAGTGAGTGAGTTGACAGCGAAATGAGTGTAATGTTGAAAGGTACTTGTGCAGATATGAACATATACTCGTGGGTTTTAGTTCGATCTTAGTTTTAAGATACAAATTAGAATATTTCAAATGTTATTTTAAGTGATCGTTTCATTTAATTTAGTATATTCTCTGTTGTTATTATTATTATTAGTATTAATTATTAGTATTATCATTAATTGTATTTTTAATTAATAATTTTATTATTGTCATTATTGAGTGTAATTAGTTACCACTGCCACCGGGTATATACCCATTGCAGTGTGAATAAATACATACATACAAATACATAGTATATAGTAGAATTTCACATCTTCACACTGAAGTTCTCTCAGTAGAGTTTGATGGATTCTTTTCTCCCTACTCCAATCTCTAACCCAAATCGTCGGCTTAGAGTGTAAACCTACTAACTAACAAAAATGAAATTTTACAGGGAAAACAAAAAACTGAGTATAAATTTACTCTGAAACTTCACTACCTGTACTTTGGATTTGGTTCTAAAATTTCAGAGTTAATTTAGACTCAGTTTTTTGTTTCTCCTGTAAAATTTCCATTCTGTTGGTTAGCAGATTTACACTCTAAGCCGACGAAATACGTTTTTTCCTTGATTTCTTCTTTAGTATTAATGCAATAACCATTACTGCATTTACAATTGCAACAAACATAGAACTGTTGTGGATCCATTATTAGAACTGTGATGAAAGATATGATAAAAGCTTTGACATAATGCAATAACCTCAAAATATTACATTTGATCATATATATTTGATCAAAAATTTTATCATATTCTATGACACAGAAATTTTATAGTGTAATATAGGCCTCAGTGTTGTTGTGCGTCTGGTGGGATAAAGGCGTCGTCGTGTACTATGAATTGAGCCCAGGAATGTAATCATAACTGCTGACATTTATTGCCAACAACTCAGACGTCTTACGGCCACAATTGAAGAAAAATGACCGGGAAGACTGAATCAAGTGCCGCTGCAACACGATAATGCACTCCCGTACTCGGCTAACATAACAAAAACCGCTATCTAGGAGCATGGTAGGGAGGTGACTCCACTTCCCCTGGATTTCCCTGATTTTGCGCCCTAAGATTTCTAAATTTCCTATTTTCTCTCCAACAATCTTCAGGGGAATTCCTTTGATAACGAAGATGCTTCACAAACTTGACTTGACGACTTCTTTAACTCCAAACCAGCTGATTTCTTCAGACGCGGAATCTAAAAACTATCCAGCGTTGGCAGGGAGTCATAGGTAATGTAGGAGAATATATTACTGATTACTTTGTGTCTTTTATTCATCTCAAATAAAAACTTTTGACACAGCGAGAAAACGCTACGAACTTCTGCATCAACCCAGAACCCATTAGTATCAGTGAGAACGTAATAACAGCGGCTTACAGCTGTTTCGGTGCTTCATCACACCATCCTCAGAGCCTACTAGATCTCGGCGTCATCTCGAACTTCTCTGCCTAAGGACTACATACGACAGATAGGCAGATCATTCCAAACACGCTACAAAGAACACATTAAAGCAATAACCAGAGGACACAATACATCTACATACGCTGATCACATAACAAATGCTAACCATACATACAATAACATAAATGTGGACATGGAAATCCTACACATACAACCCAATAACCAAAAACTCAACACACTAGAACAATACGAAATATACAGACACACTAAAACACATCCCGATCAAATTCTCAACACACAGATCAATTTCAGTACACACACACACACACTATTTGACTCCACTTTTCAACACCTCTCAACAATCAAACACACCCACATAACAGGCAGAGAAGTTCGAGATGACGCCGAGATTTAGTAGGCTCTGAGGATGGTGTGATGAAGCACCGAAACAGCTGTAAGCCGCACAAACTTACATAATTAACACGAGTAAGTCCACTAGTTAATCAGTTAATTATAATTAGTGATAAAAGTAGTGTACGCAAGATTAAAAAAGGATTATATTATTGCGAAACGCGTAAAAGGTACTTATAACAACGAAGAACTCGTCATTTTTTGACACATAGGCTGTTTTTTTATATTTCTTCTATCGAGCATTGTTCAAGAAAGAAAATAGAGCAGCTTTGTGAAGAGTATAGCAGGGACGTGAAGGTTGAACGGTAGGACATAATATATAATACTGTCAGGTCGATACCATTAAGACGTCTGCAATTAATTAACGATATATAATATAGTCTTCCTTTTATAAGAAATCACTTGAGATGTTTACATATAAAAGAAGTTACATTATCATCACAAAACCTCTGGCCATTACCAGCTAAACTGTTTGGTACGTGACGAAGTCTATCAAATATTACGGGTCTTAAGTCGAGATGGAACAAAATGGGCCCAAGTCCCTTCTAGAACGTAATCCCGACGTTCATTTGCGACAGGTGAGTCTGGTTTTTAGTGCAATGTTTCACACATTCCACTCTCGTTCAACTTACACGCCGTCCAGCCCTAGAGCGGGGCTCGCATACACAGCAAGCTGGCTCTTCAAATCATTTATCACACGTGGACGCCACAATCGTACTACCAAGCTTCGTACGTCTTCAGCTTTCAGTGTTGTATTGAATAGACTAGATTCCATTCATACGAGTCTTCAGTTCCTGCCCAGTCTATTCTATTCTGTCCTGTTCTATCTCCGCCATTGGATTCTTGATTCGCGGGTTCGAATCCAGTCGACGGCGATGAATTTTAAAGGGTGACAAAACGTTTAGCATGAGTTTCTCCGAGAAGAATGTAAAGCGGTGTTGGTGTGTCCCAGGTAAAGGCTGGTTCACAATAAACCGGGAACGAGAACCAGAATGAAAACGAGAAGCAGAGGACGTGAATATGAAAACTTTTCATTCACAATAAACCGAGAACGTAGACGACTATGCATATCGATATGCATGTCAATAACGATATGTAAAGTCAATATTACGCATTCTGATGTTATTTGTGTATAACTGACCAATGGCGTTCTCTTATGAGTACAAGGCAGCCAACATAAACACAGGTTAACCAACTTCGAAATTTCAACTGAAACATTTCATTGGATACCGGTACGGTACTATAAATATGCCCATGCATCTTTATTATCACAACCTATTTTAAGTCTACCATAACGTAAAATAATTAGAGAATAAGCATTTGTAATAGAACAAAAATGAACACAACAGTAGTTATTGAACTGAAGCATGAATATGTAGTGTGTAATACAACCAATACAGTAATAAAATATTATTCACTTACGATCGGTGTTCAAAGATGCAGCTATTGAAAGCCCCGTATTCTCCTTCACTTTCTCATCTTTATACGAGGCGCGCCGCTTATGGTAAACGTGAGGATTTTCCTCAACACTCAATATTAGAATCTCATCAAATAAAACTTGCTCCATGATGCACAGCACAGAACAAAATAATGCATAGGTTATGTCACGGTCTCCTTGCTACAAAATATACGACGACAAAATAGCTTTTAGATGGCAATAGAATGAATCTAGTGGGCTGTGATCGGAAACGTGAACGCCAAAGTTGAAACTTGGCCAACTCTCCGTTCCCAATCCTGGGCTCCGGCAAGCTTTTCGTTAATTGTGAATGCTCACATTTAAATGTACACATTTTAACAATTTTACCGTTTTCGTTTTCGTTCCGATTCTCGTTTTCGGTTTATTGGGAACCAGCCTTAAGGATGCCAACTTTCTGCTGCCTGATTTCTGGATAAAATTCGAATTTTACATTTATGGGAAATACTAATAAAGAATAGCCGCATAAATATACCTAGCCTGTATTTGAGGACCTTGGTATCAGAGTCGGACAACTCCAATTTTGATTTTTTTACAGAAGAGGCGAAAAACTAGATCCTTGGAAACCAATGTCATCGTTATACGTACATTTTTTTAAATATTCTCATGGATCATAGAAATATTTTTTCAGTCTCAAAATGTGATTACAATTAATATTCAGATCGAAATTGGAGTTTAAAAAGTGGAGTTGTCCATCTCTGAAACTAAGTCATGGAGTTGTCTGTTTTTGAAACCAAATGAAGCCATATTTAAAGTGAAATTGTCTACTTTTGAATGTAAGCCTCTTCTAACTCGGTTTCAAAGCAAATTCACGTAAAAGAATACTTATTCATCCACAAACCGATTGTACAGTATAAACAATCAACCATGTTGGATTCGCGATGCGTGATGGGAATGTGGACTTCTCATTGGCTATTGAAGGAATTGTCCTAATTTGAAAACCAAGCCATAGTGGAGTTGTCTACATTTTGATTCTAAAGCGCACAATGAAGTGCTATTTTCCCTCTGTTCTGTCCGTTTTTGAGCCTAAACAGTTCCAGAATCGCGTTCAGCACACAAAATTTGAATTTAATATTGATATACTATTTCAATACAGAATTTTGAGGCTAATATTAAAACCGTGTTTCGAAAGACTTTATTTTAAAATAGAACGTCGAAATAACATCGTGAATGTGCTGTACTGCCTATTAATTTATATTATTCACACAAATTATATTATGATTCTGTTACACTAATTTCTCTACACGATAGGTAAGTGACGGTAGAAAATTATAAGTATTGCTAAGACGTCTGTATCAACAAGAGAATCTTAAGGATCTTTGTACGTCTAGTCTTTGTAGAAATATTCAGTAATGTATTTTGTGCGAGATCGTGCGTATTTGCTTGGTTTCCGCACAAAACCAATCCGCGGAAAGTCTAAAATTCTACATTCAGTATTCCCAACCTAACACACATAACAATTTCACAATTTCCCTCTTCTTACCGCTTAAGTGACATATTGATTTTACTGCTTTAGGCTTTTAACATATTATTTTTAGAGACGTTCAATATAGTAATAATTATAAATTGGAAACTTACCACTGCAATTTCACCCAAATTGCACTCTTAATTATTGTTTTTAAATATTTGCAAAAATTAAGTAAACTCTACAACTCCACTAAAGTTACTGCATTCGTGATGCAAGTAACATTAAGGAAGCCGTGAAAAAATCAACAAGATTCCAGACTCATCATAGACTGGGAGAAAAAAAGGACAGACGTATACCACGGCCTGCTGGACTATATTAAACACAGAAAACATTTTAAAGCAACAATGTTGCAGATAGATATTTTTTTGTTTTGCAAATTTTCCGTCATTGAACAGAAACCTAGATGGAGATTTCATTGCAACTAATTAGAAATTCCTCTTTCAGGTATGTAATAAACGATCTTCGCACAAAATAATGTACGATACACGAGCGGTATGTTTTCTTTCAATTCTCGGAAATTAAAAAAGCTCAACTGCGTTTCGCTTTTTCAAACTTTCCCTCGAACATGAAAACTTCAACATACCGCTCTTGTAATGCATGTTACTATTACACCACGAGAGTCAAAAGGTCATATTTTTAAATGCGAAATAACAACGAATTTGTCTTCTTTATTTTTTTTAAATAACACCGATATTAACCAAGTTCTTATATCAAAATTTAATGTTTTTATTCGCCGTAGAATAGCATCCCTACCTATATGTTATTTGTAACTTCAATAAATTCGCATTGAAATCCAAAATTAAGATTAATTAAATTTAGCTATTTGCAAGAGATAAGAGAAAATTGGAACTCCATACAATACATGGGGCAAGAGTGATAAGAAATGAATTCGCCGTAAAATGCGTAAAAATTACGATTTGACGTGTGGAGATTTTAATAATTAGAGAGAAATGCGCACGAATGTGCATTGTTAGAGTTACTAATAAATCTCACTTTTTCCTATATTGATTTCTCTGCCCTCTTACACGTTAGTATGTGATATTGCCGACATAGTTCACCACATAATTTGCACACGCAATCTCGGCCAGCAGTATGGAAGCCTGATCTAATGCACAGTGTGTGGTGGTAGCCATGGATTGATAGTTGGAGATTTTAAGGCCCAATTGTATAAAACTCCCCGACTAAAGATCAACTTTGATCGAAGATCGAAAAGTAAACCGAGTTCAGACACTTCTTGTATTGTATAAAACTTTTTTGCAATCAAATTACCTTGGTTCAAATGCAATCTAAGTTCACGTGAAAAGGATTTGGCAACATCGCATAAACAGGTGAAATACGTGATGCGCGGATCATGTTATACAGGTTTGTTCAGTGTTGCCAATCTAGCGATTTTAACTCTTTTTCAACAACAATTTCTTTTAACTTTTATATTGCTTAAATAGGGATTTAGTGACCTTTTTAGCACCCCATAGTGACAAAATTTAATCTTTCTTTGTTGATAATGAGAAATCTAGCGACTTTACAACTACTTTTTGGCGACTTTCCGTATTACACTCTGTTGGAGACACTGTTTTTTTTTGCAATGTAAATAATGGCGGACAATAAGAAGGTTGACTGTTCTCCAAGTTGCTATCATGTTATGGTGTTTGATACTTCTAAACATAATAAAGCTTTATAAAACGACAATTTTCTTTTAGTAATACAGTTAATTGAACATTTATGAATGTACCTATCATATCCATTAATAATTAATGGTTGTTATAAACATAATATAATTATAGGTTATGTTATTTGATACTCCTGAACACGATAGAGTCTTATAAAATATAAGAATGTTTGTGTATTAAGGAAAGAAATTGAAAGAAATATATATAAATGTAGCCTACCTAATTTATCTATTAATATTAATAATAATGGATATTTTATTTGCACAATCTGTCACTCGTATATTTCAAACATAAAAGAAATAACTGAACTTGGATCATCTAACTTAATCTGAGAAATTTCTTCAGTCAAAGTTGACTTTAGTTTGAGACAAATTAATTTCAGATTAGACTTTATACAACACAAAATTCCAAGTTCAGCTGAAACAAGGATCAATTTAACCTCTGATCTAAGATTAAATGGTTTATACAATCGGGCCTAAGGCACCTAGATAGAAAGAGGGGCAATCCCACTAAACGGGACGTCTGGTCAACCCACAGGCAAGTTCGGGAGTAGAGGGGGGGGGGCACTTAACATGACAATGGAACCGTCGCTGGTTCGGACCACAACTGTTGGGCCGTTGTTGTATTTGCATAGTGACACGGCAGCACGCCGGACCGGCTTGTCGTGCCGTGATAAACAGGTTGTCGTCTGGCGTCCAGTCACCATCCGATCAGCTGAGTTGAATGGAAATGGGAGCGAGTCTCACTATGACATCATTCCGCTACAGTCGGCTGGCCGGCGAGTCTGCTATACACGGACCGTGGGAATCGGGTGCACAGGACTGCAATGACCACTGAGGAAGGAATGGGAGGGGGGGGAGGGGGCTCATTGAACATGCCCCGCCACGCTGCACCGCCACTGCACACGCTGTGCATGCTGATCACCCAGGCAGTCTCTTCCTTGCTGCAACTCCTCCGAGTGCAAAGACTAGAGCTGCCTCCGCCAGCCACGGATACCGCGTGGGCGCCGACTACGCAGGACGCACTATTTCATGACGGGGATCCGGGTTAAAATTCTAGGGTGCTATTCATAGACATTCCGCTAGCCCGCTCTACGAGGGTGATAAACTAGCCCCGGCTATCGACTGATTACTTGAACAGGATTCATATCATATCATATCATATCATATCATATCATATCATATCATATCATATCATATCGCTAACACTGGTTTATGAATACGAAAAACGTTAGTTCGCTGATCATCCACCGGGAACCCGCGCTAACAATGTCTATGAATATGATCCTTAGAGTCTACGAAGTCAAATTTATGTTGGAATGAACTGATTGCCCGATTTACCAAATCTATGGCATTTCAAGGAACTCATCCGCTAAGATGTAAACTTGTATTAGACAATAATATAATTGAACAATTAAATACATTAAAATTTTTAGGATCTTCAATATCATATATTAAAGAGGTAGATATTGTAAATAAAGTTGAAATTTTTTCAAAAATATGCGGAACAATTAAAAGAACTTTAAAAAATAAAGTATGAAAAGATACGATGATAAAATTTTATAAAACAATGGCAGTTCCTGCAGCTCTATATAGTAGTGAAACTTGGACAATGACAAGTAGAGATAAAAGTAAACTACAGGCAGCAGAAATGAGGTTTTTAAGATCAGTTCTGGGAGTCACTAAAAGGGACAGAATCAGAAATGAAGACATAAGAAATCAATTACAGATTTTTAACCTAAATGAAGAAATAGACCATCACAGAAAAAAATGGCTAGATCACATAGACAGAATGGATGAGAGAAGATACCCAAAGAAAATATTAAATTATATACCAGAAGGAAAACAAACATAGGAAGATCAAAAAAACGATGGAAAGACCAATAAACTAATAATTTGGAGCGCGCAACAAGCCTTAGTAGGGCTTAATGCATGAAGAAGAAGAAAAAGAAGAAGATGATGAACTGATTGTAGCTAGTTTTGTACGAGTACAGTACATATTTCCGTTTTCCTGCCATTTACATCACTTACGGGTTGTATTAATCTCAGAAGAAATTGGACAAATTTTCTGGGTGGAACGTGTTGCATTATAGCTGTAAATAATTCCTGAAATTCGAACCAATTTTTTGAACCAGGAAAAAAAAAACATGAAAAATAAGTAGAAGAAAATGGTGATGATTATGATTAAGTTGCTGTTACTGCTGAAGGTGATGATGAAGAAGAAATTGGAAAAATTTTCTGGGTGGAACGTCTTCCATTATAGCTGTAAATAATTCCTGAAATTGGAACCAATTTTTTGATCTAGGAAAAAACATGAAAAATAAGTAGAAGAAGATAATGATTATGATGAAATTGCTGTTACTGCTGAAGGTGATGATGAAGAAGGAACTGGAAAAATGTTTGGGTGGAACGTCTTCCATTACAGCTGCAAATAATTCCTGAAATTGGAACCAATTTTTTGATCAAGGAAAAAATTTGAAAAATAAGTAGAAGATAATGATTATGATGAAGTTGCTGTTACTGCTGAAGGCAATGATGAAGAAGAAATTGAAAAAATGTTTTGGATGGAACGTGTTCCATTACAGTTGTAAATAATTCCTGAAATTGGAACCAATTTTTTGATCCAGGAAAAACATGAAACATAAGTAGAAGAAGATGGTGATGATTATGATTAAGTTGCTGTTACTGCTGAAGTAATGATGAAGAAGAAATTGGAAAAATTTTCTGAGTGGAACATCTTCCATTATAGCTGTAAATAATTCCTGAAATTGAAACCATTTTTTTTATCCAGGAAAGAAATATGAAGAAAAATAAGTAGACGAAGAAGATGATGATTATGATATATATCTGTGATAACGGGAATGTTTTCTTTGAAAGATATTACTTCAGTTTTCGTCCATGATGTTTTGCAGTTACAGATGTGGGCCACTTTGGTGCATTTCGAGTTGGCTCATGCATATCGCATAGGACTCACATTCGGGAGGTCAGTGGTTCGATTCCCGGACCGAGCAACCGGACTCTGGTTTTTCCGTGGTTTTTCACAGTTCGCCTACTTAGGCAAATACAGGGTTGGAATTTTCATTGCCATTGTCCATTTTTCCTTCCCCTCCCGTGTATAAAAAGAATTTAGATTTTCATATCATATCATTCATCTTTCTCATCTCACTCAATAGCCATATTCAGGTCAGACGCAGTCTTCATCAGCTTACGGGAGGGGGCGTCCTCTCTGCAACTGTTTCTGAATTCCCAGTCTTCCGCAATATCTCTGCCAGGATTAATTCCTTAAGAGCGCTTCCAAGGGCGCTTCGACAACTTGGAAGGGCCGTTGGAATGGATCCTGTGTTGCTTGGTCACCTTGGCTGTGTGAACTTAGAGTGGGGGAGAGTAGGAGGCCACATTGGGTGAGCGGATGAGGGGTCGCATGCGGCCGGTGAGCTGGTACACCCTCATCATTCATCCCATACACTTCGTGCATTTACAGTACGTATGAATTTCGCTCTCAACCATAATTAGGAATGCTGATATCATGTCGTAAATGTGAATAACATGATGTTCAGATTCAGATTTTAACTCGATTTCAAGTCTTTCTTGGAGACAGAGTACTCACCGTCCAGCTGAAGATGAAGGGCACGACGAGCTTGCCGTTGGATCGGTCGGGGTCCGACAGAGTGAAGGAGCTGCCGCCCAGCACGGGGCTGGAAGTGTTGCCGAAGGAACAGGAACCGGTGGAAGTGACGTTGCTCTGGTACTCCTTGAGGCAGACGCGGAAGAACGTGCTGCAGGGACGCGGGCAGGGCATGGAGCTGTCGGGCCGAGACTTCGAACCGCAGCACGCTCCCGACGCCAACTCGCTCCGATAGTTGGCGATCTCCAGGATCTGCAGTTCGAAGAAGCCCGATCCACATGCGCACTGCAATGCAACAGCAAAGAATCGTATCACAAAGTGACCTTGACTCAATAATAATAATAATAATAATAATAATAATAATAATAATAATAATAATAATAGTAATGAGGGACCAGCTGAATCCAGGAGACGGAACAGGCCCATCGGCCTAATCCGAAGAGCATTTGATGATGATGATGATGATACTTACTTACTGGCTTTTAAGGAACCCGGAGGTTCATTGCCGCCCTCACATAAGCCCGCCGTTGGTCCCTATCCTGAGCAAGATTAAGCCAGTCTCTATCATCATATCCTACCTCCCTCAAATCCATTTTAATATTATCTTCCCATCTATGTCTCGGCCTCCCCAAAGGTCTTTTCCCCTCTGGCCTCCCAACTAACACTCTATATGCATTTCTGGATTCGCCCATACGTGCTACATGCCCTGCCCTTCTCAAACGTCAGGATTTAATGTTCCTAATTATGTCAGGTGAAGAATACAATGCGTGCAGCTCTGCGTTGTGTAACTTTCTCCGTTCTCCTGTAACTTCATCCCTTTTAGCCCCAAATATTTTGCTAGGAACCTTATTCTCAAAAACCTTGAATCTCTGTTCCTCTCTCAAAGTGAGAGCCCAAGTTTCACAGCCATACAGAACAACCGGTAATATAACTGTTTTATAAATTCTAACTTTCAGATTTTTTGACAGCAGACTAGATGACAAAAGCTTAATAATAATAATAATAATAATAATGAGTCTTCATTAAATCCAGACGTTTGAGATGGGCAGGGCATGTAGCACGTATGGGCGAATCCAGAAATTCATTTCTATAGAGTGTTAGTTGGGAGGCCGGAGGGAAAAAGACCTTTAGGGAGGCCGAGACGTAGATGGGAAGATAATATTAAAATGGATTTGAGGGAGGTGGGATATGATGATAGAGAATGGATTAATCTTGAATAATTTCAAGGGAAAAATTGTTCCGGGATCGATACACGGCCCCGGAACAATTTTTCCCTTGAAATTATTCAAATCTGCTTTACAGGGAGCTTCACCTGAAAGACTAGATTTGGATTAATCTTGCTCAGGATAGGGACCAATGGCGGGCTTATGTGAGGGCGGCAATGAACCTCCGGGTTCCTTAAAAGCCAGTAAGTAAGTAAGTAAGTAAGTCTTCATTAAAACACAAATGTGTACAATTTTCAGTTATTTTTATTTGTTTTGGAGACCTGGCTCGGGACCTCGCAGAGTGAGGGTGATTGTGGAGTATTGGTGGAAAATTCTATGGTATTCGTGTATAGAGGATTAAGATATTTTTTTGTGCACGTGGAGTTTTATTCCCCAGGTGAATACACAAGTTAAATTCTACAAGTGGGTGTGCAAGAAAGCGAAAATGATACTAGCATTTTATGTATTCTCTTTGTGTAGAAATTTGTTTGCAAAAGGGTCCGAAGTTTAATTTTCATTTATCTGACAACTCATTTTTATGACTTACCTCGCTTACAAACATCATCGAACTAAGATGAGGGGACACAGGAGAGCCTCGAGAAAACTCTCCGCGTTCACTTTGTTCGCCACATATTCCCTCCATCACTGTAGTCATATTTTAACCCAAATTTGAGCGTTTTCTGCCATAAACACGAAATATGAAACAATTTTACAATTTTATTTATACAGAATGTTCCGAAAAAATTTGACTCGAGAACTCTTAGTTAGCATCGATTGCAGCAATTATTCTGGAATATAAATCAACATCCGCTGATACCAAATTTATGTTCTATATAAGTTATAAAATCATTTCTTCAAATTTGGGATCAAGATCTCGAACAGAGTTATTGGGTTTAAATTTAATGTATTTGCGATGTTTAATTACTCTGATTAGTGAAATAATGTTACTCGACAGCGATTTATGCAATCGAGTGGGAAAAGAACTGGCCACCTTATTCCACTATCTCCTGGCTTATTGCCTCACAAGTTATGATTTATTGGTGTCACTTGTGAGGCTCCAACCAGTCTTCGTACTGATGAATAAATAATTTACAAAAATAAAATAAAATACTGAATCAGTTTTTTGAGATATGAAATGACTGTTGGAGGATCAGGGGGCTACCGCTCGTGCTCTAAGGTGGATTCGGGCGTGGGTTCGAATCCCTCTTGATTGGTTATATACGAGATTTTCCGTGCCTGGCGAATTATTTTATTTATTTCGTCAAGGTACTAAAGTGATATCAAAAACTTTTGTGCGAGATCGTGCGTATTTGCTTGGTTTCCGCACAAAACCAATCCGCGAAAAAGTCTAAAATTCCACATTCAGTATTCCCAACCTAACACACATAACAATTTCCGTCTTCTTACCTCTTAAGTGACATATTGATTTCACTGCTTTAGGCTTTTAACATATTATTTTTAGAGACGTTCAATATAGTAATAATTATAAATTGGAAACTTACCACTGCAATTTCACCTAAATTGCACTGTTAATTATTGTTTTTTAAATATTTGCAAAAATTAAGTAAACTCTACAACTCTCACTGAAGTTACTATATTCGTGATGCAAGTAACATTAAGGAAGCCGTGAAAAAATCAACAAGATTCCAGACCCATCATAGACTCGGGAAAAAAAAAGACAGACGTATATCACGGCCTGCTGGAGTATAGTAAACACAGAAAACATTTTAAAGCAACAATGTTGAAGATAGATATTTTTGTTTTGTAAATTTGCCGTCATTGAACAGAAACGAAGATGGAGATTTCACTGCAAGTAATTAGAAATTCCTCTTTCAGGTATGTAATAAACGATCTTCGCACAAAATAATGTACGATACACGAGCGGTATGTTTTCTTTCAATTCTCGGAAATTAAAAAAAGCTCAACTATGTTTCGCTTTTTCAAACTTTCCCTCGAACATGAAAACTTCAACATACCGCTCTTGTAACGCATATTACTATTTCCTTGCATTTTTAGCTATGCCCTGATTGTAGCTATGCAGTGTGAAATATTACCATGGCAACCAAAACTTACCATTAAGCAAAGCCTGCATGATATATATAGTATAAAAACAAGGTACAATAGAAATGCAAGGAAAAAGGTTTGATGTCGCTGTATTTCCGTATAAGCAGATAACCTCAAAATTGATGTACTAATGTTGTTGAAGTCGGTGTAAAATTACTTTACTCCTTATTTTAAATATCTGAATATTGGTAGGGCATGTAGCTGCAGACGAAGGATCAGATCGACAGTAAAGTATTTTGAGGCCATCCTGTCACCTCACATCAGTATGCTGCTCTCTGTCTCGATTGCATTTCTCCCTCAAATTGCTGTTAAATGTAGCTGTGCGGATGTTGATACTAATCCGGAGGGGATAAAGTGATGTTGATAAGGGACGCAAGTAAAATGCATCCGGTTGCACTTCCACCTCTGTATCAGAGACCTAATATTTCTCCGGCTAGTCAATAAACGCAGTTCACTGCCCCACTTAGCTCGCATCACCGGATGAAATCCTTATCGAATTGTTGGGGTCGCCGACGCGGTCGGTACCTTTAGGTGCGACCCATTGCAGCCGACAGTCGATAGATATCGACTGCTACAATTACTTTGATTGGCCAATTTCATGCTATAACTCACATTACAGCGTCGTGTCCAGCCTTTTTGAAGTGGAGTGGTTGTAATCGTCAACTTTGCAGTCATTAACACAATCACGACTTCTAACAAGCAGTTTCCCGTGGAAATTGATTGCCCTTCATTACCATTATATTCTTCCATGACATTAGTATTATTGGAAACTCTAACATCTAATCTCTTGTTATATATGAAAGGCTCGTCTTGGAATTTCCCCACGGGTATCTAATTCTCAGGTTAATTGTATTTTAAATTAAAAATTATGTATAAAAATTATCATGGAAGTATCAACAGTAGGAAAGAAATAAAGATGGAGAGACCAGGTACATCTTCAAGAAAGGTAAGGGAGCAGGTTACAAGGGACCTAATCCTTACACATTCATCCATGACGATAAAGATACACAACATGTAGTTGATGTAGGCCTATGTACTGTACTCCAACCAAGAGAAAGTCTCAGGGGAATGACACGCAGCGGGGTTGATGTCATAAGGTCACACACATGGGTAGACACATCTCCATTGGCTATCTCTCAAAACACAAACGATAACACTGATACACACATATTTATACTACCCTAGTTACAAAATTAGATCAAGGTTAATTTCCTGGTCTTTTAATCCCTCCATACAGGAAATAACGTGCAGGAGAGCGCATGTTTTTTAAACTGATGTTATAACGGTAATATTATCTATCTACTTCGCTCCAATAGATGACGCAATAGTAAGCACATTCCTTTCACGGTTAAGCTCCTGGTTGGAGAACTGTAGTTATACTTGCTTAATAGATAGGTTTTCTTGATACTTACACACAATGTGTAGTTGTTAAGAGCAGTAATTGCAGAACACATAAGTTAGCCTACTTTGATACCTGTAGTAGATAGGTTTTCTTCATACTAATGTTATGTGAACAGCAAGTGTAACATTGTAAAATTCCTCTGCTGAACGGAAAGCTATGTTCTTTCGGATCAAATTTCTCCACATTTAAAGGACAAAACTAAAATTCTTGATATAATTTATCATTATAGTTCACTGCTCTCTTAAATTCACTGAGTATATTGGGAATTACGAGTACATCAATAACTTTTCCAAAACACGCTATGAAGTATTTTATAGAAAACAATTTTTATCTCAATACGAGCAAAATTGTATTTAGTTTTTTTTGTTTGACACTTAATATTTTAGGAGAAAAATTCGCTCCGGCATCGGGAATCGAACCCGGGTCCTTGGTTCTACGTACCAAGCGCTCTGACCACTGAGCTACGCTGAATTCAATCCACAGCACCGGATCGAACTCTCCTCCTTCGATGTTTCCCTTTGTGGCCTGACTCCAAGTTAGGCATATATGTTGACGTATATATATCGCTTCCGAGTGATGTAAGGGGTTGTTGGACAATAACTTCATTTAGGTCAAAATTACATAAATTCTTACTTGACAGATTAATTGCTGATTAATATTTGTTACTCATAAAGAAACTAACATCTGTCCATTCTTATTATTATCATTAATTTCTCTAAATAGATTTACAAAACCTCTAATGGCAATTACATTAATATTTTCATTATAAAAATATATTTTAAATTTATATATATTTTTTTTCTCCCTTTAACATAGTCCTAGTAAGCTTATATTAAATTAATTTTCATCATTTTGCTAGCTATCTCAAATATTAAATTAATTATAATTGATTGAATTAAATTAGCTCATAAATTAAGTTACTACTTTACCTTATAGGTTTATCTAAATTTAAATAAATACATATGTAGTCTACTAGTCGTTAAAATTGAATATTGCTGGAGAACCTTTTAAGTGTAGTGTAAATATTTGTAATTTAAATATGTATTGTATTGATTAAGGCTGGTTGAGTGGAAGAGAAGGCCTTATGGCCTTAACTCTGCCAGCTAAAATAAAACATTATTATTATTATTATTATTATTATTATTATTATTATTATTATTATTATTATTATTATTATTATTATTATTATATCCAATGTCAACTGCCATTATACTAGGAGCGCACTCAGCTGAGTGACTTGTTTGGCCGGGAATCCGCAGTTATTATGCACTGCTAGCTGAGAGAATATTACAGATATATTAATTTGTCCTACATAATTTATCTGTAATATTGACACTTAATATTTTAGGAGAAAAATCCGCTGCGGCGCCGGGGATCGAACCCGGATCCTTGGTTCTACGTACCAAGCGCTCTGAGCACTGAGCTACGCCGAATTCAATCCGAATTTTTCTCCTGAAAAATTAAGTGTCAATATTACAGATAAATTCTGTAGGACAAATTAATGTAGCTATAATATTTTTTTTGTTTGAAACATCTCAAAGAATAACCCGCTGAAATTAATGACATTACTTACGGTTCACCCTGTAAAAGCAGTGCCTGCTTATCGTTAGTTGTTGTGCTTTGGTTGTAATAAGTAGGCATGTGTAAGAATTCAATCATCCTTACGTAAGTGTAAATGTATATCTGCCAAGGAATATGGCAGACAATCAGTCGGTTTACAAAAACTGTGTGCGTACATATTATACAACAGGTGTCATATGCAATTTACAATTCATAGACTTAACTGAATAAATTTGGCACACAATGATGTACTCGCTTTCATTCGTCACACTCCATATAACTGCCCACTGATTATGTAGCTGCCCGCACCTTGACATTCATCTCGCAAGAGGAACGCAATAGAAAGCTGCCGGATATCACGAGGATGGCAGAAAAAATTGAGATTACTCCGAAAAGAAATATAATGTTAGACAGGAAGAAGTTTTTTCATTACTGTATTTGTTGGGCATACTCTTGATACATCAAACCATACAGAAGCTTGTCATACATACGAGGTGGTGAGAATGAGATAGTCCAAAGCCACGCTTTTAACAAAAATATTTTTTTTTTGTGCGAGTTCAAATCTTACACATACAGTAGAACCTCTATTATCTGTGGTAATGAAGGGGGTGAGCTGAACGGTTAATCGAAAAAATTAGATAATCCGTACCATAGAAGAATTAAGTGTTTCATAATATAGTTTCGAAATTTTCTCCGTGGCCTTGTGTTTTAACACATTAGGAGTGGATCAGAAGTTTTAAGTATAATAGCTCTGTTTGAAAGAGTGAGTGAAGAAAGAATAATGCTGAAATTGATCAGGAAGAGAAAAGGAATTGGCTGGGCCACTGACTGAAAAGAAACTTCCTACTAAAGGATTCACTCGAAGTAATGGTGAACGGGAGAAGATTTCGGGGCAGAAGAAGATATCAAATAATAGACGGCATTAATATATGTGGATCATATGCGAAGACTAAGAGGAAGGCAGAAAATAGGAAAGACTGGAGAATGCTGGATTTGCAGTGACAGAACACTATGAATGAATGAATGAATGAATGTCAATGACTTGTTTCTAAGGGTCAAGGAAACTTCCTGTGTTGGATTTCTGTGGAAAGATAGGAAAACTATAGGTCTCATGTTATAGATTTAATTAATTTATACTTTTTATCCTTGTTTTTTTATTAAATATCGCACAGTTGTAACACCAATCTCGTATTCCGATGTGAGATGAACCACAGTTCCTCTTTTCCAAAACCACTCAATTATATGCACTTATCACGATACTTACTTAGCACAACATATTGTATTCTTTTGACAATTCTGGAAGACGTTTTGCAGAGAAATTAAACAGGTCACTCGAACAGTAGATCATAATATGTAAGGACAAAGATTTGTATTATAATATCACTCTCTATTAAAAAAATACGTAGTAATGTATTGTGCAGTACTCAGTAATTTTTCTGCAACAAAAAAGAAGAGAATGACAGACGGATAATCCAACAATCGGTTAATAGGGCGACGGATAATCGAGATTCTACTGTATGAGGAAGTTACTAGCAAAAATAATTTTAAAAATTACTCAACAAATGACGTAAGTATACGCCAAAGAAATTATGATACTGCACCTAATAGCATTGAACTCTAAACCTTCAACAAACTCTCCTGTGAAATTTTGTCTGTGTGGCTTAGAAATATATCATTCTTACCCCTTCAAATATTGGACATGACATTGTGAATACACAAATAAATAGATAAATAAATAAATAAATAAGTAAATAATAAATGAATTAGTAAACAAATAAATGAATAAATAAATAAATCTATACTAATAATAAATCTGTAGCTGAAATTTTTCTGGTAATACATAACAAAAGTTTCTCTAAAATAATTTGCGATAAGTTTTATTCCTTGAAAAATTTTGATAGGACTGATATTTAATGAGATAAATGAGTTTTAAAATTAAAATAACTGCCATCTAAGGCCGTGTAATGTATTAAAAAACAAATGACTTCGTCTATAAGGGGCCTTGGACAGCAACAATCGAAAGCTATGAAAGATAGCCTACAGAGAATGTTTCTGTATTTGTATGAAGTAATATCGGAAGCTAAATTAACCGATTTGTATAATTATTATTTCACCATTGGAAAGTGTAGTTTCTCTAGATGGACATAATGCTATAATGTTATTACAGTAACTTCCGATATAACATAATATAATATAATATAATATGATATAATATAATATAATATAATATAATATAATACAATTTATGTAATGTAATATTATATAATATAATTTAAGTTATTTGAAGGGTTCAGAACCATAGTGGGTCAAGCGCCATTTACTGAATACGTAGAAAACAAGGGTTAAAATTAAGTTATTACCATAATTCAATGGAAACCTATAACAAGTAAAATAAAATATACACATTAAATCTAAATGATGTCAATGTTCATTAAACTATGGTTGCATGTAATAAAAATTAAGAAACAGGTTAAAGGAATTGTCATGCACCAAATGAGTGTCTATGGACCAAAATGATCGCATTTTAATTATTTGGATGCAATTTAAATTAAATAACATATTAAACGATTTATCCTTCTATCAAACACGAATGTTCCCTGGATCAAACGTCCTATTTTAATTATGTAATTACTTTATATTTATTTCTAACGGGCGCAGCGGAGCGCACGGGTACGGCTAGTAAATAAATAAATAAATAAAAAGTAAATACAGTAGAACCTCTATTATCCGTGGTAACGTAGGGATCGACTGAACGGTTAATCGAAAAAATCGGATAATCCGTACCATAAAATATTTTTGTAAATTAAGTGAATAATACTTGAACTATCGTTATTTCCGAATGTGTTTAACATGCTTGGTAGTGAATCAGAAGTTCACTAATTTAAGTTCGGTTGTCAACGACGTGTTTTTGGGTAAGGAAACTCCTTGTAATGGCTGTCAGCAGAAAGATAGGAATAGTAGAGGTCTCATGTTGTAGATTTACATACTGCATTTCATCATTATTCTTATTTATTTAAAACGTGTATTTATTTATCGTATCTGTTGCTACTTGCATTTATTTCGTATTTTTAACATATATTTTTCTTTGTATTATTTTGCTACCTCTAACTTATTTTACTTTTAAAATCAAGTGCTGTTTTTAAAAAGTTCAATTTTGTCATTTAAATATCACAGGATACAAATAGGAATATTTTACGAAGTAAAGTCAACACATGAGTTATTTTTCCTGAAGTGGGCGTCACAAGTGTTAATATTCCTTTGCCCATATTGTTAAACTACAAATATCGTTTTTCTCAGCAATTGAATCCTCCAGTCTCCAAATGTAAAGCCATCCATTATTATATCTGAAGTAATAAAACGTTTGCGTACCCCTTGCGTTCCGAACCCTATGAGATCAGCTTCATTGTGGATGTCAACGTTATATGAAAGCAGAATTTATTTCGCAGGTAAGAGCGATGAAATACAAGGCTGTGTCGCATGGACCCAGTGTTTCATGAGGATGTAAAACAGTTTCTCAACTAGTTCCGAATTGGCGACAGGAGACACTGATTGGACGATGGATTCAGAATATCATGGTTAACCGGTTATGCAAACCAGTTACTTCGATACAAAAGAAGTCTGGCTGACGTACGTATCAAGTCCGGTTGATTTTCGGGGTAACAGACTCCCAACAAGGTACAAAAAGTACTATCAGCTGTTATTCTCATAAAGAACGTGTCTTTGGGGACCTGAAAGACAGATGTGTAAACGTCACGTTTTCAAATCCATACTGTCTGCTCAATGTATTTTAGCGCCTCATTACTGTACTGTATATAAATTCGGTCGAAACGAATAGCAAGATTTCATGTACCGGTATATTTATTTCTGATGTATAATGCATGAAAGCTTTTTATCTCTCTCTTCACTTTGAGCTATAAAATTATTAATTTGTCCTTAGAATAATTTTAGCGAATTTTTACTGAAAGTGTTATTAGTTAACACGGTAGATCGTTTATTTCGAACGTAAGTCATTATCATTATCATCACAATGACATCCTTCCAATCATTTCGATATGAATCTTTCAATCTCCACCTTCTATTTTCACATTTGCACGGTCCACATCACCTAGCCATCTTGTTTTCGTCTGTAAACTCTTCTACCAACTCAGAAAGCATGGGTAGACATAACGGCTCGGTTAGAAAAGCCAACGTACTATGGTAGGAACGATCATGATTTTAAAATCAAATGTAGGAAACAGAAAACGGATGTAGGTAAATTCTCATTTTTAAATAGAACTATAAATGATTGGAATGACCTACCTGCAGCGGTCTTTGAGGGCTGTCCTTCCTTAAGGAGATTCAAGAATAATTTAAAGAGTTGTGTATAAAGTGAAAATTAAAATTAAGGTGACATTCAACATTTAATTTTTTAAGGTGGCATGTATTTATCTAGCCTGACGAGTTTACTTCCTTGGTTTGAATTGTAAATTATTTAAAAATAGCGTGTAAGAGGGCCTTAGACTAGAAATGTTTAGTTTAAATGTAGTTCTGTTTATAAGTATGCATAAGAATGCAATTATTTGACTTATTTGAACTATTGTATCAGTGAAGCGAGGTGAGTCAGTGAAGTTATGGTTTTACAGTGCAGTGAACAGTTCCGATCAGTGATAATTTATAGCGTCAATGAAATGTGTTCTATAGTGTCAGTGAAATGTGTGCTAAAGTGTCAGTGAAATGCGTCATAGTGCCACTACAGGGAATGAGATGAGAGTAAAGTGAAAGACTATTGAAAATTATGTAGGACCTATACATAATTATGTAGGTTGTGTTGTAAAATTAGGTGTTTTATTTTATGTTTTATTATTATTGTGTTAAATTGTATTGTGTATTCTTATTGTATTGTGTATAAAATTGTATATGTGTCGTAAATTTTATTATGTAGGCTATTGTAAATTGTATTGTGTATTGCTTATCATTTTAACTGTGTATTGTTAATATTGTATATACCACTGCCACCGGGTGCTTGCCCACTTGCAGTGTAAATAAATACATACATATGCAACCAGAATGATTTTTTGAATCCTGTTATTATTCACTCAGAACGTCTCAAGCATACCATTCTTCTGATATTAATATCAATAACAATAACGTCACTTTTGTACAAAATTTTAAGTTCCATATTGTTTTGATTCGTCAGTTTCCCCCGACACAAATTTAATAGGTCCATCAATTTCCCTCAGTACTTTCCCTCCAGGATAAGTAAGATAATGTATTTCAATAAGGAATATAGCCTACTTTATGATTGATTGATTGATTTATTTATTTATTTATTTATTTATTTATTTGATTTAAATGAAGACATAGTGTAGAGAAACAAAATATACTTCTTTTAAGATGAATGAAATGACTATATATTATAAATTAACTAATCCAGTAACATTCAATTATTTATTTGTTTATTCATTCATTTATTCGTTTCTTCGATTATTCACTTACAAACTCCTTTATAGATTATCAAAATTAATATGCTATAAAACAATAATCTTACCAACTCTCCTATATTGCTGTGAAACTTGGATAAAAAAAAAATCCCTTTTTACTTTTGAGAACAAAATCTTGAGGAAGATTTTTGGTCCCATTCAAGAAAATAACACATGGGGAATTTTGAACAACAGGGAACTAATGGATATTTATAAAGATCCGGATATAATAGCCTTAATAAAAATTCGAAGACTACGTTGGCTTGGACACGTTCTACGGCGTGATGAAGACTCTCTTCTACGAAAAGCTTTCGACTATTCTCCAAGATGTACGAGACCTCTTGGTAGACCTCGGTTGGCAGGACCAAGTATTATGATAATCTTTCTACAGTGGGAGGACGACAAGAAGATACAGAGAACAGAGACGAATGGCGATATATCGTGAATGAAGCTAAAAACCTCTTAGGTTTTAAAATACCCTAAATTGATTGATTGATTGATTGATTGATAATTTCTGTTATCCCGTTTCCTTGGACGGCCATGGGCATTCGTTATGAAAAGATCACTTTGCAACGCAATAAGAATCACAAAATCTTTTCTTTGACCATTAACATTTTCTCACATTTACTATTTTCTCTCAAACGAAGGCAACAATCTCAAACATATATCCCGTGAAATAAACGAAAGAAGGATGTTATACAAACATTTAATGAAATCTAATGAACAACAGCTGTAGCAGCTGGAAACAAACAGAAAATAGTAATACGTTACAAGAGCGGTATGTTGACGTTTTCATGGTCGAGGAAAAGATTGAAAAAGCGAAACGTAGTTGAGCTTTTTTAATTTCCGAGAACATGAAAACAAACATACCGCTCGTGTATCGTACATTATTTTGTGCGAAGATCGTTTATTACATACCTGAAAGACGAATTTCTAATTAGTTGCAATGAAATCTCCATGTTGGTTTCTGTTTAATGACGGCAACTTCGGAAAACCAAAATATCTTTCTTCAACATTGTTGCTATAAAATGTTTTCTGTGTTTACTATACTCCAGCAGGCCGTGATATACGTCTGTCTTTTTTTCCCCCAGTCTATAAATGCGAACTTAAAACAAACGGTAAGGTTATGTAATGATTTATTTTTCATTTTAATATTTTAACAATATTATTTATATAACATATTGCAGTAATGACATCGGCATCTGGAATCTTGTTGATTTTTTCACGGCTTCCTTAATGTTACTTGTATCAGGAATGCAATAAGTTTCGTGGAGTAGTAGACTTTATTTAATTTTTGCAAATATTTAAAAACAATAATTAACATAGCAATTTAGGTGAAATTGCAGTGGTAAGTTTCCAATTTATAATTATTACTATGTTAAACGTCTCTAAAAATAATATGTTAAAAGCCTAAAGCAGTAAATTGAATGTCGCGCTTAAGCGGTAAGAAGAGGGAAATTGTTACGTGTGTTACGTTGGGAATACTGAATGTGGTATTTCACACTTACCGCGTATTGGTTCTGTGCGGAAAACAAGCAAATACGGACGATCTCGCACAAAAGCCTTTATTACAGCAGTAAGAAGCTATAAGCAATTCCCATGGAAGTACAGTATTTAAGTATTGGCTGGATAACACGGAAGGGCCTGCTGTGCTGTAATTTAGGGGCCGAATTTCCCGTAAGGGTGGAAGAGTCATTTCTTCGGCCACCCAAGTCCCTACTCTACCCATGCTCTAAGGCCCGGCCACACAGAGGATCCCGGGTCCGAACTTGGCCTAGTTAATTAGGATTACACTCCTGACGCTGCGAACCCACCAGGAGGGGGACCTGCCCCGCCGGAACCCTACAGGGGAACCCCTGCTGGTCCTCAACATTCCCTAAAAGCCGACAGAAACCAGATTACGTGTCAACGCAAAGGGGAACCTTTTGTTATTTTTTGTTACGATATTTTAATGAGTCTGTGTTTATGTGTGTACTTTAAATGCAAATCAATTGCCTTATAAAAATAACATAAAAAGTAGGGATCCACAGATTTTGTTGCAGTTACTCTGCCTCAGCTGACTGTTCATTAGGCCCATGCATTGAACAGATAATGTATGCATGGAAAGAATTTATGTATAAACAAAACGGACAATAATTCTTGGAATAAATTTCTTACACAGAGCAGGTTATCCCAAACGTTTCGGATGAGCTGACCGTTTTCCTCATAGTCGGAATGACTCCAAACCGTCTCAGTTCTTGTACTTAAATGTCCTCCTCTTCAAGGGTAAGAGATCAAACCAAGAAAAAATTTCAGAAGCCTCTTGATCCAAACTGTGCTCGGGAGCAAGCTCAGATCCTGGTTTAAGGGGAGAGGATGGTATTTTTTGGTGAAAAATGAGTAAATTTAAAAGAAAAAACATTCTTTAAAATACCCTTTGATATGTGTGGAATGTATTGCATAACATTTTGTGGATATTTGTGCCCTTATCGGATGTTGAGTCGCCATTTTAAACTTGCTGCGCTATGGATTTTTAAATCACACGTCCGCTTTTATCGGTTTACGGTAACTTCATTTTTTTTTTTTGCTACATTGCCAGACAAAAATGGATATAATTTCTGAAGTATTAAAGATACATGCATGAAATTTAGAACACACATTCTTTAGATTATTAGGAAACCTTTCTCTTTAACAGAATTTTATTAATTGATTTCATTTTGAAAATACGTCCGTTTGTTTGCAAGAAAGGAAAACAGAAAATTGTTATTAAATTTTAATTGTTTATTTTACAAACGCAGGGACTAATATCAAAATTCTGTTACAGACAGTTTGTAGAACATGCTTTTGCAAATACATTGCAAAAAACTGTTAGAATCTATCTTTAAAAACGGTTTAGATATATCGGTTTTAGTACAATCCTGCATTGGGTATATTTTTTTGAAATTTGGGCCCCCCAATCATTTTTTTTTCAAAATATTTTTATTTGGTTGAGTTGCCACAGCTATGAGCTCTCTACATACAAACAATTAATATTTTACACCAAATAGGAAAAAAGTTAAAAAATATATCATCCTCTCCCCTTAACTGACGAGCTGGATGTGTTTTACGAGCTTTTACTCAACTGTAAGGTAAGTGTCAGATAATTACGTGAATCCTCGGTCACTCGCCGAAACAGAATCTCGCTATTATCAATTCCATCGACGCTAGATTACCTTGTAATTGATACAGCGTCGTTGAATAAAAAAAAAATTAAAATTCATGATGCAAATATGGCCACAGTACTGTTCTGTAGCTAATTGATATGATAACCAAAAGTTAGTGGCAGTATGTCGAACCCCGTGTTAGGAAGTGTACATAATCAGCGACATTAGTGGGTAGTAGTAAAACTGCTTCCACAGACCTTCTTTATTTGATTTGTTGACAACGGATTAAGACGGTGTTATAATATTGCGTTTGTCTTGTATTTCCTTTCAAGTAAAGTTTCTATATAACATTTTATAACTTGTTCAATGCTCGTTACATACATCCAATGCTTATTTAAAATACATTCATAATGAACTGAAATATAGCTGATTTTTCGAGAGGTGTTGGATAAAGGTAATAAGGCCATATGGATATGCGGCTATGTCCAATTTGTGATGTGTACGTACATGCATGAGGAACTTGTTGGATTCATAAAATATTTATTTGTCACACATATACCCATTGATTTTCTATTCTCATTTTTGTGTTTATTAACTTTGTCATTAATATTATTTCTTCTTTTTTTCAAATTGCAATATTTCATAGACCTAGTCACAAATTATTTGTGGGAATATTTTTTGAAGCTAAGAACCATTATTTTCAATCCAAACTTCATTAATCATCAATAAATGTTTTTCTTTAGAAAATAATGAATTTACTTTCCAAAATAATACATTTTCTTTCTTCTGTCCATATTAGCTTCGTATGGACATATGAAGAGTTCGCGGGAAAAACGATGAATGTCACAGTTTTCTTAAGGTTGATGTCATTATCTAATTCAATGGATCACTGCGAAGTTTAATGTTGTTCTTATGAAAAATGGTAAAAAGGAGAATTATCATCACGAATACATTAATCCTTGCCTTTATTTTCTATAGAAACAGCACTACATCTTGCAGTTATAGACTTAATTAGATCATTATCTAATCCTTAACAGAAATGTGACATTCATCGTTTTTCCCGCGAACTCTTCATATTACTTGAACAATGTAAGGTCTTTCAAAATGTAGAATATAAAACATTCTGGTTTAAAGAAAAGTCTTGGATTATTTTTCTATGTACTGTATCCATAAAGAATCAAAGTTCATGCAAACACACGAAGTTTTTATTTAGGGAATACCACAGTCATGAATAAATTAATTCAAATTAAGGTCGCCATATACTTTCAGGTACTTTAGTACAGTTAACATAAGTGAGTTAAAAAGAAATTAGGCAAATTCTTAATGATAGTGAAGTTGAATGGGAAGAGAAAGTTAAAATCTAATGATTTATTAATCTGATCTTGTATGGTGTGTTCTGTTTTCCTTGTTAGTCAACACATTAAGTCAAAAATATTACTCTTGAGACTTATAAAGAAATAATAAATTCCTGTTGCTTAAGGGGAAACTATGGTGAAATAATGGCGATAAAAATACACTTTATTTTTATATAATATTTGAACCTTCTAGTTTCATAATATTGTTTCTTTCCCTATTTGGGAGCTCTTCAAACTTTGCCACGTGATTTTTATATATTGCAATAGAGAAAAATGAAATTTGAAAACATTACAAAATGCTCTCTGTGGCTACACAGACGAACCCCGTTTTAATCCAAACCCTTCGTCTATTTAAGACACCATCCCACAAATATGGCCAAACATACGTGGCGTGAGTGAGTTGAGAGGAATGTCTTTTTTTAATGCTGTTTTCTGGGGTTTAAAATTTTAAGCAGTTTCTTGAATAAAAAAAGCTCCTTGCATAACAGTTATTCTCAGATTGGTCTGAAACTTCTCATAGAATTCAATTAAATGTTGATAAGTAAACCTTTAATAGCGTTTATATGAAATAGGCTATTAATATTAAGTTCATATTCATATTTCACTTATATTAAAATATGTTGTAACAGTAAATTCATGAAATTAAAAAAAAAATATTGTGAGACTCTATTTAGAGTGAGGTCAAAAAGCTAATTAATTTCCATTCCCGTAACTATTTTCAAGCTTCTGAGCAGAATTAACTAAAAATTTTTATGCTCGACCATGCCGAAATGTAGTAATTATACACCTGGTAGCAGACCTTTAATGTATGTCATTAAAGTACACCTACTCATTAAAGGTCAGGTCTTTCAGCCAATGACGACTCAGGTTACAACTGTTCAGCCAATGACAGGTCAGCTTTCTACCGTTATAAAACCGCAAGTATCGATTATTCTCGGATATGCAATCGAAAGAGAATTAGCGAAAAGTCACGGAGGCTGGAAATTCAATACTGCCGCAGAAGGTTATGTTCTGTTACTATAATAATTAGCGTTAATTGTAAATAATATTCAAATAAATACAATTTGTCATCTCGTTGTTCAATGTCTAATTTAATTTCAATGTTATCTCTGTAGGTTCTTATGGCCTAGCAAGGTCAATGTGGACATCTGTTCCTCGGAAAAAATCAATACTTTCGCGTCTGCGCACATTTCACAACATGCGGGACATTGCTAAAAAATTAATAATATCAAGTTAGAAATATGGTTGAGCATAAAAAGTCGTATGAAACTCGCCTATAATGGTAATTAAGAAGCTCGTATGAAAATTATGAAACTCGCTTGCGCTCGTTTCATAAATATCCATACTCACTTCTTAATTACCTTCATTATAGGCTCGTTGCATAATGTACTATTCTTTTCCTATTTGGGAGCTCTTCAAACTTTGCCACGTGATTTTTATATATTGCAATAGAGAAAAAAGAAATGTGAAAACATTACAAAATGCTCTCTGTGGCTATACAGACGAACCCCGTTGTAATCCAAAACCTTATCTATCTAAGGTACCGTCCCATATAATCAAATATGGCCAAACATACGTTGCGTGAGTGAGTTGAGAGGGATGTTTTTTTTAATGCTGTTTTCTCGGGTTTAAAATTTTAAGCAGTTTCTTGAATTAAAAAAAAAAGCTCCTTGCACAACAGTTATTCTCAGATTGGTCTGAAACTTCTCATAGAAGACAATTAAATGTTGATAAATAAACCTTTATTAGCATTTATATGAAATAGGCTATTAATATTAAGTTCCTTCGGAGCATATTCATATTTCATTTAGGCTAATCAATTTCTTTTCCCGTGACTATTTTCAAGCTTTTGAGTAGAATGAACTAAAAATTTTAAAATCTTTTCCGCAAGGAATCATTTTAGTGACGTCAATATAAAATATATAATAATTTAAAAACTATTAGTCCTAATGACATCAAATTTTGTACGGATGATAATATTGTCGACAGGTTTATGTATTTAAAATTCATGAATTTTCTATGGAAATTGTGGAATTTTTAAAGTGACATAAGCGTCCCCATAAGGAAATTGTAATTTATGATACTCGCAGGGCTTGCTGATTGAATGCGCGTCATCTGTTCAAGGACACCTCCTCCAGCTTCTTCTAATTCCAGTTCTTCGGTTAACCGTAAATTCGACGTTGCTGCTGTTTTATTGCCAAACGTGATCCAAAATTGTCTTCTGATAATTATATTTAAATACTTATAGCTCTGGTTTCTTTATATGGCCACAGAATTTAACAAGGCTCAATTTAAGGTTACATGGCATCCGCGAATTCTGATGCAGACCTACACGCCTATGTACAGAGTCATACAGCTTTACTTTTTTATGAAGATAAGCAACTGCAGTTGATATAATGGGGTGCAAACATCTGCTCATTCGGTACAGTCTAGATAAAAAGTAAGATTTGTATAGATATTCGCACTTCTTTTGTCATGCGTTACCGACCGCAGTGCAGAATCTATAGGTATGTACGAGGGACACGCATCTTTTGTCTGCCTTTACTTGTGTAGGAAAAGTTCATTCGATTCAGTGATTTATTCTTTATACTTGGTACCCAGCTGAATTAATTAAATTTAACATATTTAGGCCCTCAATATTTACTGAGCCAGCTCCAGAATGTTTTATAGAATGCTTACCTTTTTTTTGACATGAGAGAGGATGAAGGTTATCCTAAACTTACAACACTATCTAGGAAAGTTTTAATTATTGTATTCTGAAAGCAAGATAGGTCTACTGGAGTTATAGTACAAGAAAATATACATTTGAATTTATTAATAACTAGCTGTACCCGTGCGCTCCGCTGCACTTGTTAGAAATAAATATAAAGTAATTACACAATTAAAATAGGACATCTGGTCCAGGAAACATTCGTGTTTGATAGAAGGATAAATCTTTTAATATGTCACTTAAATTAAATTGTATTTAAATAATTAAAATGCTATCATTTTCGTCCAGAGACCACTCATTTAGTGCAATGATAATTCCTTTAACATGTTTCTTAATTGTTATTACATGCAAATAAATAAAATATGATCATTTGGTTCAGAGAACATCGGTTTTTGGTGCAATTTGGTCCCATCAAAATTTTGCTTGGAATGAAACGTATCGGAAATCATTTTTAAAGAAACTTTTGTTATGTAACATTTTTCACAAAAAATCAATAATAAGCGAGATATTTCGGTTCATTTAATTCAGGCCCCCTTATAACCCCCCCTTTAAATAAATTATTTTGAATGCTATAGGGCCTATAACCTAAAATGTAAGTTACAAAGAACTTAATTTATATTCCAATTTTCATATAAATCGGTTCAGCCATTATCGCGTGAAAAAGTAACACACATCCAGACAGACAGACAGACATACAAAGAAAAATTTCAAAAAAGCGATTTTCGGTTTCAGGATGGTTAATTATACATGTCAACACCAATTATTTTTGAAAAATCGAAAATTACAAGAAAAATTTCGGCTACAGATTTATTATTAGTATAGATGTGTATTGTTAAAATTAATACAATAGGCTATATGAAAAAATTAATAGAAATTGAAATGAGGTTCCTTACATAAGACCTAATTACTCACAAAAACAGAAAAATAAATTTAAATACAGAGTGGCGCAAAATTCAGTTTCTTCTAAGTAATCAATAAGAAGACAAGACGTGGTCAGATTTAGGTTTAATTCGGTAACAATAGTTGGCAGCACTACATAAACACATTCATTTGTCCGTCGTCACGTGAGTCAGCTATTGTTGTTATTATTGAGTGAAATCTGTGTTCTGTTCTGTGTTTGTAACGTTCTTTGCAATGGCACATAAGTTTACTAATGAACAATTCATTACTGAAAAACACTTTCCTCCTTGAGTTCTGAGGACTTGCTACAAATGCTTGAGCAACCAATTGAGCATTTTCTTCGCTACGGAAGTAGCATGGCCTCGAATTCTATATCTCGACTGTATACCTTAATCAAGGTAACAGGGGTGATGAGTCGGTATTGAATTATAAAACACAGGTAGCACAATAAGCCTAAGGCTACGGTGCGTCCGGAGCAATGATGGGCCTAAATGTTGGAAAGAAAAAAAAACATGGCCGCCCACATCTTGACGCATCTCCAATGTTTCCCATCCTTTCAAATTTTAAGTTAAGTTTCCGTAAATGTTGCCGAGTAAATGTCGTACTGAAGTCGTTATGAATTCTGGCAGTCTCTTGTCACATTTCCACCACAACTGAAGCATGTAAATGCGTTGTTTATTAGTAAACTTATGTGTCATTGCAAAGAACGTTGCACAACACAGAACAGAACACAGATTCCACTCAATAATAACAATAGCTGACTCACGACTGACGACGGACAAATGAATGTGTTATGAAGTGCTGCCAACTATTGTTACCGAATTAAACCTAAATCTAAGGATGTCTTGTCTCCTTATTAATTTACTGCGTAAGGGGAAACTGACTTTTGAATGAAAATATAATCAGCATAAATCTGAAAAAAAAAAGTGATGGAAGATATTTTGCTTTACTTACTTACAAATGGCTTTTAAGGAAGCCGCAGGTTCATTGCCGCCCTCACATAAGCCCTTCATCGGTCCCTATCCTGTGCAAGATTAATCCAGTCTCTATCATCATATCCCACCTCCCTCAAATCCATTTTAATATTATTCTCCCATCTACGTCTCGGCCTTCCCAAAGGTCTTTTTCCCTCTGGTCTCCCAATTAACACTCTATATGCATTTCTGGATTCGTCCATACGTGTTACATGCCCTCCCATCTCAAACGTCTGGATTTAATGTTCCTAATTATGTCAGGTGAAGAAAACAATGTGTGCAGGTCTGCGTTGTATAACTTTCTCCATTCTCCTGTAACTTCATCCCTTTTAGCCTCAGATATTTTCCTAAGAACCTTATTCTCAAACACCCTTAATCTCTGTTCCTCTCTCAAAGTGAGAGTCCAAGTTTCACAACCATAAAGAACAACCGGTAATATAACTGTTTTATAAATTCTAACTTTCAGATTTTTTGACAGCAGACTAGATGACAAAAGCTTCTCAAGCGAATAATAACAGGCATTTTCCATTTGGTTTTACAGGGTACTAAATTATTATATAGGGTGGAAGTGATATAATTGTGCAGATTGAAATGGGCAATAGAATACAATAGCCTACAATAAATAAAAAAAACCTGCTAAGCATTTTACAATTAAGTGCATGATTAATTTGAAGAAAATGCTGAAACCCTGCTTAGTTTAGAAATAATGCGTCGTCGACTAACGTACTAATGCTACTCACACGAACCCAGGTCCGAATAGCAGTATTCCGTCGCTTAGTCATTGCAGTAGAGTTGCCAGACTTTGTAATGGCAGGGAATAATCATGTATTTAATTTGAAAGAAAACCGTCCACTTTTTTTGAAGCTGGAAATAAATAAATCATTGCTTACAGTTTCTCTATTGACAAGACTAAATTCGGAATCGTATGGATAGTACTTATCGAGTAAAACATTTAGGGGAAAATTATTTTTTTCTGAGAAAAGTATTCATTTATGACTAATATGGTATTAGAAACTTTTGTTGTACACAAACGAAGTTGCTGCAATCTATTCAGTTTTATTACTTCTGTTCTGTATAAGTTATATTCTCTTTAAGATAAAAAATTAAACAAGAGAGTCAGAAATTCGAAGTCAGAAATATGTGTCAGGAATTGCTATAATTTTCCACTGAAGTTCTTAGAATGAAATGGCAAATTGAATATGTTATTCTTGTCGTCTTGATGCTAGTGACAAAAAAGTTCAAACCAAGTAATGCTATAATTATAATAACTTGTGATTTGAAATTTGTATGTCACAAAATAAGCAATTATAATATGAATAAATACATGTATGAATGTAATTCAAGCTTGGTTACTCATCCATGTTTCATATCATGAAAATTTCTCAAAGTCTCCTAACTGTGACTTCTTTCGATGTATGTCGTCTCTAAAATTCATGAAATATATCTTTCAAGTCGAGAAGACATTTGGAATTTAATTCCGGCAACCATCACGGTAATATATGAGACCACCGCGCTTGGATGATTTCATGGCACAAAACGTGTTTAAATTCAAATTAGCATCGCATTCCAACACTAACATTGCTCGAGGATATGCATGTTATGTCCCACACATAAAATCGTAATGGTTCTTTTAATAAGTTGCATAAAACGGACTGAAAGGATTTCATTCTTATTCACAATTAAACTGTGTATACCAACATAGCTGAATGCAGTCTGTTAGAATTCACAAAGGTTAACAGTAAATGCGACAACTCATTGCAAATAATAGCCTACATTCAATATACCTACATATATAAATATCAGATCTCAACCTGAAGAGTCTGTACTGAAATATGTTTATCTAGTTCGAAACTTATGAACATATGAATAATAAATGAAAATAACTGTGTATATTTTTATATAGCCTATAGCTATAAGCGGATTTAATAATAATTTAAGAAACTATAAATTCAAAAACATATTATCATCCATCGAATATATACATTTAAAACCATCTAACGACAGAAAGTTAAAACTAATGACTACTGAAACTATATAGGCCTAAGCCTACGTGTGATAGTTCATAGTTTACAATGTAGACTGTGTATGAGCGGTAACATTTAGAAACTAAATCCCAATAACTTACGTCATAAGAAAATAATAATAATAATAATAATAATAATAATAATAATAATAATAATTTATTTTAGCTGGCAGAGTTAAGGCCGTAAGGCCTTCTCTTCCACTCAACCAGCCAAAAAAGTATATACATATGCATGAACTTACAAAGAATTCAACAATTTGATTTAGATTAGAGTTACATGTATACAAGAGTTATTTACGAATTAAACAACAAAATACTATGAACTATTAATTAAACACTGAATAAACTGTGTAGCAGAATTAAGCTAAAATACGAAATGTAATATTAATAAAGCAAATAAATGGAAGAAAAATTAGAGAAAAATAAAGAGAAGTGGGAAATAAGAATTAATAGCAATTGTATTTCATTTAGAGGAGCTGTCAAGGGCAGAGGTCATTCAATAACGAAATTGAAGGTACAGGAGAAATTAATGGAGATACAGCTCTCTTTACTTGACTCCCGAAGAAGCTCATCTAATAATCTTATTGTTCTCGGTCGGGTATGAATCCGTGAATATCGGAAAATAAGAACAAAGGAAATAATTAGAAGCTTAAGATAAAGGACAAGAACTAGAATATAAAGCACAAGTATTGTAAGAAAAGGTACATCAATAAAGAAGGTTGAAAATGCATATAGAAGGTGAAGAAAATTACAAAGAAACAGAATAATTAGGGGTGCTATTCATAGACATTTCGGTAGCCTGCGCTACGAGCGTGCTAAACTAGCCCCGGCTATCGACTGGTTACTTGTACGGGATTCATGTCATATCACATCATATCATATCATATCATATCATATCATATCATATCATATCATATCATATCATATCATATCATATCATATCATATCATATCATATCATATCATATCATATCATATCATATCATATCATATCCCTAACACTGGTTTATGAATACGAAAAACGTTAGTTCGCTGATCATCCACCGGAAGCCCGCGCTAAGAATGTCTATGAATACGGCCCATGGCTAAATAGTAAAATGATAAAATTAAGAGAAAGAAAATTAAGAAAATTAAAGAAATAAATAGAGAAAGAAAAGTATTATTGACCTAAGAAATAAAATCAGAAAATTCTGAAGTATAGAAATTGAAAGAAGGAAACTAGACGATTAAGGACTTGGAGGAGAACAAAAGGGTTAAGATCTAGAAGATTAAGAGGATGGAGTAGAACTCGAGGTTTAAGAATTTGGAGGAAGAAAACTAGAGGGTTACTACTGTGCTCCAACCACGAGAAAGTCTCCGCCGGATGAGACGAAGGAGGGTAATGCTGTGAATGAATGTTGATGTCATAAGATGTCATAAGGTCACACAGTGGGTACTCGTATCTCTATTGGCTAGCTCTCACAGCACGAACCATAACATTGATACAGACATATTGATACTACCCTAGTTACAAAATTAGATCACAGTTAATCTCCTGGTCTTTTAATCTCTTCATACATTAAATAACATATGTAGGAGAGCGCATGGTTTTTAAACTGGCATTATAACGGTAGGCCTAATATTATTTATCTACTTCGTTCCAATAGATGACGCAATAGTAAGCACATTCCATTCACAGTTGATCTCCTGGTTGGAGAACAGTAGATATGAGATTAAGAAGCTGGAGGAGAACTAGAAGTTTAATAATAGCCTATGAAGGAGGAGAACTACAGAATTGAGAAATAGAAGGTTAAGAAGTTAAGAGGAGGATTACATACTAGAATATTAAGAAGTTGGAGAACTAGAGGTTTAAGAACTTGAAAGAGGAGAACTAGCGGATTGAGAACTAGTAGATTAAGAAGTCGGAGAGGAGAAGTAAATGATTAAAAACTAGAAGGTTAAGAAGTTGGGGCGTTGAGGGAGAGAAATAGAGGATTAATAAGTTGGTCGGGGCAAGTTACCTGGTTGAGGTTTTTTCCGAGGTTTTCCCTCAACCCAATTTGAACAAATGCTGGGTAACTTTCGGTGCTGGACCTCGGACTCATTTCACCGACTTATCACCTTCATCTCATTCAGAAGCTAAATAACCTCAGATGTTGATACAGCGTCGTAAAATAACCTACTTAAAAATGAACTTGAAGGAGGAGAAGTAAAGGATTAAGAACTAGCAGCTTAAGAAGTTAGGGAAGGAAAAGTAAAAAATTAAAAACTAGAAGATTGAGAAAGGTGCTGAGGAAAATATTTGGGGGCTAAGAGGGATGAAGTTACAAGAGAATGGAGAAAGTTACACAACACAGAACTGCACGCATTGTATTCTTCACCTGACATAATTAGGAACATTAAATCCAGACGTTTGAGATGGGCAGGACATGTAGCACGTATGTGCGAATCCAGAAATGCATATAGAGTTAGTTCGGAGGCCAGAGGGAAAAAGGCCTTTAGGGAGGCCGAGACGTAGATGGGAAGATAATATTAAAATTGATTTGAGGGAGGTGGGATATGATGATAGAGAATGGATTAATCTTGCTCAGGATAGGGACCAATGGCGGATTTATGTGAGGGCGGCAATGAACCTCCGGGTTCCTTGAAAGCCAGTAAGTAAGTAAGAAGATTGAGAAGTTGCAGGATAACTAGAGAATTACGAACTTTGAGGAAGATAAATAGAAAATTACGAAGTTGGAGGAGAAAAAGTAGAGAATTAAAGGAGATGGAGGAGAAGTAGAGGTTTAAGAAGTTGAAGAAGAAGTAGAAGTTTAAAAGTTTGGAGAACTAGTAAAAAATTAAAAACTAGAAGATTAAGAAGTTGAAGGATAACAAGAGGTTCACGAATTTTCAGGAAGATAAATAGAGGATTAAAAAGATGGAGTAGGAAAGGTATAGAATTGGTGAAGGATGAGTAGAGAATTGAGGAGATGGAGAACAAGCAGAGGATTTAGAAGGAATAGAGATTTAAGATACTGTAGAAGAAGTAGAGATTGAAGAAATTGGAAGAGAAGTAAAAGTTTAAAGAATTGGAGAAGTAGAGGATTCAGAACTTGAAGGAGCAGAAGTAGAGGATTGACAAGTTGAAGGATAAGGAGAAGTGAAGGATTATGAAAATGGAAAAGAAGGGGGAAAATTAGAGGGTTAAAAGCTGGAGTATCAGGAGAAGGAAAGGTTAAAGAGTTTGGGGAAGGTGAAGGAGATGTTTAAAATGTTGGCGTAGGAGGAGGGCTTTAAAAACTTTGAGTGAGATTTTTGATTAACAAGTCTGAGAAGAAGATTAACTAGTAACTTAGTTGAAGTTGATGTAGAAAGATATCGTGCAGAAGAATAGAACTGAAAGATAAAAATAAGGAAGTAGAAGAATTTCAAGATTGAGAAATAAGTTGGAGAGAATTAGGACTTTAAAAAGATGAAGAAGGGTAAGGAAAAGATATAAAAATATAAGATGATAGTCAACATGGAATATATTATTCTGGGATTTATTCTTGTTCTTTGGGTTACTCACGTGAATACTTATTATTATTTTTGCATTGATTTCCTTTAAATTTATTAATTTTAGATAGATAGAGATATTGTTGCATTTTTGTTATAATTACTTAAGTAGTTTAATCTAATAAAATATTGATTTGTGGTGTCAGTGTTATAATTTATTTATCTTAGGTTATGATATATATACAGTATATATGTTAGCTCAGTCGGCAGACTCGCTGGGCTGCTGATCCGGAGCTGCGTTCGGGCTTGGGTTGGATCCCCCTTTGGTCTTTGGTTTCTTCCGAGGTTTTCCACAGCCGTGGGACTGAAGCCGGATGGTCTATGGCGAGTCCTTGGCATCAACTCCTTTGATTAGATTACCCCCCCTTTTATTTGATTACCTGGTTGGGTTTTTCCGAGGTTTTCCCCAAACCAAAAGGCAAATGCCGGGTAATATTTTGGCGAATCCTCGGACCTCACCTCATCTCACTACATCTCGCCAAAATATTGTAAAAAATTGCACAAAATTGTAAAAATTGTAGAAATTACTAAATTGTAAAACTATAAAAATTTGTAAAAATTGTAATTGTAATATTGTAAAATTTTGACTTGTTCCACATATTAAAGCTTCATTGCTCATGTAAGATCTATGGAATAAAATAAATGAATGAATGAATGAATGAATAAATGAATGAATGGATGAATGAATGAATGAATGAATAAATGAATGAATGAATGAATGAATGAATACAAATTTGTTTTATTAGATTGATTTCTTTCTTTATTTTTAGAATTATTTTAGTATTTTTAGGTTTTTATTTTATTCTTAATGATATAATTTATTTTATTGAATGGGACATTACCTTTAATTCTGGGTTTATTTTTATAGCATTTTTATTTGATTGAATATCCTGGATGTATCAATTTCCTTCGTCAACGCATTGGAATAGCGGTTCAGCAAGGGAATGCTATCTCCATCCTGGGACCATTTCCTAACTCTATTTCGATGGATGAGATCATTCTCATGTAATGTAAATTATGAAAATTGTTTATTAAAAAAAAAAGAACCTAAGATACATACCTAAAAAAAAATATTGTGAATAACGTAATGGATATAGCCCTGGTGTTGATTAATTTATGTAAAATTGTATACAGTTCTGTAGAATAATAGGCCTATACATTTTATAGATTTTGTTTTCTTTATTTTTTCTTTAGTTATTTTATATAGTGATGATTATATGGATGGAGATATAAATATTAATCATAATTATAAATAGAAAGATACATTTTTAAAAACCAGGCTGTCTATACCGGTATTTACAAAAGTAACAAGTAGAAGGATAAGAAGTAAAATTAAAAAATAAAGACGGTAAGAAGATGAAGAATTATTAAACAAGAAATGTAAGGATATGTGAAGGAAGATAATTAAAAAGATAAGTGGGAATAGGTTAAGCAGTAGTTTAGTTTAAGTTCAGCTTCAATTTGTTCCAGATGTGTGCTTGATCAATGATGTGGTGGCAAGCTCAAGATAATTCAGCAAAGGCATATTCTTTATTTATGAATTTTACTTTTTGTTACCAGTACAGCAAAACAGTATGATTTATCGTATGGCATTAGGCGCTCATTTTTAATGAATCCCGAGGCTCTGCGATACAAGAACGTGTGTAAGCTGCGCTGGAATTAATTCGTCTTGGACGAGAGTGATTTGACTTGTAGGCCGGGTTTCATTCCCTTGCAGGAGATGGAAGTTGGCAGGATCTGTAGATATTCATCAAAGAAGGAATCGTGAATGCGTGAGGCGGCGTCTTCTTCAGAATGTGCCTTATAAGTGCAGCGCTGTGCCCAGTAGCCGAGATATAGATGTCTGTTGCGATATGTCGGCCGGAGGAAGAGAGCTTGTCAGCAAGTCTCTGCTACAGGATTTGATTTTGATTGGCATAAGAGAGCGCAGGCCAATAAATAAATTCTCAACAAGAGAGGAAACCATATTTCTGCTACAACTGCTGTGTTTCTTCCAAGCTAACGATGCCGATTTCGGAAATAAAATATTTTTCGAAAGAATTTAGTGATAATCTACATAAACTATGAGACAATCACTTGCGAATAGAGTTGAAGGTTTCCTTACTTAGGATACAGAATTTCAAAATATGTTACATACTTACTTACAAATGGCTTTTAAGGAACCCGAAGGTTCATTGCCGCCCTCACATAAGCCCGCCATCGGTCCCTATCCTGTGCAAGATTAAGCCAGTCTCTATCATCATACCCCACCTCCCTCAAATCCATTTTAATATTATCCTCCCATCTACGTCTCGGCCTCCCTAAAGGTCTTTTTCCCTCCGGTCTCCCAACTAACACTCTATATGCATTTCTGGATTCGCCCATACGTGCTACATGCCCTGCCCATCTCAAACGTCTGGATTTCAAGTTCCTAATTATGTCAGGTCAAGAATACAATGCGTGCAGTTCTGTGTTGTGTAACTTTCTCCATTCTCCTGTAACTTCATCCCGCTTAGCCCCAAATATTTTCCTAAGCACCTTATTCTCAAAAACCCTTAACCTATGTTCCTCTCTCAGAGTGAGAGTCCAAGTTTCACAGCCATATAGAAGAACCGGTAATATAACTGTTTTATAAATTCTAACTTTCAGATTTTTGGACAGCAGACTGGATGATAAGAGCTTCTCAACCGAATAATAACACGCATTTCCCATATTTATTCTGCGTTTAATTTCCTCCCGAGTGTCATTTATATTTGTTACTGTTGCTCCAAGATATTTGAATTTTTCCACCACTTCGAAGGATAAATCTCCAATATTTATATTTCCATTTCGTACAATATTCCCGTCACGAGACATAATCATATACTTTGTCTTTTCGGGATTTACTTCCAAACCGATCGCTTTACTTGCTTCAAGTAAAATATGTTACATATGGTTTGTTTATTTTATTTTCCTGTAATTAATTTGTCATCTCTCTTATAATATTGTGACGTAGGCCTACCTCTATTTTTACTGCCATTTAACACACAAGCAATATTCCTTTTTCTATAGAAATGTTTGGTTACTGAACATAATTTGATGTGTCCGTATATTAATTACAATATTTATGTTCAACAGATTAAATATTTAATTTTAAGGAGAGAGATTTTTTTGTTATGTTGTGGTAAATAAGGCTGTAAACCAGAATCCTTTTCGATTTTTTCATGTGAATTATATGCAATTAGGAAATTGCTACAGTATATTCTAAATAAAGACCATAACAATTCCATCATATTTTCAGACTCTTTAAGCTCGTTAAACGCGCTGAGTAATGTTTGGACAACTGATAAATTAACACAAGACATTCAAATCTTATATCGTCGTGTGAATGCAAGAACTAGGTAACTCGAAATTTCCGTTTTTTAGTTACCTCTTTTATAGCATAGCAAAAATCGCACAAAATGTAATGCAAGAACTTGGTAACTGGTCGAACGATACCAGCGACATCTATTTTGCAATATAACAAATAGGTGAATGAAAACGAGACATATTCCTTAGTGCAATAAATAAGTAAATAAACAATGTCACAAAATATGAAAAATCAAGTTACCTAGTTCTTGCATTCACACGACGATATCATAAACTTATAGCAAAAGGAAAAGAAGTTATTTTCATCTGGATACCCTCTCATTGTGGCATTGCAGGCAACGATGCAGCTGATAGAGAAGCCAAACAAAGCACTATACCCTCGATTATACCTTCTTATCACATCGAGATTTCATTTCCCTCATAGACAATAAATGTAAAGAATCATGGATTAAACTTTAGACTCTCAATCCCTCCAGGAAACGTTACGAAGTCAAGTCAAAATGCTCCATTAATATACCGATCCACAAGCTTAATAGAAAAGACCAGGTTTTATTATCATGATTAAGAATTGGACATACAAAATTAACCCATTCCTACCTCATATCAAGAAATGAACCACCAACCTGTGAAACCTGTCATTGCTTCCTCACCGTCAAACATGTCACCATAGAATTCCGAAGATACCACACCTCAAGGAAAAAGTACAACATACCAAACAATGTATCTACAGCACTCAACAGTACAAACGTTCTTCCACAAGTAATTCAATTCTTTAAAGAAATTTCCTTGCACAATATGATTTGATTGTAAAATTTATACTGTTCATATACTCTGTTCATTATTTCTTTTGTTTACTTATTTATTTTTTTACCTCTAGACACATTGTAATGTATTGTGTATTTTGTTTGTAATCTTCATTGCTTGTCTTGTATTGTTCTGTATATGAATACTGTGGTCGCAAAAAGACCCAGCAGTTATGCGACCTAAAGTAAATCTAAAAAAAAAAAAGGCTATAAACGTAATTGATTGAAGAAAATGTTGAATTATAAATATTTTTATTGAATACAACTTTTTAAGTTATTGTTCATTTGTTCGTATAGTACAGGGTGGACGTGATATAACTGTGAATATTGAAGCGGTAATAGAATAAATTAAAATAAATTATAAAAAAACTTCTGCGTTTGTAATTAAATGCATGGTTAATTAAAAACATTAGGCAGAAAGTGTGCGTAGTTTGGCAACAGCGCAACTCGGCGCACTTATGAATACACAGACGATTCCGTACGTTAGTCACTGTAGCAGGATTGTCTGACTTCCTAATGACAGGAAATAGCGACAGTCTAACAAGCAAACATTCTCATGGGGGAAGATAAAAAGTTAAATGTTTTTCTTTCACCATGTTAATAATGTCAAAAAATTGCGTATATAAATTTTGGCCACTCGAGCACAAATTACGAGGGTTGTCCAGAAGGTAAGTTTTCCTGGGGCCGTTTACAGAAAGAAAACAATTTTATGAAAAGATTTATTGGAACAGATACAGCAATTATTGAGTTATTTTCAAGATATTCCCTACCGTAAATGAGACATTTGTCATACCGTTGGATTAACAGAGAGGTGCAGACGGCTGTCACACACTGGTTTCGATTCCAGACCTCTACGAAACAGGAACACAAAAGTTGATTCATGAGGTTCAAGTCCGAAACAAGTCCGAAACCTAGAAAAGAAACGGAGATGATGATGAAAGAGAGGAAGTGAAATTATGGTGGCGAAATGAGTCCGAGGTCCAACGCCGAAAGTTATCCAACAATTCTGCTTCGATTGGTTGAGGGTAAAGCTAAAAAAAAAAAAAATACCCTCAACCAGGATTTGAACCCGGGCCCGCTCGTTTCACGGTCAGATGTGCTAGTCGTTACTCCACAGCGATGGACTAACCCTTCCCATATTGAGGACAGTTCATGTACTTGGATTTTTCTTTCCTTTCCAATTTCAATGTTGTTGCTTTATCACCGTATCACCATCTCTTGAACTCTGCTCCGTTGCTATAGTTTATTAAATAATGCGGACCATCCCGGCTTCGACTTCGGCTCTCATGCAACCGTGAGACAAGAACTCAGACCAGACATTCTTGCGGCGAGAGAATTCTCATCGTTCATCATAACGACCATCAATACAGCCAACTTCATCTCTTGCGTAGGAACCAAAAACAATAATGGTACAAGGAGCAAAAGTGCAATTAATTTAGCTGAACTCCATTACAAGAGTTTGAACACGAAACTTTGGGCATGCGCAGTGGGCTAGACTAATGATCTTTCCAGCTACAACAAGAGGATAAAAGCTCCCATTAACGCTCAGCATCCCGACCAAGTGGCGGGTGTACCACTTGGCGCTTGTCTATGCGCATATAGGCTAATTAATGTTTTAAGTCCACGAAGCAACATGGATAGTACAATCTTGACGTAATTATTTGTGAATGCTTGAGACATGGAATGTGTAGTGCTTAACGTACGAAATGTTAATGGATTGCGTACCGGTGTCTGGTAATGAAATTGCAGATTGAAGAGATGGATTGCAACTTTGTGTAGAATAGATACAGACGCGTTATGGACGAGGACAGGAAGTGTTGAATATGTCACTTGTAAGTGATCTGTGATATGTTGTTAAATGTTCTGTTATGTTAATCGCTCAACACTGTACCGAAAGGTAATGTTTTCGTTGTATTGTACAGTACTGTATTGTATTTATTTACAGTCCATGGTATTCGTACATCGCTTCACAGCTAGAAATATGGAACATGTCCGTTATTTAATAATGATAGTAATGATAATAATAATAATAATAATAATAATAATAATAATAATGCCATTAGGGAATTCCAGGATAACAGGCAGGGTTTGGAAGTGAACGGGTTACATCAGCTGCTTGTCTATGCGGATGATGTGAATATGTTAGGAGAAAATTCACAATCTATTACGGAAAACACGGGAATTTTACTTGAAGCAAGTAAAGAGATAGGTTTGGAAGTAAATCCCGAAAAGACAAAGTATATGATTATGTATCGTGACCAGAACATAGTGCGAAATGAAAATATAAAAACATGAAATTCATCCTTTGAAGAGGTGGAAAAATTCAAATATCTTGGAGCAACAGTAACAAATATAAATAACATTCGGGACGGAATTAAACGCAGAATAAATATGGGAAATGCCTACTATTATTCGGTTGAGAAGCTTTTGTCATACAATCTGCTCTCAGAAAAGTTGAAAGTTAGAATTTATAAAACAGTTATATTACCGGTTGTTCTGTATGGTTGTGAAACTTGGACTCTCACTTTGAGAGAGGAACAGAGATTAAGGGTGTTTGGGAATAAAGTGCTGAGGAAAATATTTGGGGCTAAGAGGGATGAAGTTACAGGAGAATGGAGAAAGTTACACAACGCAGAACTGCACGCATTGTATCCTTCACCTGACATAAGTAGAAACATTAAATCCAGACGTTTGAGATGTGCAGGGCATGTAGTACTTATGGGCGAATCCAGAAATGCATATAGACTGTTGGGAGGCCGGAGGGAAAAAGATCTTTGGGGAGGCCGAGACGTAGATAGGAGGATAATATTAAAATGGATTTAAGGGAGGTGGGATATATGCTAGGGGCTGCTTAGGATAGGGATCGATGGCGGGCTTATGTGAGGGCGGCAATGAACCTCCGGGTTCTCTAAAAGCCATAAGTGTGTAGAATAATAATAATAATAATAATAATAATAATAATAATAATAATAATAATAATAATAATAATAATCTGGCTAGGAAGGAGCAGCAGGAGGTGAAGATAAGAATTATAATACCAGAATGAATAAGTAGTAGAAGAAGAAGAAGATGATGGTGACGATAATTATGATTGATGAGGAGTAGAAAAAGAAGAAAAAAGTTTTAATTCCACGTTGCGACCACTTGGGAAAAATCATTAAGTTAGTCGAAGCACACACAACTTTTATCTGAGTGGAATTAAGTAATAAGCGTTGGGCAGCCTCGGGAAAGTTTACCAGGAAAATAAACCGATTATATTACAACGTGTTGTTACTTGCACGCTGTCCATGACTTCTAAAGCGGTGTTAACACAGAGGATGTTCAGGGACAGAAATTACTCCTGAATCCTGATGCAGGTTCACTGCTAATAGCAAATATTTTACTAACGTTATGACACTAAAAAGTTTAACAATTTACTGAGTATCTTGGGAACATAATGTGTACTGTGTCTCGTAAAGCATTCTTGTTTTCTTATTAGCACGAAAAACATGTTCGTCAAATAAGAGTTTCTAAAATTAACTACTTTCCACAGTGTGTTCCGAAACATTTGTACGTTGTAAGAGAGAATGTCGTACCAATTTTCAGAACTGTTTTATTTCTAGGAATCTATATCTGAAATGTGTTATACAATATATTGACGATTCTTAAGAAAGTGAAAAACTACAATAAAATTGTATTTATTAAGAAGATACAATATTTCACTCCCCCTCATTGAACCAAAATATAAGACTGAAGCAGGTCTAAGGCACAGTTCTAATTACGGTCCAAGATTATATAATGATTTTATAAAGAGGAATCCTAAATTAAAATTATTAAACAATACATTATTCAAAAAACAAGTGCTTGAACTGTTTCTAAAATTATAATCATGTAAATTCTTATTCTTTTTTTTTTCTGTCTCTTTAACAATGTTGTATTCTTAGTATGTTTATGTATAGGCTATGGTACCGTTTTGTTTGTTTGTTTTTGTTTTTTTTTTTATTATTCTTTTTAAACTTTATGTGTAATTATATTTAACAGTTTTAATCAGATGATGATGATTATTATTATTACTATTATTGTTTTATTTATTTATTTTTTTCTTCTATCCAGATTTCATTATTGGTCACACCCGACCTCAAGCATCTTGCTTTTTCGGGTGTGACCCAGTTACCTTGTATTTATACAATAATTTGTAATATGTAGACTATTTGACTATGACATTTATAATCAATTTCTAATTTTGAAGAATATTCATATACGAGTATTACAATAGTATTGTAAAAAAAATACTGTACTTATTTCTAATCTGTCTCATGTGCTCAATATTTTATTATGATATAAGGAAAGGAATATGAGTTCTGAAAATCTGCTTATAATTTACAGTACTGAAGAATTATAATTTGAATATAGATCTACATAAAACATATAAAAAATAGCATAAAATTCTGAAATAGGTCTTTCGTTATAATTACCATATTCACTGTATAGAAATTGAAATATATATATATATATATATATATATATATATATATATATATATATATATGCGCAAGTGTATCTGAAATAAATTTAGCACAATTAATTAGCCTATACTTCTCAATGTGTCGTAAATGCAGTTACTTATATCTACATTCATCCGAGAATATTTTTAATGTGCGAAGAATTCATTTTCTAATACTTGGTGGATGAGTAAGCCTATTGCAATTAAATACATTCTTGCAGTATCAATCAGTAGGCTACACATTTAGGTAATGCAACCAATTAATTTCGCGCGATTCTTTGTTCGTAAACTATCTTTGGAGGTCTAAACTACGAACCCAATTTAATGCCGAAGCTGCAAGACTCGACAGGCTATTTTACAGCTACAGAACTAAACGAATGAGCCAATGAGTTTAAAACTGATATAAGTCACTTCAGAATCGCTATAAAAAGAAACAAGCATTTTATTTGGCATTAAAACATCCTTTGAAGGACGAACAAATCCAATTAAGTTTAGGAATTGAATCTTTTGAAAGTAAATGGGATTTTTTATAGTCCAAACTCTGTTGTTGCCGTGTTTAAGGTGGAGAAGCAGCATTCACCATCTGGTTGCTTAACGGATTTCAGCTTTGGTTGGAATGTGACGCCTAATTGAAGATTGAAAACATTGATTTTGGCCATCCCTAAGCTTGTAACGAACGCAAAAATAAAGTATTAGTACTACCACTATTATGAATTTGGAGAAGCATTCATATCTAGAAGAATCTTCTATCTCTACATCTAAATGCATTATTGCTAGCCTTCTAATTTAACCTCTGTGTCATTTAAGAGGTATGCCAGGCATTTCAGTACTGCAATAGCTATGAGATAAGGAATTCGTTATAATAAAATAATGGAGCAGCGCTATTAAGTGAAACTAAAAATTCCAAAGAGCTTGGTTGGAATTAACCAACATGAACGACAATGCATGGGTACCAATTAGTAAAAATGTTATATGTGGCAGAAACTGGGAACGCCTTTCAACTCGGTTCACGTGTGCGCGTTCCAGAGCTGACTGACTGGACCATCCTGTCGGAGCAGTAAATTTGCAGACTTCCATATCCAACAGAGTAGGTAATGCTGTAGAACACGCTGAGTCCTTTGTTCAGAAATTCGTAACTGAACTTGGTTGTGTACCGTGGTGCAGTGTTGACATATCAGCACAAAGAGTTTGCTGCATCACAGATTAACTAAAAGTCACCCCTTCGAATCGTAGTTACAATTCAAGACATTATTACAAAAACGGCTCTAGTCATTTTTAATGAAATTGAGTTAAGGACACATTTGCTACTATTTCAAATGTTTATAGACTCCAGAAATGACACATGTCAGGTGCAATAACCATAAGGATAAACACTAGTTGTACGGAAACAGCTGACATGTGTTGATCTATTTATTTTTATTGTTCTCCTAAAAAATAGCAATTTTGACAAGGGTTGTTTTTGTAATAATGTCTTCAATTATAATTGTTCTTCTAATAACTATAACTGAAGGACTCAGACCAAAGGCGACCAACCCACGATTTTGTATTGTTCATTATTAAGCCTTTTTTCAAAACTATACATCATTGTTATAGATTCACGATATTTTTTTTTGTACAACAAATGCCAAAATTTGGGACATCTGGCCGAAATCTACGGCTTACCACTAGGATCCAGAATACAAAGCAGAGGTTAAATAAAAAATGCAATACGGAACAATGATAAATTTAAAAATAAAGTACAATGTAGACCAATTAAAATAAATTGTGAAACCAATCATTTTTGTCAGGATCCTCTTAATATCAACTCTTATTTACTCATTTGTGGGTTAGTCGCCTTTGGCTCTGAACCTTTCAACTGTCCTATTCTAAATTAATCCCCTCAAATCAAGTAAAAATAATCCGTGGCGCTACAGCCCGTGAAGGGCCTAGACCGACCAGCCGGCTGCTGGCCTCACGCCCACATGCCGAAGCAGAGGTGGACGATCATCCAACCAGAATGGAGGTATCGTGTGGTTAGCACGATGATCCCCCCCAGCCGTTATAGCTGGTATTCGCAACCGGATTTCGCTACCTATCGTAGCTCCCCAAGTGCATCACGATGCTGGGTGGGCACCGGTCCCATACACTGACCGAAATTTCATGAGAAAATGTCTTCCCCCATGAGGACTCGAACCAGCGCGCATTCCGCAACGCGAGTCTTAGGCGGGATGCCTGAGACCACGACGCCACGGCGCGGGACCCTGTATCTCGGAATAATTATCGACAGACTTTTACGTTGGGATAAACATGTTCTTCTTCTTTGCAGTAAATTAAGAAAAAGGTATTTACTATTTTATTATACTACGAAATTATTTGATTATCCATACTTTACGACTGATTTACCTCGTATTAGTGCAAGCTATATTATAGTACGGTATTATGGGTTGGGGCAGTGCTTTTAGTAGCTCCCTCATGCCAATAACACTGCTATAGAGTAGAATAATAAGAACATGTCTTAATAAACTTCTAGATTGTTCCTCAGAACTGCTGTATTCTGAATTTAAAGTACTATTTGATATCCATCAAATTTATAACAATGTCTTATTGAATTTCCTACATAAAAACCGAAGTATATTTAATTTATATTCACATAAATATAAAACTAAAAGATCAGACAACATATGAGCCGTTCATAGCAAAAGTGGTGTAAGTCAAAATTGAGTAATGAGGTTTAAAGTAAAAATTCTCTACAATACAGCGCAAAGTAGCAATTAATACGTCTTTCTTGCTATCCACTGATTAATAATAGTTTAAATAAATTGAATATTAATTGCTACTTTGCGATGTATTTTACAGAATGTTTACTTTAACCCTCATTACCCATTCTTGACTTACACCACTTTTGCTCTGAACGGCTCATATGCTTGACAGAACATAATGTACCACAACTATAGCTTATAATCACAGTAGCAATTCCGGTCCAAGGCTTTGTAACAAGTTAACAGCTAAATTACCGAACATTCAATTTGCTAATGTTCCTTATTAAAAAGAATAAATTAAAAATTATTGTTTAGGGAGAAAATATAGAATGGTTTCAATTGCTGTAATATATCTGTTTTTCTTTTTCTCTTCTAACTTTTTATTGTATTATTGAGGCGGACAGAAGCAAAGAGGTGTAAGTGACATTTCTAAAAACATTATTTAAGTGCATCCAGTATAAACTAAAGCATTTAAAATTTCAGTGAGTTAACCAAATCACACAAAAAAATTTAAAATTAAAATTTCACGGAATTTAAGAAAACTTAGTAACTTTTAATTACATTTTCTCCAAAATAATGTATAAGTGGACCTACAATCTTTGCTTCTGACCACCTCAATTAATAAAATGTCTTAAAATTTTGTAAGCACGAGTATGTACTCTTTCTGGGGGTGCTAGAGTGATTTTTATATATAAAAAAATAAGTAACTTATCTTTGTTCTAGAAATAAATTATTATTATTATTATTATTATTATTATTATTATTATTATTTATTATTATTATTTATTTCAATTATTTAATTTGTACCATAGCTGTTCATTTTATTGTTTTAATTGTATCACTGTGCTGGACTTTTATTGGCCAATGGCTGTTGTCCAGCATATAAAATCAATAAATAAATTATTATTATTATTATTATTATTATTATAGTTATATTATTTCTATTATTTTTTTACTATTATTCTGTTTGATGAAATTAAGAAGATATCCAACACACACACACACACACACACACACACACACACATACACACATGTTTCCAGGAATTCTGAATAGGCATTTTACATAATCATTTATATAATGTTTAATTTTTTTAATTTTCTAAATTGCATATTGTACTATGATTACTAGGCTAGCTATTGTATTAATATATTTATTTGTCTCTATTGTATATAATTTATTTCAAGAAATAGTCTGCCCAGGCATCCTGGGTTGCCAGAAACACAGAATAACACACATATAAGAATAGTAATGATTACAGTAAGATAGATGAGCCAAATTTAAATGTGAACTAGGAGCTTAAGTTTAAGAAATAATAAATTTGTACATATATTTGTAACAATCACACACTAACGAATAGAAAAGGGGGGGGGGTATTATGATATTCCGTATAAATGATTTTTCAGAATTGCCACAGACCCTTTAATGGTTGAAGTAATTATTTTTGGAATGATGTCATGGATTCCAAATGTTTTGATAGTGTTTACTGTTGATCGTGGGATGGTGCCCCTCGCTCCGATCATTAAACCATGTACTTCCCAGGTGCCTTCCATCTGATATTTTTCTCGAAAATACGGAATAGTAGGCTCATAAATTTGTTGTTTTTCTTTGTTGACCTCGGATGGTTGGGTCTGGCTCATCTCAAATCTGTATGTATTTTTCTGAAATTGTTTTCCGGACCTAAGTATATGGTCATCTGTTATGGCAGGCGAATGTATTAATAAATAATAACGAATAATTAAATATCACAATAAGTAGCTCTGACAAATGTTGCATTGAAAGTTGCACGTATTTTCTCATATATTATTCCGTATATTCCAAGTTCGCTATCTAGTACGAATACTTACATTCTATCCTAAGACAAGCAATGTTGGTGTTTGTAATAGTCTACGAATCCGTGTTAAAATTTTCATTAATGTTTACAGGTTTCCTTTGTAAAAAAAGGAATAAATATCAGAAGAAACTTAAATTATCTCACTTTATTGTAAGCAAAAACACCTTTGTGAAAAATTCCATAGTCAAATTTTTGCCTCTCCACAATATTAAGTGTGATGTGTTTCATAATTACAGGCCTACGATAAAAACATGTGACAGATCAGTATGACAAAAGAAAAGAGGGCACTGATAAGAAATTCTACTTGTTTACAATTCATGCAAAATTTTGAATGAAACTGCGTTACGGCATCTTTGCCTCCGAAACGATGTCGGGTCAGCGAGGAAGACAAGAATCCATTGTCAGCGCCCGAGGTTGGACCTACAACATTCCGCTTCTTGATTAATTGCCTTTATCAAGTGAGACAACAGGACTCATAATTTGAACAACATAAGTGGACTCTCTTAATCTTGAAAAGGAAATAGCAGGCGAATGTGCGTAGCGTATAAATATAGCGATGGCAGTCCATATTTGGAAGTCCGTGGAGTAAATAAAACCGTTTTCAAGGCTGTGGGTTGTCACAGTAGTCATAACCCTTGCTGCAAAATGTAGCGTTAACCATTAAATAACACTCGGGCGGTATTACACTTCATATATTTTTTATCTAGCTTAAAAACAATTCCTTTATAGAAATTCATCCTGTGATCATTTTCGAGGAATCCCGACGTCTGCGTCGGCCATTCCCGGAATCCAGCCATCACTTTGGCCACCTACGTGCCTTTCACGCAGCTCCAAACAAACAAAAGAAGCTGCTAGATTGTTTGTTGAAACGTTAAGAGTAGTGATTTTGTTTCTGTGTCTCACGCGCCGTGAAGGGTGTCTTCTCTGTTGACTTTCTTCATCATATACCTACAATTAAACCGTGAAGGTCCTTAGTCCAGATTTTGTAATCCCGAAAAGGTCAGGGCGTGAACATGGCGACTGTTTTTTATACTTAACTGCGTTCTTTTTATAAGTTACACATTCTACTGTCCGTTCTAAAAAAAGTGTGTGTCCAGTTGCAAATTCAAATTTGCGCGCGCGCCATGTAGAAGTTTCGCTAGCGCTGTTTGCGAGACTTAGAGGCAAAAAACGAGTCTCAGCTCTAAAAAAAAAAAGGGGGGGGTTTCTTTTCCTAAACTGTAGGCCTACTTTAATGACCATTGTGAATTTGTCACACTAGGCTAGTCAGTTCTCTGTGTTACATTTGTAAGACGTGTGATACAAAATACAATATATACTGTATGTACAGTTTTGTGTTTAATATCAGTGTTTCTTTGTTTCATAATGTTGCTATGACACCGGTACAATTTGTTTTCGTAAATGATCGGTTATTTTTTAGTACGTTATTTTACGACTCTTTATCAACATCTTAGGTTATTTAGCGTCTGAATGAGTTGAAGGTGATAATGCCGATGAAATGAGTCCGGGGTCCAGCACCGAAAGTTACCCAGCATTTGCTCATATTGGGTGGAGGGAAAACCCCGGAAAAAACCTCAACCACGTAACTTGCTCCGACCGGGAATCGAACCCGGGCCACCTGGTTTCGCGGCTAGACGCGCTAACCGTTACTCCACAGGTGTGGACATGATCGGTTATCCGAAGACCCTCTCGTCCCCAATTGTTTCGGATAATCGATGCTCTACTGTATATATAAATAAAAATAGTTTATAAATGTATTGTGTGTATTATATATATATGTTTGTAGCCATATGACTTAAAATACTTAAGAGGACCCAGTTGTCAGAAGCTGTTGTTTACGAACTTCAGTACATTTAATTTTATTGTACTTGGATCCATTAGGCATGTTAATATTTTATACACTTGCCAAATGTGGAATACATATCCATATAGCGCCAGAAAAGTTGTAGTTAGAATTTATTATACTAGGGCTGTTTGTTTTATGGTTGTGAAACTTGGACTCTCACTCTGAGAGAGGAACATAGGTTAAGGGTGTTTGAGAATAAGGTGCTTAGGAAAATATTTTGGGCTAAGCGGGATGAAGTTACAGGAGAGTGGAGAAAGTTACACAACGCAAAACTGCACGCATTGTATTCTTCACCTGACATAATAAGGAACATTAAATCCAGACGTTTGAGATGGGCAGGGCATGTAACATGTGTGGGCGAATCCAGAAATGCATATAGAGTGTTAGCTGGGAGACCGGAGGGAAAAAGACCTTTAGGGAGGCCGAGACGTAGATGGGAAGATAATATTAAAATGGATTTGAGGGAGGTGGGATATGATGATAGAGACTGGATTAATCTTACTCAGGATAGGGACCGATGGCGGGCTTATGTGAGGGCGGCAATGAACCTTCGGGTTCCTTAAAAGCCATTTGTAAGTAAGTAAGTAAGGGCTGTTTGTTTGGTTCTAGATTATGAACAAAATATAAGTAACGAAATACAAAATTTAAGTGTACAAATTACGAAGTATGATAATGCCATATGCGGTACCTATAAACATTTCAACAAATATTTCAACAATAATAGTTATTTATGTATCAAGTACGCAAAATAAGGCTTTGGCGGACGAATTCAGTGTTTGACAAGGCGTAAGCTGAGTCCAAAACACGGATTGAGTCCGCTAAAGGTTTTGTGTACGTAGTGCATACAATAGTTTTTAGTGAAAGCTCTGTAAATTATATGAAATAAAATAAAGTACAAGTAAATATAAATATAAGTATAAAAGACATAGTCAATAACTTGTCACATTCTGACCGCTCTCTGAAAAACATAACGAAACAATGTTGGCATATTAAACCCTGTTAAAGTTACTGCCGTCTGGATCCGAATCTCATATAGGCTATGTACGAATGTGGATATAGACGGCGGTGCACATTCATGTGCATTTATTTTAGCGTAATATGATATGGTTACTCAACGTAATTCCGATTAAGTTGTACATATTTGAAATTTGATTTTAATTAATACATTTAAGTGTTTCACCATTTTTAAATGTTTTTTTTTAATATTGACATCAAGAATCTATACTTTGATATTATGTAAAAATCTTCACTACAATTTTTTATTTATTTTTTTATTTTATTGGGTTATTTTACGACGCTGTATCAACATCTAGGTTATTTAGCGTCTGAATGATATGAAGGTGATAATGCCGGTGAAATGAGTCCGAAAGTTACCCAGCATTTGCTCGTATTGGGTTGAGGGAAAACCCCGGAAAAAACCTCAACCAGGTAACTTGCCCCGACCGGGATTCGAACCCGGGCCACCTGGTTTCGCGGCCAGACGTGCTGACCGTTACTCCACAGGTGTGGACACTACAATTTTAAAGCAATGCTTTTTCCACAAGATATCTCCAATTGATATGATATGATACATGATATGATACATTTGGTCACAGCACTTCTTTACATGTAATGGTGTACATCACATTTCTGTATCCGGTGCCACCATTAACATATTACAGTAACACATTATTTGCAGTACACGTCTACACAAATACTCCCAATTGCACTATGTACCTTTTTTAATACTTGTTCAATCCCCCCTTCAGTATTTCTCCTACATTTCATTTGCTATTCTCTATTTGATCATTAATCCTAATATATCTAATAATATCTCCAATTATCAATGTCTGAAAATCCCACACTGAATGGCGAAAATGTTAACAATTTTAAAATACAATGTAAATTTATAAATTGCATAATTTACATTAAAAAAAAGTCATATGATTGAATACCACTCATTTTTAATTTAATTATATCCAGACGTTTAAGATGAGTAGGGCATGCATGAATGTATCCAGAAATGGATATACTGTAGAGTGTTAGTTGGAAGACCTGAGGGAAAAAGACCTTTGGGGAGGCCAAGACGTAGACGAGAGGATAATATTAAAATGGATTTGAGGGAGGTGGGATATGATGCTAGTGACTGGATTAATCTTGCTCAGGATAGGGACCGATGGCGGCCTTATGTGAGGGCGTCAATGAACCCCCGGATTTCTAAAAGTCATTTGTAAGTAAGATTGCTTGATTTACTTCTTTGAACGGGGTGAAAGAAGAGGACAATAGAAGGTTTTTGTTAAAAAAGCTACCGTCATCAGCATCACCTAGAAACGTTCATGATAATTGGAGAATTAGTTGACTTGAATGTCTCCGGCATCTTCAGAGTATATAGGGCTATTCCATATGAAATCGATCAGTAAAAAACCTCGCATTTTTTATACTCTAATTTTTCCCTACTTATGCAAGGTGCTGAAGAGAGTGCATTTTCAAAAATATGCTATCGAAATTCAAACGGTTTTCGTATTATTGACCGAAAAATTTAGCGCATTTTATAAAAACAAGCCTCTTTCAGCGCTCAGAACTCTGGAATCATTTACTGCAGAACATTGAACGAGAGCTTATTTTGAAGCTGACATTTGGTAGGTTATGTTAAGAAGTAATCCTTATTTTTATTGTACACAGAGAGACAGATAATCTGATTTTACTTGTTTTTAGGCTTTTTGGCCATTTGTAAAAATGTAAAAAAATATTGAGAAAAAACCTTGTATTATTAAGAGGGAGTTGGCATTGCTTGCTTAGCGGTACTGCAATAAGTTTCGAGGGTATTAAATAAATTATTTTCACACGCCTAGACTTGAACGACGCAGTACCGCATGCACTGGCCGAGAGCTGAAGATAAGAGAGCGTTTGGGGTCATTTTAGTCCTGTGTTTATGAAAACCTGTGATAAAGCTAGCACAGCCATGACTGCTAGACGACACATCACGTGTTTGTCTCCTGGCCTTGCTTACCCCGGCTAGCTCCCGTCTCACAGTCAGTTGGTTAGTTCACGCGCGTACTATTTATTTTCTTTATTTGATATTTTCAATACTTTCTTATCAACATATCATCAGTAAAAAATATGTGTTTATTTGTACTTTCAATGCGGAATCTAACTATATATTTTTAAAATATTTTTTTTCCTAGCCAAAGGCGTCTTAATGAGGAAAAATCTAAATTTCTCCATTTCCATAAAAAGTAAGAAAATCTGTTTATATGTCAATATAAACTTTAATTTCTCAGCATCAAAATAAGCCATGATTTTGATCACTGGGTGAAAGGGTTTCGGAGCCACAACAGTTTAAAGTTGGTAATTTTATGAAAATACGATAAATTTAAATACTTTTAATTTAAACACTATGAAGTTCTGATGCCTCAAACTTTGCACAAAGCATTTTATCACAGTTCTTTACGTACAAAAAAAGTTTCATTGTATTTAGAAATTGTAAGACAATTTTCTCTATATTTCGGTCGATTTGAGATGGAATAGCTCATACAGTGAGTGGGCTACGTCTAATAGGCAGACTGTCAACATGCATAGAAGTGTTGAGGGCCAGCCAGGGTTTTGACTGGTGTGGACGCGCTGTGCTCGCAGTGTGTCGCGCGCTGGCAGCGGCTGCTGCCGGGAGTCTGCGTGCAGGAATCCTGCCTGACCGCTCTGGGCAGACCGGGCGGGATGAGGAACCTGTGGTCCGCAGTAAACCATGCTTCGCTTCTTATAAATGTTCTTTATTCTTCTGTTAGGCCCGTAACACACTTGAAGTGTTTTCGCTAGCGAGAAATGTATTGCGAGAAAGAGGCGAAGAGCCTTCCTCCACACGCTTGGCGAGTTCTCGCTATCACAGATCACACCTCGCTATGATCATCTATGCACTGCCTTCATGCAGAAAGCATTTTTCTGATTATAGTAATCACTTGTTGAGGGAAATATTATAGGTTATGTATTTACGTACATTGTCTTACTTAAATATATAACCTGTAAGTATATTGTCGTACTTTACAAATTACGTACGACCGCTATGTTGAATCTGAGTATTCAGGTGATGAGGAAATGGAGTTACATGAACATATTTTGTTAATGAAAAGAAGAAGTAGGCCTAAAATTAAAGCCAGAAATATCTGAAAATCACGTTGTGTCTTACGAAAATAAGGGCGAGTTTTGGACACTGATTTCGATTTGAATGATGATACGTTTAGGCGTAATTTCAGGTTGAATGGACCTCAGTTTTTTATTTATTTATTTTTTTTTTTGCCATTCATGATATGATAGAGAATTCTTTGCTATATTCTGATTAAAATTACGTAAACTGTTAAGACATAGGGACACATTATTTCGAATGTTTAATTAATACTATTAAATCTCATCAAAATAAAATATAGCCCTATTTATTTTCAGATAATCTGACATTTGTCTCCAGATTTCTTCTTTAAGTTTTGTGTTTTTATACTTTTCATCCCGTGTATCATATAAATAGGCCTACGGGTGACATCGTACAAGTTCGATAAGTTTCTGACTGCAATTATCAGCCATCTTTCCTCATTTTCAAATAAAAACAATACAATTCATCGCCACCTGTGATATCTTTTTCTACATTCAATCGTCATAAAGAGTATAAATGTCAAACATCTTTGATAAATGTGTCAAGAAAATTCGCTGAGTTACCGATTCCAGCGAGAAACTCGCGCGAGGTTTTTGCCTTGAGCAAGAATCTGTTCCAGTGTGTGGACGTCCATTTCAATCCATGTCATCAATTTTTTAATTTTCTCGCAGCACATTTCTCGCTGGCGAAAACTCTGCAAGTGTGTTACGGACCTTATGCTCTTCGGTCTCTTGGTCTTTAATAACTCATGTTACCTACACGAACAATTTCAGGATGTCCCGTCGTAAGTAGCGCTACAAATTGTGTAAAATCTCGGCCATGTATCATATGATCGTCCATCTTAGCTCCTGATAAACTCTCTTTTAAGGAAACTACACCAGGACTCAGTTTTAAAATGTTTACAAATTTAATCCGATTACTTTCGTTTTTAAAACTCTATTAGGTGCGTCAGGACTAAGTTGTGTGCAAATTTTCAGCTCAATCGGACTGCTAGTTTCGAAGTTAATTTTATTTCATTTGTTTATTTCTTCCTGCAACCACTACAGGTTGCTATAGACCAGTGGTTCCCAAAGTGGGGGTCGTGTAAAGAGCTGAAGGATCTCGCGAGTTGATTACAAAATATTAAAATGCATTTATTTTTAATTTAAAAACATAAACAATGTTGGACATAAAAATTAAAAAAAAATATTTCAATAGATATAACAAAGCAAAAAGTAATTTATGTCATAAGTGTATCTGTTTGTTTTTTTCTTCCAGAAAATAGCCTCTCAAATCTGGATTAAGTATTTGATACCTACACACAGATATCATTTTTAAGTTCAAGGAGATTTGTCGCTTTTTTATGGCAATCCTAGACGAAAAACTTAAACGAGATTGATTGATTGATTGATTGATATTGATTGATATTTATTTGTCATTCAACTTTACAATTCACAGTTATGGTGGACCTTCACATTTCTGTTTTTCGATCCACCATCCCTTTATACATATAACTCTTTTCTATTAAGGTATTCTTTGTATTCTTTGCCGAGAATTTCTTGATTGCTTTCTAATGTTCTAATGACTGAATTGCTTTATGTCCTTCCCCCTCTATCCTCTTCTATTCTCTCCCTCCTACCTAGACTGTTTCCCTTCCATTCCTAAATTTCCTATTTTATTACCCCTATCCATATATTTATTTCGATAATACTCCTACAGTTATAGTACCCCTGCTACTACTCCCAATCCAAAACATTGAAAAACATCAAATATCTAATTCACTTAAATTACACTTCCAATTTCTCTCTCATTCCACTTCACATTTGTTCAGATATATACAGTACACACATATATATATATATATATTTTTTCCCCCACTTTCATTCTCTTGTATTCATTGTTTGATAGTTTATCTTATTACACTCTTACCCTATCTTCTTACACTTGACACTGTCTTCTCTGTTCCTTTTCTTACACTTTTGCCACCCCTAACTTTCCTGCACTCACTTTTTAGCACTCTTCTTCTTCGCTATAACCTCTCCAACGCCCTATCTATTCAGTCCTCACAATCACTAATATCTGGTAGTCGCTTCATTCCTTCACTCATTCTTCTCATGTCTTCTCTTGCATTTCCCCCATTAGTCTTGTCTATGCTCCTGACCTCAGACACTTCCAGCTGTTTCCCTAATCCTTCGTCCGCAGTATTTTATATCTGCCTCACGTTATGTTTTCCTCCTTGGTTTATTCTGGTCAGCTGTTTCGTACTCGAAGTAGACGTCAGGAATCGTCATTGTCCATCTCTCGTTTCATTGATATTGAAGTTTTGTGTCGTATGCATTTTTTAAACGAGATTGCAAATGTTATACAACATTTAAGAGCTTCTTTTTCAAAATCGAGGTATTCTTTTGATACAAAATTACTCTGTGGAAAAAAGGTCTATTTTCAACATTCCACCAATAGGTACATATTTCACTTACACTTTCCTTAATATTTTTTTGAAATTTCAGCCAGTTACAGCGGATTCAGTATCAGTTTGTGACTGTCGTAGTTGTTTTCAGTTTCTTCCGGAAAATACTAAAAAAGCTGTTGTTTAAACTCATACATCGTGTGTTATCCATTGAGTAAAATGCCACTGGTTTTGAGTGAAATTATAGTTGTTTGCGATTTTACAGGGATTTGTATTTTTCGAATGGAGTCAAGAATCGGTACGGAAGGGTCGGGAACGGAAAAGAGATATCACAGTCTGCTATATACAGTCACGAAGCTTGAGTTTTGAGGGTGCTAGAAACAATAGACTGTGACGGTACTATTTTGCATTGCCTGTAATGAGGCGATATTAGCGATCCTAGTGGTGAGAAATTATCTAATGTTTGCATATTTACTACGTATTGAGCTTCGCGACTGTATATACTAGACTGTAATTGCTATATTGATTTATGTATGGAGTAGGCCTATATAAAATTCGCTCCTTGACTTCAAAGAAGACATAGAGGGACAAAACCTCTTACTATCAACTTTCTAAGTATCCGAGGAATATTTTCGTACCAAAAAAAAAAAAAAAAAAAAAAAACAAACAAAAAAAACAAAAAAGTAATCTTTCGACCATTTCTTGCAAACTCTCAGTCCCAGTGTCCCTCAACACAGACGGAATATACCTTTCACGCCATTGTTGCACTATATTTTTCTGTTTTTGTCGTTCTTTTTGAGGGGTTTCTGTTAATTTAGAGTAAAATTGTCTTTGTTTGCAATTTTACAGGAAGTTGTATTTTTCGAATGAGCTTAAATATCCTACCAGTTCTTTTTTTTTTGGTTATTTTACGACGCTGTATCAACATCTAGGTTATTTAGCATCTGAATGATATGAAGGTGATAATGCCGGTGAAATGAGTCCGGGGTCCAGCACCGAAAGTTACCCAGCATTTGCTCGTATTGGGTTGAGAGAAAACCCCGGAAAAAACCTCAACCAGGTAACTTGCCCCGACCGGGATTCGAACCCGGGCCACCTGGTTTCGCGGCCAGACGCGCTGACCGTTACTCCACAGGTGTGGACTCCTACCAGTTCTGTAGAGGAGGGAGGTCGCATAGAGAGATCTCTTCCGAAAGTGGATAGCGCCTACAAAACGTTTGGGAACCACTGGTTTAGAAAGACCATATCGTACACTAACTAAAAGAAACAGGTTTGAATAATTTCAAGGGAAAAATTGTTCCGCGGCCGGGTATCGATCCTGGGACCCTTCGCTTAGCGCACGAATACTGTACCGACTGAGCCACCCCAGGAACTATACACCACACCTTCACAATTCTTGCCTTTATATCCACACAACTCAAATGGGCTGACAAGACGACAGAAACACAACTTTGAGTGCACACAATTCTGTGTGTCCCGGGATCGACACCCCGGAACAATTTTTCCCTTGAAATTATTCAAGCCTGCTTCACAGGGAGCTTCTACCTGAAAGCCAGATTTGCATAAAAGAAACAGTTTACATTGAAGGACTGTAGTATTTTTATATTTTATTTCAAAACTTTTTAAATGTGCTGTTTAACTATTTCGCAAAAGAAGACAATACAGTGTAATCCCTGTCACTAAATATAGCCATATGAAGTAAGGTCCACACCTGTGGAGTAACGGTCAGCGCGTCTGGCCGCGAAACCAGGTGGCCCGGGTTCGAATCCCGGTCGAGGCAAGTTACCTGGTTGAGGTTTTTTCCGGGGTTTTCCCTCAACCCAATATGAGCAAATGCTGGGTAACTTTCGGTGCTGGACCCCGGACTCATTTCACCGGCATTATCACCTTCATATCATTCAGACGCTAAATAACCTGAGATGTTGATACAGCGTCGTAAAATAACCCAATAAAATAAATTTAAAAAAATGAAGTAAGTTACATGAAGGTATTTTGCTCCTCTCACCTCGTTCCTGCCACAGGACGCATAAGTAGCATGGCATCCACCCACAGATAATTGTGTTTCCACGAACTGTAGTTTTGAAAACCGCAGTCGTTTGTTTCGTGCAGCAAGTGTCTGCAAGAGCAGACGTAGTCGCCTCCGGTGCTGACCAATTTACCGAAACAGAAGGGGGTTCCTTCCAAGTGCGTATAAACGTCATGTCGAAGCTGTAAAAATCGACGGAACCTGCACAGTGCCACTGGGAATTGGTTCCCAATTAATTTGAAGTCGTTTGAAGACAAATTAAGTCCAGAGGCACTCCAATTTACAGGGACTCGAGTGTGGCGCGCGTGTGGTATATATATTACCTTACAACCGAGTACTAGACGTAATTCTACAGCTGCATGCTCACACACGTCCGAGATTATCTCTGTGGGAAACACCTGCACAGTGAGGTCTATACAAATAGCAGAGATCGGAGTGCACTATCAGGATCTGCTTCACGTCCGTTTAGTTCCGCGGCGATCCACTACTTCACACTTGCGAGGGAAATAAATTGCTCCAGTCGACGACGACGGTTCTCAAGTAAGATTGCAGGCATTCAATTCTGAACTTCCAACAGTTATTTCGCAGTAAATCTAACATCAGATGCTTTTCTTAGGTTCGAGAAGAGTTGTTTGAAAGTATCGCGCTCACATGTGTCGTGTAAAGTGACACAAATCTATATATATATAATTTGAACTGGTAATGGAAATTACGGGAAAATGGCTGAACGGATTTTAATAAATGGCCCCTCATTTTGAAGCTTGTAACCCAAAGTTTTTCGGAAAAGTAGTAGTTTTCAGTGAAATGTCAATTTTCCTACATAATTTTCCTATTTTCCAAAATCCATCTGTTGTCAGTTTTGAGAACTAATTTTGTTGAATCACGGCCGACTTGATTGAATTACAGAACAAAACACACACTACAATAAACAATAGGCTATTACACGAAGGCCATGACCTTCAGGATTGCCGACATATTTAGACCTCAATTCAATTTGTTATTAAAAACTGATTCTGCAGTGTATAATTTTCTGAGTACAGCTGTGTATTGGATATTCAAATCTACGAAACTTAAGGTGGTTTGATGACATTGTTACCATTAGAAATTAAATATTATTATAGTTAATATCATGATGCGTCTATTTTTCATCAATTATACATAATATTGATGCTATATTGATGACATGAAAGCGAAACGTATTGAGGTTATGTAAGTAAATGTAGAAAATATCTTAATTTAGATCTTCATTTCTATAATTTACTGAGTATCTGCTATATGTAACTACAAAACTTAAGTAAGATAATAATATTGTTATTAAAAATCAAATATTTTTATACTTATTAACCCAGTGGGGTTGGGTCTTTTTCCATATACTTAATGGCGGTATAGTGTAGATATTGATATGTGTCATTGTCTTCTGTATTGGCTCGAGAGAGCGCAAAAATTACAGTTCCTAAGGAAAGATCAAAAGGTATTACTTACTGATAAAATAAGAGGCCTAGAAAATTTTGTAGTCTCCAGATCATTTCAGCAAGATCTCTTAGTAGGATAAAATGATTTTACGCTCTACATTTCAAGTTCTACATGCAGCAGCTATACGAAAATGCTATTGTTCGAAAGCTTAGCAAAGCTGACATTTTTTTAACTTTTGCCTACAATCCATAATGACCTGAAATAGCTACTGCTATCGTCCTGACATTGATACTTGCGTTTTCGCGTTGAAACTCAAAAACTGAAGTTGGATAGGTTCAAGAAAAAGTATTTGGCCTAAAAAAACCCATTCAGACGGACTATGTTTCATTATTATGGAAGCAAATAACTATCAAAAAGACAAATATTCTTCATTGAAAATAAATCTGAAAAATATTTATTTGAACGTCTAACGAATTTAGTTTGCAGCATCATTTGCTGCACAAGCCACTAGTACTGTATATTAAGGGGGAAGTTATACTTATAAATAATAAATAATAAATCTAGCCTGCTAGATCCCGTAAGGGCAAGGGCCTCCTGATTGACAGGGCTTGGCTCAGTAGACTTCACTCGTTAGGTGAGCTGATCCTAAGGAGTGTTCCATGTACGCAAACACTATATGCACTTGTAAGGTTCGCACCACACTACACACTGAGGGCGGTGGCTTCTAGATTTCTCCATAGCTGCCTGTCTCTTATACTGCTCGTCCAATGTGCTCCTGCCTTCTTCTTGAAGAAATCGGCCCATCTAGTTCTCTGGCGTCCCACTCTTCTTCTGCCGATCCTGGGATCCCACAATGACAGTCTGTGCGTCCATCGTCTGTGGTCCATCCTTACCATGTGCCCTCCCCATTTCCATTTCAGCCTTTCTGCGGTGTTTCTTACTTACTTACTTACAAATGGCTTTTAAGGAACCCGGAGTTTCATTGCCGCCCTCACATAAGCCCGCCATCGGTCCCTTTCCTGTGCAAGCTTAATCCAGTCTCTATCATCATATCCCACCTCCCTCAAATCCATTTTAATATCATCTTCCCATCTACGTCTCGGCCTCCCTAAAGGTCTTTTTCCCTCCGGCCTCCCAACTAACACTCTATATACATTTCTGGGTTCGCCCATACGTGCTACACACACTACCCATCTCAAACGTCTGGATTTAATGTTCCTAATTATGTCAGGTGAAGAATTCAATGCGTGCAGTTCTGCGTTGTGTAACTTTTTCCATTCTCCTGTAACTTCATCCCTCTTAGCCCCAAATGTTTTCCTAAGTACCTCATTCTCAAACACCTTTAATCTCTGTTCCTCTCTCAAAGTGAGAGTCCAAGTTTCACAACCATACAGAACCGGTAATATAACTGTTTTATAAATTCTAACTTTCTGATTTTTTGACAGCAGACTAGATGACACAAGTTTCTCAGCCGAATAATAAGACGCATTTCCCATATTTATTTGCGTTTAATTTCCTCCCGAGTGTCATTTATATTTGTTGCTGTTGCTCCAAGATATTTGAATTTTTCCACCTCTTCGAAAGATAAATCTCCAATTTTTATATTTTAATTTCGTACAATATTCTTGTCACGAGACATAAATATATACTTTGTCTTTTCGGGATTTACTTCCAAACCTATGTTTTTACTCGCTTCAAGTAAAATTTCCCTAATTGTTTGTGGATTTTCTCCTAACATATTCACGTCATCCGCATAGACAAAGAGGGAAGTTATAGGAAGTATAATAAAGAATATAAGGAAGCTGGACGAAAGGAAAATTAATATAAAAATAAAAAAACGAACAATTTGAGGGGTAAAATGAAAAATGTGAAGAAGCAGTAAAAGGAATGAATATAAAGAAAAATCAGAACGGAAAAAGTAAAATAAAAACAAAACATTAAATAAACAGGAGAAAAAATAAATGCAAGAGAAAGGAAATATGAAAAGAGAAAAATAAAATAACATGAAAAAAAAAACACTAAAGAAAAAAATAAGGCTTTGGAGAATGTTGTAAACCGCGTCGACACTAGTCAGTTAGGTAATTTACCACTTGAATTTATATAATATTAACACAATAAAGTATAAAAAAAAACATTAGGTTATAGCTGGGATGATTTTAAAACAAATATAGACATTTTAGAAGAATAATTAGGAGTATACCCAGTTCTCGACAAAATCCAAAATTATAAATCACGCTGGACATAATGTGTGAACAGAATGTCACGCAATAGCTTGCATAGATTACTAAAATTACACCCCATGAGGTACAAGGAACCAAGGAAGACTATTGAAGAGTCTCTTCAGCATTTGATTTGAGATTGGAACAGGTTAGCAGTGGCCTAACTCCCTGAAAGCTGCATGATGATGAAGTAGTTATTACTTATCCAGTGAAAAAATAAAGTAAATTAAAAAAATAAGCGGCACAATAGACAAAAAGGAAGATAAGTAAAAGAAAATGAAACAAGGAGTTGAAAAGAAAGAACGAGAAGCAAGAATAAAAGAGAAACAAAGAAAGCAAAGTTTAGTCTACGAATGAAATGTATCTCTGTAGAAATCTGTCGCCTGGGATCGGAACTAATGTATGACAGCCATCTGCACCTCTCTGTTGATGCCACGGTATGACAAATGTCTCAGTTTCAGTGGGAAATGTGTTGAAAAATAGCTCAATAATTGCTTATCTATTCTATTAAATATTTCCTTGAAAATGTGTTTTCTTTCTCTAAACGACCGAAGGGAAACTAACTTTCTGGACGCTCCTCGTATATTCATTATTTCTTTCTTTTTTGTTTATTTATTCCCCACAAATTCCATATACTTATTCTATAGTCTATTGCCAATTACAAAGTTTCATTTCGACTGCCACAAGAACATCTACTTGTACATGCCAAATTCGCACAAGTAGGAGGCGTGTGAGGCTTTACTCCTGAATACTGTGTGAGTAGACATCTCCGTTCAAGTAATTGCAATTAATCAACTCCCTCGAACGGAACGGACTGTCATTGGGTCTGCATCCCACAGTCCTTAAGGACTAATAAGTGCTCGTTAAACAACGACATGATCACGTGCAACTCCTTCAGTTCCACATGCAACCCTCTAAAACTGTCACGGAAGAAAAGAGGTTTGCTTTTGCAGTCAATCATCTATTCACAACACTTTTTACTGGGTGAAAATGCCATTGCTCAACTTGTCAAAAACTTCTGAACATTGACAAAGTGCGACTTTTTGTAGTTGGTCTGAACATGTTGCGTCTGGTATAGTTTTAATTTAAAAGTCATGGCGAGTAATTTGTTTGAAGGGCCTCACATGTTGTCAGCATTTCTATGCAGTTCTTCTTTATTTATTGGCTCCGAAGTCTTTATGACTTTTGTTCTGTTTCATTCATCTACTCTAGTTTGAAGCCATGATATCGCTCTACAAGCCTACATTCTGTGTATTTTTTTAGTGGGTTATTTTACGACGCTTTATCAACATCTAGGTTATTTAGCGTCTGAATGAGATGAAGGTGATAATGCCGGTGAAATGAGTCCGGGGTCCAACACCGAAAGTTACCCAGCATTTGCTCATATTGGGTTGAGGGAAAACCCCGGAAGAAACCTCAGCCAGGTAACTTGCCCCGACCGGGAATCGAACCCGGGCCACCTGGTTTTGTGGCCAGACGCGCTGACCGTTACTCCACAGGTGTGGACGTCTGTGTATTACTCAAGCGTTCAGTTTTACATTTACTGTTAATTCACTGTTCATACGCCTTATCAAATCAATTAATGTTGTACGAGTTCTAAGGAAATTCGTACGGCTACTGTATTTCTAATGCACTTCATTGTGAAATTAATTATCGCAATTTGGCTGTCATTAATCGTCTGCAATCTTAAATACGCAAAAGCTTGGAATGAAATGGAATTGGAACGGAATTTACGGGAGGGGGCACTATGGCCCAGCACTGCGACCTGTTATGATCTATTCCGCTAACCCTCAAGCTAGGCGCATTCCCAAACTCACACCGACTGACTATACTGAGGTTCGCTGCGTACCCTGGTTTCGATCAGGCAATCTCCCTTATTCCATGGAATGATGACGAAATGAAGAAATGTTGACGGAATAATGTAAAGACTAACATGGGAAAAAAACTGAAGAATCCCGAGAAAAACCCAAATTGCGACCTTGTCCGACACAAGTGTCACTATGTATTTCTCAACGAAAAATCCGAGACCTGATCGGGACTCGAACGCGGGCCCCCTGCATGACAGGCCGGAGGTCTGACCACTCAGTCTCTGCAGAGGTACACAAAACCTTAATATCACAATAAGAGATATTTAGAGAAATTAATGATAATAATAAGAATGGACAGATGTTAGTTTCTTTATGAGTAACAAATATTAATCAGTAATTAATCTGTCAAGTAAGAATTTATGTAATTTTGACCTAAATGAAGTTATTGTCCAACAACCCCTTACATCACTGGGTAGCGAGTTCCAATTTCTAGCAACTGAAACTGTCTAAGATGAATATAAAGATGTCTTGTGGTAGGGTATAATGAGTAAATTGTTATGATGAGATCTTGTACTTAGCTGATGATATGGAAACACCCATCTTTTAATCATAATATAATCAGAAAGAAATCTGTCCTACTATCATAATAACTTTATAATAATAAATGAATATTATCCATACCTAAACGGATCAGACTGTACTTTGTCCATCGTGTTCTTAAAGGAAATGGTTTGACCCAAGTATGCAATTTCTAGGACGTATTCCAGCGGTTCGTTATCTATTTATTTAGTATTTAGTATTTATTTATTTAACCTGGTAGAGATAAGGCCGTCAGGCCTTCTCTGCCCCTCTACCAGGAGACTCCAACTACAATATGAACAATAAAATTGCAATTAGTATTAAATTTATAATTACAATTACAAATAACATTACAATTAGTATTAAATTTACAATTACAATTACAATAAAATCAAAGTACGAAAAGATTACCTGAATAATTAAAGCTAGATAACTTATCATAGAGAAACAAAGAATATTTTATATTTACTGAATTACAAATTAAATCTAGAATAACAAAATTGTATAGTGATGAAATTACTGAATATTGAAATATTTTGTGATAGATTAAAGAAACTATTTACAAGAACTCAATTACTGACCAAGTGCCTAATAAGTTTTCGTTTGAATTCAATTTTATTTCGACAGTCCCTGATGCTAGCAGGTAGCGAATTCCAGAGTCTTGGCAGGGCTATTGTGAAAGAAGATGAGTATGAGGAGGTGCGATGGGATGGTATTGTTAGTGTTATTTCATGACGAGAGCGTGTGTTCAGATTATCTACTAATGTGATGTCTACTTCTCTGCTATTTGCCATCAACAGAGTCTTTATTGGGTTCATTTTTAGGCCTACTTCTGAGCTCAGGTTAGATAACCATAGCTGTTGTTAAATCGTCATATAATAACCAATTAAAAAAATTCTCAAGATTTTGTGAAATAAATTCAGAATGTTTTCCTCTCCAGATCCCAAGCTACCAGAGCTCTTTCAGTATCTAGAATCGAACCGCAGCTGACCAAACTGGGACCCAAGGAGCAGTGTGGATTGATCCCACGAAACTGAATGTAGGCTGGGAAGCACTTGTTGCAGGTGCAGGTGGTGAGATTTGTGGGCTGCAAGTAGGCGTGTCCGTGCACTTATTGATGGGCTGTCTGGCCGGACAAGAGTACAGTCGGGCTGTCTCGTGTGTCACTGCGAACCACGGCCTGACTGACAGCAGCCTGTTTGAAAATACTGACGCTGTATTTGCATAAATAAGACGATGGCGATGACTACGCCAAAATAAACAGCCGACTTGTTCCTCCTCACCTTCCACACCGAAAGAACAAAAGTCTTTTATACAGTTTTCATGCGTGTAGGATTATTTTCGTGGTCCTACATTGTCCAGAGTATTAAATGCTCAGTGTATTAAACAACTGAAGCTTGAAAAAGGTTAAAAATGAACTTACGAAGTGTACTGCACGAGTGCTTGTGATAAAACAGTTTTGTTTACTTAGTTCACGATTAAGCGCCCCACTCATCTGCTGCAAGTTCCGTGCTTGTGGGCTAGGCACGACGATAGTTTTAAAGTTGAAATTGCCTTCATTTAGGAAGTCTTAAGGCAAGTTAGCAGACGTTCCAACTGTACATCTTTCCATATATGGAATACATTGTACTTTCTGTTGCAGCTATTTTTAAACTTTCATTTAAGGAAAGGTTGAGAAGATTAGACTGAAAATGTAATTGTAGGTGCAGTGTAAATATCTAAGTTGTCATGTAATTAATTAAGTTGATATGTAATTAATTAAGTTGATATGTAATTAATTAAGATGATATGTAATTTAGTTGATATGTAAATAAATTAAGGTGGTATGTAATTAATTAAGATGATATGTAATTAAGCTGATTTGTAATTCATTAAGGTGATATGTAATTACTTAAATTGGTAATAGTTGGGCGAAATAGAAGTATTTATAAGTTAGGTTTACTTTTGCTTATTGTAGGCATTATTCTAGGACAGTTTTTATTTATAGTCCTAGGTTTATTGCATCTATTTATTTATAATTAGAAATAAATTTAGGTTTATTTTATTTTATTTTTTTATTTTCTTTTATTTTTTTATTTTCTTTTATTGCTGTAATTATTGTATAATAAAATGGTATTATTGTATATTATATATCACTGCCACCGGGTGTATATACATAATAAATACATACATACATCTCTGGTCGAGATTGCGAGTTCAAGCCCGATAGGAGACTCGAGAATATTTTTTTGATACGATACAACTTATTTTATTTCAGTGTGTGCGCAAAGTTGAAAATTCTGTATTGTAAATTTAAACAACAAAATCGAGGTGGGCCGTTTCGGGGACACAGACACAAGTTTTATGCGTGAATGCGTCGCTTCGTTGATAGAATTGTGGTTAAGGTATACGTGAGCAGATGTGACTCCAGTGAGTGAGAGGGTAGGGGTTGGAGGAGGTAGGAAACAAGGGAGATGCACAGCTATCATTGCGAGCCAAAATGTGCTCGTGAGTCACATTTTCGCCACGGCTGCTCTAGATCGATGGATGAGATCTTTCTCATTTAATTTCTTTCTCCTTTTATCATATTTTAGAATGATGTTAATTTAATTCTTTAGGGTGAAAATCACACGTTCAGTTTTAGCTGGATTCAACAAAAATCCATTTGCATTAAACCAAACTTCAGCATCTCTTAAATTATGTTGATATCACTATGGTTAATTAAAAAAGTATATAGGGTAAAGGTTGGTAATATTGTCATATGAGTAATATTGTGATAGTTCTTTTTGAGAATTTATTACAATTTTACTGAGCGAGAGGAAGATCGGTATTTTGCGTCAATGTATTAAGGGAACGTTCGTGGACAAGTTGCTGCACAAAACCGGTCCTTCTTTCGCTGAATAAAATTGTAATAGATTCTAAAATATAACTATCACAGTATTACCATACTTTACCCTAAGTCATGTATGCAGGAGCGCATATTTTAATGACTTTATGGCCATTTTCGACAACAGTTTATTGAATACTGTTAAAATTGATATACATATTCATATATGAGGCCTTGCCGTCATCAAAGCTGAGAGGTCCTGGGTTCGATTCCCGGTGTCGGAACGAATGTTTTTAATTAATAGGTATCTACATGTTGACTACATATAGGTAGTCTTGATTATTGAATGAGGACGGCAAGGCCTCATATGTGAATATATACTTTGTTTGGCTCTCTAACGAACTTGTTCTCGCTCTACATAGTAGGCTAATAAAACTTTAGTACTTCTCTTAGAAGGTTTTCTGAAATATTTGTCACAAAAACTTTATCTCTTCCACAAAAACGGAGTTTCCGTCTGAGTGATTATGCTACAAAGCTGATGAGTCACTAATTCCAAACTTGCTTCTGAGCCCCAATTTAAGTGGCGGACTCGCAGAGGATATAACAAATCATTCATTTCCCGGACGTCTTGCACGAATTAGAAGCACCACATTTGTTTCACTGTCACTGAATTGTCGGTTGCCTCTTGAAAATGAACAACCTCATCAGACGAGAATTTCACAACTGATTATTTTAAGAAAAGAATTGCAGTGATTAAATATTTGGAACAAAAGAAACGGCTACGAATTTATTTTAGCAGACTGGTAACCATTAAGGAACAAACACGTTTTCTTTAGAAATGGAGGAGATAATTTGTAGAATAGCTACTCTCACTTTCTACTGCAATAATGTTTCGAAATCAACTAAAATATTTTTCTTTTAAAATCCTTTATTCATGTCCTTCACTGTGTTCGAGTGCAAGGCATCCAAATGCATAACTAGTACATGTGGGGTCCACACCTGTGGAGTAACGATCAGCGCGTTTGGCCGTGAAACCAGGTGGCCCGGGTTCGAATCCCGGTCGGGGCAAGTTACCTGGTTGAGGTTTTTTCCGGGGTTTTCCCTCAACCCAATACAAGCAAATGCTGGATAACTTTCGGTGCTGGACCCTGGACTCATTTCACCTGCATTATCACCTTCATTTCACTCAGACGCTAAATAACCCGAGATGTCGATACAGTGTCGTAAAATAACCCAATAAAATAAAAAAAAGTACATGTGGGTTCGACATCATCATCAGTAGGTTATTTTACGACGCTTTGTCAACAGCTTAGGTTATTTAGCGTCTGAATGAGATGAAGGTGATAATGCCGGTGAAATGAATCCGGGGTCCGGCACCGAAAGTTACCCAGCATTTGCTCATATTGGGTTGAGGGAAAACCCAGGAAAAAACCTCAACTAGGTAACTTGCCCCTACCGGGAATCGAATACGAGCCATCTGGTTTCGCGGCTAGACGCGTTGACCGTTACTCCACAGGTGTGGACTGATGTTTCGAAATCAACTAAAATATTTTTCTTTTAAAATTCTTTATTCATGTCCTTTTCTGTGTTGGAGTGCAAGGCATCCAAATGCATAACTAGTACATGTGGGTTCGACATCATCAGTAGGTTATTTTACGACGCTTTATCAACAGCTTAGGTTATTTAGCGTCTGAATAAGATGAAGGTGATAATGCCGGTGAAATGAGTCCGGGGTCCAGCACCGAAAGTTACCCAGCATTTGCTCATATTGGGTTGAGGGAAAACCCCGGAAAAAACCTCAACTATGTAATTTGCCCCGACCGGGAATCGAACATGAGCCGCCTGATTTCGCGGCCAGACGCGCTAGCCGTTACTCCACAGGTGTGGACCGTGGATTCGATATCTAGGAAGGAAATAAGATTTATCTCCTTTCCATTGGCACTGTGTATATGTGCCAATTCTTGTATTCGTTCTGTGTTGTCTCAATGGACGCTTTTGTAACATATAGGAATTATTGATACTGGTGTATGTCTAATTTTAGTTAAATTTCCTCAGACAGAAATGTGTTAAACTACAGAATTCTTTAAGAAGAAGAAGAAGAAGAAGAAGAAGAAGAAGAAGAAAGAAACAGATCACGATGATGAATCTGTATCACATCGATAATGTCGTATCTTTGGTTATAACGTAATCTTTTTGTATGAGTAATTGTGTAGTAACTATTTTTCTTCTTTTTATATTTCTTTTTATCCGAAGGTCTAGAGAATTTTAGTATCTCAACACTGGAACCCACTATGGAACTCCCGTCACGTGGGTTGGCATGTCACCGACAACGTGAGACATCTCATTAATAATGGATAAATATCCGTAACGCACGTAGGATTTGAACTCACGACCGTGGCTCCAGCAAATCGCTTAAGTTATGTATTTGATTTTGCGTCAACCAATACACTCGTATATGCTTACTATGACATAGAGAAAGTGCTTCGATCGATTATTGTACGACTCTGAAAAAGTAAAAAATAAATTAAAAAAAAAAAAAAAATTATGCGAAATATTTCATTGCTTGCGTCATGGAAATGCTTATGCCATATCCGATAAACACAACAATGCGAATCAGTCTATTCTTGTACACAAGGGAGAGAAAGTATAATTATTTTAGTCGGTTATTTTAGCATCGGAATCAGATGAAGGTGATAATGCCAGCGAAATGAGTCGATGGTCCAACGCCGAAAGTTACCCAGCATTTGCTCTTAATGAGTAGAGAAAAAAATCGGAAAAACTTCAACCAGGTAATTTGTCCCAACCGGGATTCGAACCCTAGCCCACTCGTTTCACGGTCAGGTGTGCTAACCGTTACTTCAAGGCGATGGATCCGCATAATATATAGGCTACCTGCATAACCTACTTGAAAGAGATTAAGCATTATAATCCATGGGAGGGTTGCAATATATGTAATAATAATCCGAAAGTGCCGAACGAATCTGTTCCGATAAGTGAGCGCCTATCTTTGAAGCTAGAACACAAAAGAAGAAGAACAGGAATTGTTGGATCCCTAATTTCACTAAGTCTCTGTATTCGTAGTTACCGGATTTTTTTTAATTCGCGCATTTCGAATTAATAAGAAAGTCGTTCTCCTCGTACAAATTTACAAGTAGTATATATAAAAATAATATTCTTCAGTTCTGCTTTCACATGGACGCAAAACAGATGCGTGCACAACACATGCGTAACAGTAGAAAGTTATTAAATCTTGGATAAATAACAATAAAAACATTTACGGAATATTTTTATGTACTTACAGCTTTTATAGTATACCTACCAATTAATAAATTGTTAAATGTCTGTGGCTGAGAACAATACCATTTTTGTCGTTTTTAATAGTACATTCTTATAATGCACTATTATTATTATTATTATTATTATTATTATTACTATTATTATTATTATTATTATTGGAAGATTGACTTTTATTCATAGCTTATTTCATTCCGTTCGAAAGATATATTTAAATATTACAGCAAATTCGCATTTATTTATCCTATTTTTATCAACAGTAATCTCACTAGGAGTTTTGATTTATCTAGAGAAAATGAAAACTCGAGTAGAAGAAATAAAGTACTCTAATACAATAAGATATTGACTTACTAAACTGTCTTGAAAATGTATTATTGTACCATCCCATCATTAGGCCTACAAATATTGCGCTAGATGGCAGTAATGTGTTAAGATGAGCTGTTCTCTTGTTACCAGTTGTGCCAATTATATAATCTTCCTTGAACTCTCTGGACGATTACTAGTGAAGAAGGCTTTGTTGATTCAGTTTCATTTTTATTAAAACATTTGTATTACACTTCAATTATTTACCAATATATATTAAACAATCTCTGATACGTGACTATCCATAATCTCATCCGGCAGAAGCTGTAACATAACCTAAATAATATAAACAAGATAAGTGACAGAAAAGTTTTAATTAAGGATGATGAAATAAACATGAATCATTTTAAAAGGTACAATTATTGAAAGTACAGTGTTGGCAAACAAAGAAACAAATGCTAAGAAGGTGATAAAAATTGTAGAATAAGTAGCAATGATTGGTTGAAACACGCCGTTCCGTACCGTTTTATTGGTCAATAGTAGTATGACTTAGTAAAAGTGTAATAGTCACCCTAATTCAGTGGCGGTTCCTCCATGGAACAGAGGGAACAGGCTGTTCCCTTCCTCCCTGCCACCTTAACTAAGATTGTGAGATATACTTCAATCTAAAGGATAGCTACTTGCAGTTTTCGAAAAGCGAAAACAGCTATCGTCAGCAGGTTTATTGCAGTGAAGTGAAAACGACTCGAGCTCTTCTCGTCTGCTGTGCGTGATGATGTGTGGGAGTCTCAAGCAATGTTTTCTCCGAAGCAGGCTCGAGCGGACACGAACTTACCCGAGTATCGCTGGAAGCTGTAGATTTACCTCTTCCCTCGCGGAGTATTGAGAAGTGTGAAATATACTCTTTCATCAAGCTAGTTTATTTATATAGTGACAATTCGGAAAACAATTAAGTTCGAAGAGTTTTTCGTGTGACATAATATTGTGTGTGAAATTATACAATAGTTCTTAAAAAAATCCGTACGATTTACGCATTCGCGGCCTGAGTTAAATCTGACGAAATAATGGCAATGGAACAGGTGACTGCTGCCTGTTCCAACTTCAACGAGGCCGAGCGCCAGCGCCCTGATGCGAACCAAGACAGCGAGTGTTGTGTTATCGATCAGCTGAAGTCGAGAGCGTTTAGTTCGATCAAAGCGCGGTTATTTTGAATGGCAAACCTACTCCTCTCTTTAATAATAATCCGTGGCGCTACAGCCCGTGAAGGGCCTAGACCGACCAGCCGGCTGCTGGCCTCACGCCCACATGCCGAAGCAGAGGTGGACGATCATCCAACCAGAATGGAGGTATCGTGTGGTTAGCACGATGATCCCCCCAGCCGTTACAGCTGGTATTCGCAACCGGATTTCGCTACCTATCGTAGCTGGGTGGGCACCGGTCCCATACACCGGCCGAAATTTCATGAGAAAATTTCTTCCCCCATGAGGACTCGAACCAGCGCGCATTCCGTAACGCGAGTCCTAGGCGGGATGCCTTAGACCGCGACGCCACGGCGCGGGACACTCCTCTCTTTACATAACTTAAAACTAAAACAAAATCTTATACAAGACATTTTCAAAGTAGTTACTATAATTCTGTGAAATGGTTAACTGGGTGCTCGTCAAGCGGTAAATTGTAGGTTTAATTGAGGTTTATTTATTTTTTGTTAACTGTATTATATATTTAGGCCTAATAATAATAATAATAGTAATAATATTATTATTATTATTATTATAATTATTATTATTATTATTATACTTAGAAATGGCTTTTAAGGAACCCGCAGGTTCATTGCCGCCCTCACATAAGCCCGCCATCGGTCCTGTGCAAGATTAATCCAGTCTCTATCATCATATCCCACCTCCCTCAAATCCATTTTAATATTATCCTTCCTATACGTCTCGGCCTCCCCAAAGGCCTTTTTCCCTCTGGCCTCCCAACTAACACTCTATATGCATTAACACATTATTATTATTATTATTATTATTATTATTATTATTATTATTGTTTCTGACCTGTTCCCCATCGAGAAATAGCACCGCACGCCACTGCCCTAATTCCTTTAGTTATAGGCTTTATACTCAATCACAGGGATTTCCTCAAATCTTCTGTCACTTTTTATACTTTGCAGACTCTTTGAGCCAGGCGGTAGATCTGAATGGACCACAACCTGACGCCGCGCCTCGCTGACCTGACAGTGAGCATGCTGGTTCTGTAAATCAGTTATCCAAGGCCATAAACTTATCAATTTACAAGTCGTAAGTAAAGCACTTATTATAAAATTGTTTGTTTTGAGGGTGTCAGGTGCGAGGCATGGACCTCTACGCTTCATGCGAGGCGCTGGGAATCATTGTGTTGGCAGACTACACGAAGCAGCCAATTCAATCTATGTAATAGCGAGGTCCCATAAAGTCGCTTTAATAGTGGCAGTGTGGTTCAGGAATATAATGATCAAAGTCGGCTAGCTCCTCGTCTGTTTCGTATGCTACACGAGCAGTAATTGATATTCCGCTCTTTCTGTCGACACCCGTTCCGTCCGTTCAAATCACTGGAAAGATCCGACGCCTCGATGGAGCAAAACGTTTCGCTCTGGGAAGTGTAACCGCAGCAATCATTTTATTGAATATAGAATAATAAGTAACAGAATCAATGCAAAAATTAAATTACTAAAAACAGAATAAGTCTAAAGGCTACAAAAAGGAATCTAAAAAATGGCAACTAATAGAAAACGTGAGATCTATACTAATAATAAATCTGTAGCCAAAATTTTTCTGGTAATTTTCGATTTTCCAAAAATAATTGGTGTTAACATGTATAATTAACCATTCTGAAACCGAAAATCGCTTTTTGACATTTTTGTTTGTATGTCTGTCTGTCTGGATGTTTGTTACCTTTTCACGCGATAATGGCTGAACCGATTTATATGAAAATTAGAATATAAATTAAGTTCGTTGTAACTTAGATTTTAGGCTATAAGGCATTCAAAATACTTTATTTAAAAAGGGGGGGGTTATAAGGGGGCCTGAATTAAATAAATCGAAATATCTCGCTTATTATTGATTTTCATGAAAAATATATTACATAACAAAAGTTTCTTTAAAAATAATTTCCGATAAGTTTTATTCTATACAAAATTTTGATAGGATTGAAATTTAATGAGACAAATGAGTTTTAAAAATACAATAATAACGCCATCTAAGGCGCTGTACTGAAATAAAAACAAATGACTTCGTCTATAAGGGGCCTTGGACAACAACAATCGAAAGCTATTAAACATAGCCTAAGAGAATGTTTCTGTGTTTGTATGAAGTAATATCGGAAGCTAATTAACTGTTTAATTATTATTATTTCACCATTGGAAAGTGTAGTTTCTCTAGATGGACATAATTCTACAATGTTATTACAGTAACTTCTGAAACATATAGCAAGTAATATAAAGTATACACATTAAAACTAAATGATATATCAATCTTCATTAAACTATGATATTCACTTAACTTTAACCCTTGATTTCTCTTGAGCTGTGCCAATAGCTTCGAAAAATATTTTTTTCCAAAGAAGAATATATTTCTCTGGCTAAAACCACTAAGAAATTGGATAAGTTCCATTGTAATTTTGTTTAGAACCTAAGCGTCTCTCATAATATGCAAAATGTATGATATTACATTAGTACTAGTTGCACAGGAAACCTCCTGTTTTCTAGGGGTTTTCTCTTTGGCACTAAGAGCCTTTTTATTTCCAGCCTTCAGTTATTTTTCCAGAGGAACGCAGAAGATGCTCCTTTTCCTATTAAAAGTTTCCTTTCCTATTGCTATCCTCCTTTCTAGCAGCAGCTCATGTATAAAGGGTTCAGAGCCATAGTGGGCCAAGCGCCATTTATTAAAAACGGAGAAAGCAAGGGTTAAAGTTAAGTGAATACCATAGTTTAATGAAGATTGGCATATCATTTAGTTTTACTGTGTATACTTTATATTACTTGCTATATGTTTCCATTGAATTATGGTAATAACTTCATTTTAACCCTTGTTTTCTACTGTTTTAGTAAATGGCGCTTGGCCCACTATAGTTCTGAACCCTTCATACTAAAGAAATAAATTATTAAATAAATATACTATTATTAAATAGTAAAGATTTGTGACGTGTTTGTTTGAGATGTTTGCCTTCGATGATTCATTTAGACTATAATTAATCATTAATTTCATTTTGTTTGTAGATATTTTAAGATAACGATGTTGTCTACCAATCTGATACAGTTCATCTTTCGTCTTAATAAGCAATTATAATCCATTTATCTAAAAGCATCCGATATGTTACAGCAGTATACACTAATGCTATGAAACAGGTGAAAGCTTTTGGAAATTAATTTTAAATGGAACACGTAATTAGTGTGCGTACTTGAAAATTTGAACTTTACTAGCTTCTGTTATCACACGTTCATCAGTTGGCGGTTTCCTGGACCTTAAAAGAATAAATGTTTATATTGGCTGCCCGATAATGGTCTCCTTGCTCACCTTTACAGCCAGTTAGATCCCCTTACACGTTGTAAAACTTTATGACCGCCCTTCTTCATAATCAAAGCGCTCCCACGATTTATACCCAATCGCAGCATTAAAATACCGAAACATTCTGAGCAGCAGGGACGACCATAATCGCTGTACAATCTTTGAATTCAAGAAGAATTCATAATCAGTGACGCTGAAACTGGTCCTCTTGATCGAAAATCAAATATATATATATATATGTATATATATATTGAACTGGTAATGGAAATTACGGGAAAACGGATTTTAATAAATGACCCCTCATTTTAAAGCTTGGAACCCAAAGTTTTTCAGAAAAATAGTAGTTTTCAGTGAAACGTCAAATTTTCAACATAATTTTCCTATTTTCCAAAATCCATCTGTCGTCAGTTTTGAGAACTAGCTAATTGCATTTCAGAATAAAACAAAACACACACTACAGTAAACAATATTACACGAAGGCCATGATCTGCAAGAATGCTGACATATTTAGAGCTCAAATTAAATTGGTTATTAAAAACTTAACTTACTAAAAATAATTTACAGGTTCGATTCTGTGGTGTGTAATTTTCTGGGTAAAGCTGTGTATTGGATATTAAAAACTACAAAACTTGAGGTGGTTTGATGACATTATTACCATTAGAAATGAAATATTATTGTAGTTAATGCCATGATGTGACTATTTTTCATTAATTATACATATTAATGCTATATTGATGATATGAAAGTGAAACGTTTTGGGGTTATATAAGTAGGGTAACTTAAATTAGATTTTTATTTCTATATTTTACTGAGTGGCGGCTATATAGTATCCTATAGTATATGTTACTGAAAGCTATAAAACTTACGTAAGATAATAATATTATTAAAAATCAAATATTTTTACAGTTATTAATCAAGTGAGGTTGGGTCTTTTTCATATATTTAATGCCGGTGTGGTGTAGATATTTATATGCGTGGTTCTCTTCAGTATTGGCTCGAGAGAGAGTATCTTTCATTATTATGGAAGCAAATAACTTTCAGAATGTCTGGTATTCTTCATTGAAAATAAATCTGAAAAATGTTTATTTGAACGTCTAATGAACTTAGTTTGCAGCATTTGTTGCACAAGCCACTAGTATAGGTAGATTTCTTGCGAAATGACTCTACAGTAAAGTCTTTTGTATTTTGTCGTAGCTGGGTAGTCAGATATCAGTGACAATTCGTATAGTTATTTCTTACGCGGAACTTTCTTCATAAGCTTCTCATTCATTCATTCATTCATCCATTCATCCATTCAGTGTTCTGCCCAAGTGCAGGTATTTCACTGCAATCCCACCTTTCTCCAATCCGTCCTATGTTCTGCCTTCCTCTTTGTCTCCTCATATGATGCACATATCTTAATGTCGTCTATCATCTGATATCTTCTGATGCTAGACGACTAAAAAACTGAACTCGTAGGAAGATGATGCAATGTAGTAGTTTGTCGTTTTTTTCCCGTATCGGTGATGAAGGTGATGTAACATTTAGATACTGTAGATTTAGTAACATCTATTAGATTATCGAGACTAGGATGGTTAAGATAACTTGTAAATAGAATGATAATGACTAGTAGAGTGAAACAATAATATTATCTAAATATTCGGAAGGGTCCAGATCAAGGGCCAAGCCCAAGAATAAATGGTAGTATTGTTTTCGACGAGATCTGGAAAGATTTGGAATTCGAAGATGAACTGTCAATGAATAGAGATAAATGGATGAGATCCACAGAGAAGGCGAAGATCCACCACGGGCTGTGAGACGCAAAGGAAGAAATACAGTGTTGCCAGGAAGTTTAGGGGCAGCTTGTAGTTCTTATAACATTCTGCCTAAATTTTTAGAGAAACTAACAATGTTTTAACTGTTGATTAACAATAGGAGAGACTAATTTTTATTGAAATTTCGGTATTTATGTGATGATTGATAGTCCTTATAGAGAATGTATAAGTGTTTTTCAAACAAAATAAAAAATCTTACATTTTCAGTATTAAAGTTGAAAATGGTGCACGATTCTAAACTGTTGCTGAATAATGTAGGATATATTACTCTTTAAATTACTGAAGATCAAATATTTGTAAAAAAAAAATTTCTTTGTGAATTTCCTAGCAGTTTCTAGGGCTTGAAGTTTAAAAAAATGGGGAAATTGTGTTATTGGTCGGTTAATCTGTAACTGCTGAATGGAGGCAGTTATAGCTGTAAAGTTTGCACAGCTGCGCCCCCCCCCCCTACCACTGTAATCCCAAGAAACGCAGCTCTAACCAACAGTTACAGATGAACCGCACAATAACACAATTTCCCTATTTCTTTTTAATCTTGAAACCTTAGAAACTGCTAGGACATTCACAATTAAATATTTTTTACAAATATTTTATCTTTACTAATTTAAAGAGTACTTAATATGTCCTACATCATCCAGCAATAGTTGAGAGTCGTGACTTAATTAGTTATTCATTCATTTTCAACTTTAATACTGAAAATTTAAGATATATATTTTTGTAAATTATAGACATCAGCTCAAAGAATTTGAGTGACCACAAGGGTCCTGAATACAATAAACATGTACAATAATGTGATGTGATACATTAAAGAAAAAAGAAAGTTAATTATTGAAGGCAAATATAAGTGGATTAATTGAAATAGAGATGATGATGCAATATTTGAAGAGAATCCTTGATAATATTTATAAGAATAGACATTACATAATCAAAAGGAATGTAAAGTTCCTTAAGATAATTCCACGTGAATTTTGTAATTGAACCTCTACTGCCAAACAGCAAACCAATGACAGACCATTGTTTAAGAGGGACGTTGTACTTTTGAGAAAGATACGGCAGACAAGGTTCATATATAGACTTCTTCTCAATATCAACTTCGGTGGCCTGATTTAGGTTTCTTTCGAAACGGATAGTAGGGTCAAGAACAAGAGCCCGTTTTAAGCGTCCGTTAATAGCAATAATGTCTGCCCGTCTGAAAGAACCATCTGATGATACACAATATACTTCCTCATGAATCTCCAAATTTAAAGTTTTTAACGAAGTCGCCAAAGCATGTCGTACACGATGATGTCTAGCATTGATCAGCAGCTCGCCTTTAGGGCATTGTCCAAGCACATGTCCAAGTGTTTCAAGTGTTTGTAAAACTTATAAATTCTCTGTAAGGACTAACAGTCATCATATAAATACCGAAATTTCACTAAAAATTTGTCTTTCCTATTGTTAATCAACACTTAAAAACATTATTAGTTTCTCTAATAATTTAACGCCAGAGCAGCATTTTGCAAGAACTATAAGATGTCCCTAGATTTTCTGGCAATACTATAGTAGGCTAAGTACTTGTAGTTCTCAAAAGCTGCATATTTAATCCAGGAACCTTAAGAATTAGGTACGATACCCTCAACAAGAAATAAGGTTTAATAATAATAATAATAATAATAACAATAATAATATTAATGATAATAATAAAATAATAATAGGCCTATTTATATAAATAGATTAAACTCTCCGAGAAAATAAGCCAGCCATTATTTCAGACACCTTATAAATATATAACATCGTCATTTCTTGTTATGTTTCGCCTATAACATCACACTATCAGTAAGCGGGAAGTATACATCGCGTAAATTTACCTCCAAATCGAAAGCAAAGACATAATATGTAGAATTCATTGCAACAACTGTATAAGCAGCTGGTCTTATTAGCAATAACTTTAAAAAGTACACAGAATAAATTATCTTAACCCCAACATAATTAACTTCAAACAGGAGAAGTCCAGTGGTGCTCAAAACAAGCAGAATTATGATGAACGTATTAAGTAGCCTAGAACGATGTGTGCGAAATTGCCCCAGCTCTGAATACCAGGTGCTTTAAGCAGTAGTACATAAAGCTGTCCCTCGTAGAGATACATCTGGAGTAAGCAGAGCGGTTTTCATGACTGCAAGAGATGAGCAGTCAGTATCACCAATTTGACAGAGACCCGCAGCCGTTGTAGAAGGTACAGCGAAGTGAATAACCTCTTTTTCCTCTAGGAATGCCGCTTTCTTCCCGCCCATAGTCGGTCGTTATACCCACTGAACTAAACTCGGCTCTATTAAAATTAGAATTTGTTTTATGTTATTGTACGTTTCAATAGATGAACTTGTGAAGTCTTATGAGAGTGAAATTGTAAGTCATTGAAAATGGAAAATATACTTTATTTGAATTAAATTAAATTGAAACAAATATCATGCCAATTTAGATATTGAAGACAAAGTTTAAAACCGGTGTTATCTGCACTTTGGGTTCCATCCCATCACCTCCTTTGAAATTTCAAATAACACCCCTATGTTATGGTACTTAAATTTGAAAGAGTACGCAATTTTTCGTTCATTTGTTTCACATCTCTTATTTTCTATCGTCGCCTAGCAACCTGGATTGTTGTTATTGTCAGTTATAGGATGAAAACACAGTTTATTTTGGGTAATTTCCTAAATTTGATTAATCAAATTTATTAAATTAAGATAAGAGGATGGTATTTTTTGATGAAAAATGAGTAAATTAAAAAAAATCTTTAAAATATTCTGTGATATGTGTGAAATGCGTAGCATAATATTTTGTGGGTATTTGTGTTCTTATCAGATGTTGAGACGCCATTTTTAAACTTCCTGCTTTAAGGATTTTTAAATCACTCGCCCCCCTTTTATTGTTGTTTCCGTAAATTGAATTAAAAAAAAAAAAAATCTTTAAAATACTCTTTGATATGTGTTGAATGCATTGCATAACATTTCGTGTGTATTTGTGCCCTTATCGGATGTTGAGACGCCAGTTTGGAACTTCCTGCGCTATGGATTTTTAAATCACACGCCCCCTTTTATCGGTTTACGGTAACTTCATTTTTTTGCTACATTGCCAGACAAAAATGGATATAATTTCTGAACTATTAAAGATACATGCATGAAATTTAGAACACACATTCTTTAGACTATTAGGAAACTTTTCTCTGTAACAGAATTTTGTTAATAGATTTCATTTTAAAAATACGTCCGTTTGTTTGCAAGAAAGGAATTCAGAAAAGTGTTATTGAATTTTAATTGTTTATTTTACAAACGTAATATCAAAATTCTGTTACAGACAGTTTGTAGAACATGCTTTTGCAAATACATTGCAAAAAAAAACTGTCTGAATCTATCTTTAAAAACGGTTTAGATATATCTGTTTTAGTAAAATCCTGCATTGGGTATATTTTTTTTCAAATCTGGGCCCCCAAATATTTTTTTTTTTCAAAATATTTATTTTTGGTTGAGTTGCTACAGCTATGAGCTCTCTACATACAAAAAATTAATATTTTATACCAAACAGGAAAAAAGTTAAAAAAATACCATCCTGTCCCCTTAAATGTTCAAAATGTGCTCCATTGTTGACTAGATATTAATAGAGCCTACATCAGAACTCCTCTATATAACATTACCATAGCATTAAACCATACATAATAACGTAAATCCACTTCGGTTTTTATTATTCTCTGTTACATTTTTAAAGAATAGATTTATAATACAAAACCGTGTGTTAGTACCTGAAATATCCTGTAATCAATAAATTTAAATTTGTGTAGTATTCTTTGTCATTTAGGCAATCTGATATGGCAGAAAGAATGTTCAAATTCTTTGTGGTTTTATTTTATTGAGCTCGAATCTACAATAATAACAATCGAGGTTGCCAAGCGACGATAGAAAACAAAAGATGTAAATCAAATTAATGAGGTGTATAAAACAGTGAATACACTTTGAAATTTAAGTATCAAAATATATGAGTGTCATTTGAAATTTTAATGGGGGGGGGGGTAGGGGAAGTGAGAACATGAAACCTAAAATGCAATTAACACAGTTTCAAACTTCCCCCTCAGTATCTAAATTCACGTTTTTAGTTTAAATTAAATTAAATTGAAATAACTAATTATTTAGACTGGTAAGTTTTGAAATGAAAGCCCGGTATAACACATCCCTTTCTTTTATAAGTACGATTATATATTTTACAACATTCCATCTTCAAAACACTGGATGATGCCTAGAGCAGTGCTTGTAAACAAAGGAGCGACACACGGAACGGAATTCCAGGATTCAATAGCACGTATCAGCCTGTAGCAATATCAGGAGTATTGTAGTCCCCTGGCTACGGACTGGAAGATCCCGATTCAATCTTCTCATTATCAGACTTACAAAACGTCCCCGTGGTTCACTGAGCCTTCTATCAAATTTATTTTCGGGGCTTACCCTAGGACAAAGCGCGGTAGCAACATGGTACTGACCACACTAATTTATTCTAGTGCCGGAGTCAAGAAAACATTTGTGTGTACATGTCCCCCGAGCATCTTCAGGGCGTCTAAGGAGGACGCCTTACTTCACCTATTGTATATGCATGGAAATATGCAATTATACGCCCTATAAAACTTCATATACAAAAACAGCAAGACATGAAACATATTGCAGAAGTTAATTCCATAGGCTATCACAAGTAAAATCAAACTAAATAGGCATTTGTATATAAATCCGATGTCTATTTATATCTTTTTATTTACTTACGTACTTACTTACTTACTTACTTACTGGCTTTTAAGGAACCCGGAGGTTCATTGCCGCCCTCACATAAGCCCGCCAGCGGTCCCTATCCTGAGCAAGATTAATCCATTCTCTATCATCATATCCCACCTCCCTCAAATCCACTTTAATGTTGTCTTCCCATCTACGTCTCGGCCTCCCTAAAGATCTTTTTCCCTCCGGCCTCCCAACTAACACTCTATATGCATTTCTGGATTCGCACATACGTGCTACATCCCTGCCCATCTCAAACATCTGGATTTAATGTTCCTAATTATGTCAGGTGAAGAATACAATGCGTGCAGTTCTGTGTTGTGTAACTTTCTCCGTTCTCCTGTAACTTCATCCCTCTTAGCCTCAAATATTTTCCTAAGAACCTTATTCTCAAACACCCTTAACATATGTTCCTCTCTCAAAGTGAGAGTCCAAGTTTCACAACCATAAAGAACAACTGGTAATATAACTGTTTTATAAATTCTAACTTTCAGATTTTTTTTATAGAAGACTGGATGATAAATGCTTCTCAACCGAATAATAACAAGCATTTCCCATATTTATTCTGCGTTTAATTTCCTCCCGAGTATCATTTATATTTGTTACTGTTGCTCCCAAGTATTTGAATGTTTCCACCTCTTCGAAAGATAAATTTCCAATTTTTATATTTCCATTTCGTACAATATTCTCGTCACGGGACATAATCATATACTTTGTCTTTTAGGGATTTACTTCCAGATCTATCTCGTTACTTGGTTCAAGTAAAATTCCCGTGTTTTCCCTGATTGTTTGTGGATTTTCTTCTAACATATTCACGTCATCCGCATAGACTATATCTACTACTGAAATAAAGTTCTTTCATTATATGAAAATTCGATACTCCTGAAAGTATTTGGTTAGGCTCTCCGCATTATGTACGCGTCGAAGAAGTTGCCGGAAAGAACGTGAGATTCATCATTTTTAATTAACCATTTTTTAAATAATTATTTCTCAGTCGGTATTGCACGTATTTGGAAGTTCGGGCTTTCAATTCTGATTGTTTTTTTTTCTGTATTGCATTTTAGATTAAATAAAGAAGAGAGTTATTAACGCACAGTTACTAACGTCGCAAAAAGTCACGAATTGTGGCACAATAATTTGAAATAAGTTCGCGTGCAACGGAGCATAATCTTGCGCTCGTCTTCGAATGAAATATAATGAAAAACTGAGAGATATTTTACAGAGCTTCTTAGGTAACCTTCTCATCCAACACGATATAGTTTATTTTATATTATTTTATTCTGCTTTGAGATACTTGGAGACCTGCAGGCTAAGAATTAACTGGAATGAGTGGTTACGATGGGAACTACAGTTTCAATCTCCCAGCATGAGCGGTAAGAGCAGACATAATCACTGTGATTCGTATTGCAGCGAAGAAGTTCAAATTGAAACTAATAGCGGCGACGCAGAATTAAATAACAGTATTAGTGAGCTTCTGGGTTAGGACCAGGCTTCAATTAACCGCATAATAGTGGAGCATATTCGTAAACGTGTGATCTATTAACATGCTGGAGGTGCAACAGGATGGGATGGGATGGAATGACCTGTCTCAGTCATACAGAATAGTTGCGTCTTGTTTCTCTAGGACTTAAAATAAGCAACTGTTATTTTTTCCTCTTTTTGAATAGAATACTGGATAGTCAGATATCCGTTTAAAGTAGTAGAACTAGCAGTAGGCCTATGTTTAGTCAACGTACAACTGCAAAGGATATTCAGTGCAACATGGAGAAGTAATGACCGACAGATATTGCCTAAAGCCCTCTATCAGGTAAGATGTTCACACTAAAATGATGAGTGTAGTATCAAAGCAGGGTTTAAGGTAGAAAATAAATAATTGTCGCAAAAATGCACAAACTAAAAATTATATTTGTGCAAATTACGAAATGCTTGTGCTTATAAATAATTGTAGACCTACAGAAAGATAAAATTAATAAAGTATGCACAAACAAAAAGTTATGTAACTTGTTTCTTGAATTTTTATTACTTTCAATCCATCTTATCACATTCTAAATATACTTATATAAGTAAATCATTAAATTAGACGTAGGTACTGATGAATTTACATCACATTAAAATACATTATATTATGGGCATTCTAAACATTGAACTTCTTTACTAGTAGGCCCTTCAAGATTTATTGTTAGCAGAGTGATAACTCTTTTTACTGAAAGGCAGTTTCTAATTCCATTTTTTACAAGATTCATGCAACTAAATCCCCGCTCACAATTTACAGTATGCGATGGAATTATATAAATCAATTAGAAGAAATTGTCCACTTAACTTATATGAATTGCACCAACTCTTTGAAATTAATTCCTGAACATCTAGTGCTCAATGCTTTTTGAACATTGTCCATGCCTTTAGCATTTCATTTAAATTGAGATTAGTTCATACATATCTCTGACTTCATTTTCTCCATTACCATCTTCGTTTCTGAAGTTCAATGTGGTTGTCGCATTTTTGCACATTTACATTCAAAGTTTGTTGCATTTTTAGAAATCGAGTAGCAAAATGCGACTGTGGCTTGAACCCTGTATCAAAGACGGAGAAGAACCTTTTTTATTATCTGTCAATAGAGCCATATTTTTGTTTCATCATGTTAACTTCTATAGTATAAAGTATCAACATTTTTGTGTGTCATATTGGTAACTTTATTAACAAATAATTCAGGTCTCCACTTAAAAATATTCGTTCAAAGCACTACGTATTTAAAAATGAAGTCCACTTTTGAATCTAAGATTGACTTTTGTCCGTTTTTGAAACAAACGAAGAAGCAAGTGTCCATTTTTGAAACTTTCAAGCCAGAATCAGCATAATGGTGAGATAATCCTATGGAAGTTATGATTTTATTCTAAAGTTAACATTTAACTGGAAAACTTAGAAAATTAAATTTGGAATGTTACTTCTATTCAGTGGAGCATTAAATCCAGACGTTTGAGATGGGCAGAACATGTAGCACGTATGGGCGAATTCAGAAATGCATATAGAGTATTAGTTAGGAGGCCGGAGGGAAAAAGACCTTTGTGGAGGCCGAGACGTAGATGGGAAGATGATATTAAAATGGATTTGAGGAAAGTGGGATATGATGATAGAGAATGGATTAATCTTGCTCAGGATAGGGACCAATGGCGGGCTTATATGAGGGCGGCAATGAACCTCCGGGTTCCTTAAAAGCCAGTAAAATAAATAAGTAAATAAATAGATAAATAAATAAATAAATAAATAAATAAATAAATAAATAAATCTTTTAAGCACTTAAATATCAGTTTCTGAAATAAACGGACCATAGATTTGGAAAGAACGCGAAAAATGCTATAAGGACCGATCCTTAACTAAATTTCGATAAAAGTGTCGTCTTTGATCTTTTAAGACCAGTAATGAGTTGATGCGAATAAATAAGAGTGAAACCTCAAATATTACAATGTAATGTTAGTCTATTACTTTACATTTCAGTCATTAATCAATCACCAGAATTGCAATAAGCATTGTCCTATGCAAATAAAACACATATACATTAAAATATAAAATAATTGATTAAAATTTTACTATTCTTAATTCAGAAAAATGATTTATATTATAAAATTCATGCGCAATTAGCCAGTTATATAACTTACGCTTAAAACAATCATATTCAATCTTACGATGAAAGAGTAGTGGAACGGAGAAAAATTCTCTCCTGCACCGGGATTTGAACCCGGGTTTTCAGCTAGCCGGGTTCAAATTCCGGTGCCGGAGAGAATTTTTCTCCGTTGCACTACTCTTTCATCGCAGAATATCTGCATGGAAACATCATATGTACTTCGGTACATTAAAATAATATATATTCAATTTTCTCACACTATCATCAAGCCTATTGCACAATTTTAATCCGATAACATTACAACTATTTTGTGATTTACTTAACTTATAATAGGATATATCAAACAATGATTGACTTCTGGTGTTACGCGTATGAATTTAACTTTTAACCATATGGTTACTTTCATGCTATTTCACACTTAATAGACAATGAAAAATATATAGGTTAATTGCTGTAAGAATTTTAAAATTAAAAAAATTGGTGTGCATTGTGCTCTGAAAGATGATTTCGTTATTATTCTGATAGTTTTTTTTTTTTGCAAAAACAAAACATCATTAATACTGATACTGTTGCCCTACAACAAAAGACTATAGGTAATTTATAAGTGAATGGAAAACTGCAAAATAAGCACACAATACATAATTATCAGGTACAACACGTGTTAGAGTCTTCAGCAAATATATAACTTTAGACAATTAAGTGCACACATCCATTATAGCCTAAGTGGGGTCCAAGTAAATTGTTTATTTTTTTAGTAATTTGAATGGTTGAAACTCATAGCATAAGACAATTTTTAAAATTAAAAAAAAAAAAATCACGTCAAGAAAATGTCTTTTCTGTCACTTTCTAATCTATATCGACGGCCCAGTTCAAAAGGGAAACGGCTTAAAATTTAAAGATTTGAGAAACCTGAATTTTAAAGCTTTATGTTACTGTGATAATGTTTTCATATATGCCATAAGTTTCAAATTAGGTGTGTTATTTGAATTTTTCACAGCAATATGAAGCTTTAAAATTCATGTTTCTCAAAACTTTAAATTTTGAATTGTTTCTCTTTTGAACTGGGCTGTCGATATGTTTAAGAACTTTACGTTGTTCTCCGTATTACAGTATGTTTATGACCAACATATAATTTGAAACTTAATGTACGATTATTTTTAATAACATTTTAGGTAAAGTGACGATATTAACGTCATTGATGTAACCGCTATAATACAAGCCATAATTAATCCTCATATATTTAGTACAATTCCTTGTGGTTCTTCACTTCAACCAGAATATGCCTACATATTTTTATATTTACAATTTATTGATTACATATTAAAACAATTTATACCAAATGTTGGGAGTAGAAATGCTTACGTTTTAAGATTCCTACATTCCATGTAAATGTGGGTACTACATTTTGTACATATGTCGTCTAGTAACAATAACATTGCGGCATAGATCTGCGTGTCCAAATACGAGTGCTGGACAAGAAAATATTTAGGCCAGGATTAGTTTATTTTACACGTCCCCAACAACTTCATTCTACTCAGTTCTTGCATAACAGGTTCCCCATAGAACGTGTTATGCATATTGCTTGCATTGCAGATTGCTGGTTATATTCGTAAACCTTCGTTTAAACAGTAACGTTGTACGGGGCATTAGGACCGTTCACAGTAACTTAAAATACTTCAATTTGCACAGAAATTTCAAATTAGAGTGAAGGATGCGGACCTTTCTAAGATTCATGCTTAATATACTAAACCAACTAACACTCTATGTTAAAATTACGCTGACTATTTCGTTTACATGACGTCATTCCATTTTCAACAAATGAAGTGTATTGAAATTTTGAATTCCAACCAATCACAGTCATACATCGCGATAATTTTTGTAACTCGATTTATCATAATCAATTTATCGCATTGTCGTTCTTTTGTTTAGTCAGTGTCGCCAACTGTTTCCCCGTAAATCGATGAGCATGAATCCATTAATGTAACTCTGTGCACCAGAACCTTAAAAATTGCATCGCTGCAGCTGAGTAGAAGAATGTGCATTAAATTGTATGTGATATATTTTTCACATATCAAAATTTACTGGTTTTCCACCATATTAAAACCATCCTATCCCCTTAAAGCATTTTAGATGGACGCATAGTCGGTGTCCCATAATGCAAGTCCAATACGATATCGAATCATTGTCTAACAACGTAATACAGGCAGTCCCATTGTCAACTGTAAACACCTCAATGCCAGATAGGATTCATGTTTATATCTGTTCCACTCATGTTTATATCTATTGGTCTATATCAACGCGGACCCTGAGTCCTTACTACATTAAATATAAGAATAAAGACATTCAAACCTCATAGAATTTCTGGATAAGAAGCCAGGAAGCTTTTCTTTTAAGGGGTTAGGTACAGCTTACAGCAGTAAAATTTTGGAAACTTTCAACATTTTTTTTCTCCATTAGGGCCTACTGTATCTTGTACAATAATGAAAATTAGTATGTGTAAAACACTGTCCTTCTACTATATGAAAAAGATATTTTTACAATTAAAAAAATTATTTACATTTCTTTTTTTCAAAATTTAATTCACTGTGCAGTGATGAAGCGTTTCCCACATAACTAAAAAACTATCCATCATTCTGTGATATGATGCAAAGTCACTTCACTACCTTTGATAGATTGTCTGATAAAAAGTAAATTCATTAAAAAATGGTCAAATATCAGTATTTTCTTCTAACACGAAATAAAAAAAAATATTTATTAAGGAATGTAGTTGAAAGAGCATGATATTGTAAACATGAGTTTCAGCAATAAAATAAAAGAGAGAGAACATGAAAAAGTTAACAAGTTTATAAGTTATGAGGGAAACACTTCATCACTGCACAGTGAAATACAACCATTATGAATTTTGAAAAACATATATATATATTTTTTTTATTGTAAAAATATATTTTTTTTTTCATATAGCAGGACAGTGTTTTACACATACAAATTTTCTTTATTGTGCAACATACAGTAATGGAGAAAAAAAAGTTGAATATTTACAAAAATTTTACTACTGTAAGCTGTACCTAACCCCTTAACAGAGTATATTTCATGACACGTAGACAAGAGAGAGTTTGTTTTATGTTCTCTGCTGAACAGTTCGTGTGATTTCTTTAGCAATGCTTATCCCAGAGGAACTGATTGAAACTTCGATTCTTTTTTATTGATACGTACAGAATTATTGGCATGCACCTTTGTAATTACGGTCCTCGCATGACGGAGTGTTTCCTGCAAAGCAACATTGCCGCGCAGCAGACCTCCTCGGGCTCAGCGACTGTCCCAGCATTCCTGAGCCCTGAGCCCGCCGTGGGATCAAATACCGACGTTGATGTAATCTCGGATTGATTTGTTGAGGGTATTCTGGGCTGGGCTGAAGCTTATCTGACGATGAGGTATCGTGACAACAGACACCACTGCTAGGCCGTAGTGGTATGAAGATAAATTTGAAGAGAGCCCCAATAATTTGGTTACTAACCCACACACCTGTTAATTATTTCTACAACTTCTAAACCAACTTTCTGTTAAGGATTCCGTATGAAAACTTACCAGTTACGGTGCAGCAAAATTTAATATATGTAATTAATTTCGATAAATGAATACAGTGACCTCGTCACTAAATGTTAAATCTATATCATATCACTATTTACGTCCCTCATAAAACTCATTTTTACGTCGTTATTTATTTCCATTGCGACTTAAGATAAGGTGTATTTATATTACATTATTTTCATCTCGTCACTAATTATTGTTAGAACTATATCATATCACTATTTAAGTTCCTCATAAAATATTTTTAAAGTCATTACTTGTTTCATTTGCGACTTCAGATAAGGTGTATTTATATTACATTATATTCATCTCGTCACTAATTATTGTTAGAACTATATCATATCACTATTTAAGTTCCTCATAAAATATTTTTAAAGTCATTACTTGTTTCATTTGCGACTTCAGATAAGGTGTATTTATATTACATTATATTCATCTCGTCACTAATTATTGTTAGAACTATATCGTATCACTATTTAAGTTCCTCATAAAATATTTTTAAAGTCATTACTTGTTTCATTTGCGACTTCAGATAAGGTGTTTTTATATTACATTATTTTCATCTCGTCACTAATTATTGTTAGAGACCTATATCATATCACTATTTAAGTCCCTCATAAATATATTTTTAAAGTCATTACTTGTTTCATTTGCGACTTCAGATAAGGTGTTTTTATATTACATTATTTTCATCTCGTCACTAATTATTGTTAGAGACCTATATCATATCACTATTTAAGTCCCTCATAAAATATTTTTAAAGTCATTACTTGTTTCATTTGCTACTTCAGATAAGGTGTTTTTATATTACATTATTTTCATCTCGTCACTAATTATTGTTAGAGACCTATATCATATCACTATTTAAGTCCCTCATCAAATATTTTTAAAGTCATTACTTGTTTCATTTGCTACTTCAGATAAGGTGTTTTTATATTACATTATTTTCATCTCGTCACTAATTATTGTTAGAGACCTATATCATATCACTATTTAAGTCCCTAATAAAAATATTTTAAGGTCATTACAATTTTGCTTCCTTTTCGAGAAAAAACTATTTTATATGAAACATTTCATAGCGTATTTTGGGAAAGCTACGGTACTGAATTAATTCGCATTATGTTCAGTCAATTTAAGACAGCAGTCTATTATGATAATAAATGATTGAAATAATTTTAGTTTTTTCCTTTAAATGTGCAGAAATTTGATCTGAACAAATGTAACTCTTCGCTCTGAAAAGGAATTTTAAAATGCTAAATTTGTTCGGATCAAATGTCTGGACATTCAAAGGACAACACTAAAATTCTATCAATCATTTTATCATAATACACTGCTCTCTCAAATTGACTCAGTATATTGGGTATTATTCAATGGCTTTCCCAAGAACACTCTATGAAATGTTTCATATAAAACAATTTTTATCTCGAAAAGGAAGAGAAAACGAGTAAAATTGTATTAACTTTTCTTATGTGAAATATCTCGAAGAATAATCCCCTGAAAATAATGACATTACTTACAGTTCACCCTGTATAGCAAACTGCAAATGACAAAATTTACCACGAACAGAATTTATGGCTTTACGAGTAAGAAGGTGTTATCTATCAAACGAAAAGAAGACCTGGAAATAAAATTCAGTCTGTGGTTAGTAGCCTATACTATTATAGTCATGAAGTTTAACACTGATTTTTTGCGCTACCTGATAACAGAACAATGCACAACGTTAATTATAGATGCAGTCCGCTAATGGGAACTGATGTGGAAAAAATTAAAGAAAGTTCCGATTCAACGTGTTATTTTAGTTCTGTCCCACACTTCACATAAATTTCAGGACAACTGAAAACTGGAATTCACAATTTCTTTCCCACCTCCCAAGCAACTGGTTGGACATCCTTCAGACAAGTACACATGTTTCCTGAAAAAAAATAATAATTTGCAAGCAAAACCCGTCAACGCCTTATCAATATATCTTAATGAAGACTATTTCCTGTTGCTTAAAGTGAATACGATGTGTTCTCCAGATTGACTAACCAACCATTAAGGAACATTCGTACTGGCATAGAAGTTGAAGGCCGTTCTCTTTCTACTTCTTAGAGCACTGTCTTTATACATTGTGACTGTACTCTTTATCATTTTCCAGTCTTCAAAATATTCTCATTTGGTCGCTTATGGTAATAACGTTACCCTCGTCTTTGTTTTTAATCGACGGTGCGATAATTAACAATCGATCCGTATTAGAAACAACAACAACCAAATTTCTTGGCTTAAAAATCGATAATGTGTTAAATTGGAAAAATCATATTAAAGAAATTACCCCCAAACTAGATTCAGCTTATTTTGCTATTAGATCTATGCAAAAGATAGTAAATATCAATACCTTAAAAACAATATACTTTGCATACTTCCACTCGGTAATGAGTTTTGGAATAATATTCTGGGGAAATTCCACAGATAGTAACAGTATATTTCTACTACAAAAAAAGAGTAATTAGAATAATAGTAGGTGGCAAATCTAGGGAATCGTGTAGGACTATTTAAAAAAAAACTAGAAATAATGCCCTTGGCTTGTCAGTATATCTTTTCATTAATAATCTTCCTCGTATGTAATCGTGAAAACTTTGTAACTAATTCAACAGTTCATAGCATAAATACACGTCAAAAAATGACTATCACACTCCATCGGCAAGTCTATCGTGCTATCAAAAAGGAGTGCGTTATATGGCAGTAAAAAAAATGAAACCCAAAACATAAGATTATTTAGGGCCAAATTAAAGAAGTACCTAATTTCTCACGCCTTCTATTCTGTAGGTGAATTCATGACATTCAATAACACTTCATGAAATTGATACTAAAACTTTGTGTTGTACTAGTAGACTATATTGTAAATCTCGTCTGTATATATTTCATCTAGACTGTGACTATAAATTAAGATTTTATAATAGTATTAAGTTTTTGACTTGTTCCATATTCTAGCTGTGAAGCAATGTATGAATACCATGGAATGTTAATAAATACAATACAATACAATACAATAACCCATAAAGGGACAAGACTGTCCAGTCCACAGGTGGCCTCACGTTGACATGTCTCAGCAGAATTCAGCGACCATCCAACTAATACGGAATATTAATGGTCAGTACGACGATCTACCCAGTCATCATAACAGGCTTTGGTTACACTGCTCACTGCAGCTTCCAAAATTCTTCACGATGCTGGGTAAGCACCGATCCGATACACTTAGGGATGTGCTGGAAAGGGCTCGCGCGAGCCTTTTGTTTTTATTTATCTATTTATTTACGTACTTGTTTATTTATTTCTCATCAATCTTGTCTGGACATTGCGAATTTGATGCATTCCAGTTCAAATCCATCATTACCATATCAAACACAAATATGTGTGTATCTAATGCTAGCGTGATTCGGGTTCCGCATATTGCGGATAGATGGCAGGACTGTCAAATTGTTGAAGTTGCACACCACTTCGGCGGGCCACGCTATGCATGATGTGTATCTGTGGAGAGTTAGTTCAAGTACTTGTGAAGAGTTATGTCGTGTACTAGGGTGAGTGTATGTGTAAGTGTTCGTGTAAGTGTAGTGTAGGGAACGGATGAGGATGATGATGAAGATGAGGAAGGGAGAAGGGGAAACCCGGTATCGGTACGGAGTCTACTCCTGTCGAATAGCATCAAGGGTGCCGCCAGATTTTACGTTCCCGTCCGATATAAAAATCATTATCAACTGTGACGTAATTATGTCTTCTCTTCATATGCACTGCCGAGAGATTTGGAATTTAACCCAGGCATATTGGTACACAATCTGCACTCAATGTTGTGTTTGGCGTCTTGTCAGCCCACTTGAGGTATGTGAATACAAAGGGAAAAATTGAGTTGGTGTTTGGTACAGTTCCTGGGTAGCTCAGTTCGGTAGAGCGTTGGAACGCTAAACCAAAGGTCCCGGGTTCAATTCCCGGTCCCGGAACAAGTTTTCCCTTGAAATTATTCCTTATTATTATCTCTTGACGTGTTACAGTATTTATATAACAACACAGCTTTGCTACTTTTAAATCATTTTTGACCAGTTTAGATTAAAATTTTATTTCTTGTACTTACAAAGAAAGGATAAACTTAAGATTAATAAAGAAATCCGTGATTTGCTTAAAAAATCTTCGCTGTGTTGCATGACTTCAAAATACATAGCCTACTTGTTACATCATACACAATGCTTTTATTATTATAGGTCTACAATTGGCAAAACTCCGTTGTAGGAGGTTACTGAACCTTACCGCAGAGTCTGGAATTTCCCTCCATTAATCTGAACCATTGTCGCTACTGATTGACAAGTCATCTGACGCATCACTGCTATAGGTCTTTATTGGATGCACCGATAATAAAATGTAAATGCAACGTTGTCACGTCTTGTTTGTTGCTGCTATATATTAATATAACATGGAACAAGATACACTGCTAAAATTTGCAACTCTGGTTTATATATACACTCCGCGTGAAGTATTGGAGCGGCCTTCAAAAGACTTGACGACAATGGACAGCGTGACATAATTAAAATTATTGAAACTACAAAGCTTCCGTCCGTACACTCCGCGTGGAATATTGGAGCGGCCTTCAAAAGACTTACGACAATGGACAGCGCGACATAATTAAAATTATTGAAACTACAAAGCTTCCGTCCTCCTTGACACCGCTAGCCTACTAATTGAACGTGGCTACTTTATCAGTACGCGCTACTGTTGCCTGATAATTAGGAATGAAAAGGTGAATAGTATATTGTGTCACTCTTTAAGATTGACGCATGCGCAGATTAACGGAGTTTTGTAAGTTGTTCCCCTATGCTGAGGAAATTGAAACGCACAGAAAGTGCAGCGATGTCAAAAACACAGGTCCTAAGAAACGTGTGAACACAAAGTGGCAACAGTAAAATTTGGGAGAAGCTAGCGTCCATTGTTGCTGGCTGATTTGATTTATGCGTTAGTGCGTAATATTTATAGACGCTGTCATAGATGTGTCACTGACACGTCCATTGACAAGACATCTTATTACAGACTCGGGCTTGATCCTGGTGCTCTCTTAGTCGATTAATATTTTAAGTGTATGCTTACAAGGACAGGGCGAGGTTCCTTCCATGGCGACACTGCATTCCAAATTAAAATTTGTATGACCAAAGTGACTGATGTGTTGGAATGTTCCCAGCAGCTATTACAAGTACACATGAAGCTAGAATGCATTGGCGGACAATTTGAATTTATCAGCGTGGTAGACTTCTTACATAACACAAAATACTTATCCCGAATGCATAATCCTTTTGGTAGAAGATTTACGTCTCTATGTAGTGAATAATAGGTAATAAAGAAACGTCCCAAAAATTCTTCTTCTTCTTCTTCTTCTTCTTCTTCTTCTTCTTCTTCTTCTTCTTCTAATGACCTTCCGGTTAGAATCTTATGGCCCATTCGGAATCTGCAGATTAATACAGATAAGAGATCAAGCTCTTCTGCAGCTTAAATGGATCCAGTTTCCAGGAGATGTTCTTTGTTCATTGTCTCTCTACCATAACATGTCAGAGACTGTCGGACATTGTCTACTTTCAAAAATAAATTAAAATTTCATTTTTTGAATTAGATTCCTTTCAGTTATAAGCCCTTTTCTCTTTCATAGTTTTGTAAAAATATAGGCTATATATTTCTTTTTCCTTCCTTTCCCCTATTTGTTCTCTTTATCAGTCGATGAATTTATTATCATAGCCTTTTTGTCGTGAATTTTATTTAATTTTTGTATTTCTTTTCTTTTTTTATTACTATTTTATTACGTTTTTCCATATTAACCATTTGTACTAATGAGTTGCTTTCACTATATTCCAATGTATTTTACGTTTTTTTTCCTATTATGGTATTATTTTCATGTTGTTTAGTGTCGATTTCATTATGCTATTATTATTTTTTTTTGTAATATGTTAGTATTCTGTTCTTTAACTTTTTGTTAAATTTTAACTGCTCGTATACTTTGTGACCTGGTAGAGTGTAAGAGAAGGCCCTATGGCCTTAACTCTGCCAGTATAAATAAAGAATTATTATTATTATTATTATTATTATTATTATTATTATTATTATTATTATTATTTGTTCTTGACTGTCGCAAAGTGTACACCGGTCGGAATTGAGATTCTAAAGGTTGAATGATGAATATTACAATACATATTAAATCATTATAGTTAAGAATTTCATTTACACTGAAAAATGTTCCTTGCGGTTACTAATTATTAATTCATTATTACTAAAGAAGTTAAAGACTCTTACAATTTTGATGATAGGAACACGAAATTTTTACTGCATCTTCTATATGCTGTGGTTAACAAATACCGCATAGATTTTGTGATTAAATAAATACTTTTTTAAATAAAAAGTGAAATATTTATAGTGCAATGGAAAATTTCTACTTTTAAGTATATAGTGGTTATATTTTTTTTTCTAATGCGTGATGTTTTTCTAAATATGCCACTGGTCTTGGTAAAAAATTTCAAACATTTTACTGAAGAACTGAGCGACATATTTCATTTTGAAATATACAAAATTTTCAAAATATTTTTTAATGAGTCAGAAACTAATTCACTCACAGAAATGAAACTTCACCACATCATTATATATCACACCGTGATTATGTGCACAAAAAATCAAGGAAATGTAGAAAATATAAATTTCATCTATCACCCCCATTAAGGCATATTTTCATTCAGAATTTTTTTAATTGATTATTTTACGACGCTTTATCAACTGCTATGATTATCTTGTGTCTGGGTGAGGTGAAGGTGATAATGCCAGCGAAATGAGTCCAGGGTCCAGCGGCGAAATTTACCCAGCATTTACTCTTAATGGGTTGAGGGAAAACCGAGAAAAAACTCAGTCAGGTAACTTGTCCCTGAACCCAGGCCCGCTCATTTCACGGTTAGGCATACTAACCGTTACTCCACAGCAGTGGACGTTCAGCATTTTATAGCGGAGATTCTCAAAATCAATCTCTTGAAATAGGCCTAACGTCTAAATTTACATAAGTGCTAATCTTAATTATTTATTCTCAGAAAAGAAAAGCATTAATAGTATGAATTCTGTGATCAAAATTTGAACTGTAGACTTAATCGACTAGAGGGAAAAATGTATGTTATGTAATATTTGAATACTATTAATTAAACCTCAGAAATTTCAGTTGCTTAGTGGCATAGACTACTACTAAAAGGAAGTGTAAGTAAGCTTCTCGAATAGATTAACTTTTAGAATCTAGTGAGCAACTCCGTTCTTTTGTTTTAAATAGGCTACATAGGCACAATCGATTTACTGGAACTGAAGTGCTCAAGATTGATTCATCAAACTCTATGGTACATATGTTTTAATATCCAACTTTACATAAGCTTCAACCTTAGTAAGTTTTGTTTTTGTTTAGTCAACTGTACGAAGACAGATCTGAACCTCACAAGTGATACCAACAAGGCACCACTTATGAAACAACTAGGCCAGGAGTTAATGCGGCACGGTGGCCAGTTCCTTTCCCCCTCCATTGCATACATCGCCGATTAGCTACATATTACGCTAATCAGACTTCAGATGTATACAAACAAATGTTCTTCCTCTGACACATATCGGCATAGTTAGTATCAGTGTTTATTAATTAACACTTTCAATGTAATAAAAACGCAGAAATGTGAATCCCCGATCCCTCTATCCACAACAAAAGGAGAAAAGAAGTTCTTACATCTTTCAAAATAACCTCAAAATTATAGCAAACCACTCTAAAGACAAAATGTGATCACTGCGAAAGCTATAAATCCACCCAACCTGCCCGAAATATCTTAATTTCTTATATATCTGACCAATTATTTTTTTTAAAGTTACTTTATTTATAGATATACTCAGTTTGACGTCTAGGTCATATCTCGACTATTAACACAAATTTACACTGATGATTTTCTCGACTACATTTCACACGAAATCATCACGTAACCCAGTGATACCACAATTATGTTGCACTATGTGGAAAAACACTCCTTTTTTCCTTCCAGGGTAAATCTGTTTGTGTACATATTTACCAGAAAACATATATCGCCGCTGCGTTTCCAAAATCCGCTATGCGTTTTGAAAAAGATTTTGCAGGACAAAGAAAGAAGCATTGCCACTTTTAATTTCTTTGATTTTAAAGCTACTTTCGGTATAATTTCATCATTTGTCTTGTAATGATGGAAATTATACCGAAAGTAGTTTCGAAAATCAAGGGAATTAAAAGCGGCAATGCTTTTTTCTTTGTCCTGCAAAATCTTGTTATAACGCAGAGCGGATTTTTGAGGCACAGCGACTATATGCAAAGATACGAAAAGCCTGAACAAACCTAACCTAACTTCTCACTGAGAGTTGACCTTACGAAAACTCAACTTATTTATTTTTTCCAGAAACAAACTTATGTATAGTTGTAAAGTTGTTCCATCTCTCAGTTTAATTTCACCATAAAATAACACAAAACAAATCAGACGTCAGTCCGCGTATGGTGCGTAGCGAGATTGGAGGTTAAATAAAAGGTGAAATAGAAATAATATAATAAAGACCTTCATAACACCTGAAGATTTCATTAGTGACCGGAAACATCATGTTCAGAAATGAAATTGAATATCTAAATTCTTATTAGTTAAATAATTATTAAGAATGTAACTACTAATTATATTCCAAGAATGTTTGGCTTACTAGCGTTTCGTACTTTAAGATTCGAGAAACCTGTCTTACAGGTAGGCCTATATTAATATTGTTACAGTTTCGATTCTTTAGCGCACGGAAGGAAATTATTGTTACAGTAGTGGCACTGAGTAAACAAACCCGTGCGTGTCTTTATCAATTGCAAAAGCATGTGTGGTTTATTTATATATTTAAAGAGCTATGAAATTTCCATGGTAACAAGCAGCAATTTTCAGTAAGCAACATGAATGAATGTATTGAATAAGATTTGTAATACTATCAAAAGGAGTTTTTCAATAAATATTTATTTTGTTTCAGAACTTGATGTTGGACAAGTCATAATAAACACATCACAATATGTCCGAGGAAGGTATGGGAGAAATGTGAGTACAGATGAGAATCTTTCTTCAATTAATTGTGCAAGTAGAAGTGTTACATGAGATGAGAGACATTTAGACTTGTTCTTAAAGAGAGCCTAATATGTAAATTGAGTGATGTGAATCATTCCTATACTAAAGAAAGTCGAATAATATCTTATGACAATAGAAAGAAACGACATTTAGAATACCGAAAATAGGTAAGTTATTATGAAATTCATTACTATTATTGTAGAAAATGTACCTAGGAAAGCTGTAATGTATGTAATTATATTCAGATCTATATAATAGCAAAGGACCCTCACTACAGCATACATATAAAAGAAGTACCTGGGATTCTTTCCTGGAAGGGGAAGATGGTTCAAAGGGTGACAACTAGAACTCCTAGACAACCATTCATTTTCCCCTGCCGCGATTAAATTAGCCTATATCCCTCTCTGTTTGATTTTATATAACACAGGCTAGTTCTGTGTAAATAATTTGTTTTGTATATTGTCACTTGTTTGTTACGTTCTATGATAATGATATTCTTCAGCATCCTGAATTAAGTTTTGACTTAGATATCATCTAATACATCTTTCTGTGTGAAACAAAACACTATGGACGTCACACGTTTTTGTTTTTAACTTTTATTGTACATATAATAGAACACAGTACTTGCTTAGTTAGGTAAAGGAGAGTATTAAAATTAAAACAAAATATCTAGGTGTTCGGAGAGATAGGCTCTATTTAATGATAGTTCCGAAATAGTGTCTTATTTCTACATACCTGAAATTATAAATGCGCAAATTGAAAGCGTAGCGATTACAATGTGAGTAAGCAGAAATCTAAAATTTTGGTAGGTATTTTGTCACCGTAATCTCAAGGAAGTGTTACAGACATGTCCGTATTTACGCAAGGGCCCTGGCCCAGGGCGGCAAATTCGTAGGGACGGCAAAATTTTGAGGAAAAAAACCAAGCTGAAAATAAATGTTCGATATTTTCTTACTTCGCAGATGCCTGCTTTAGATAGTACACTGTCGTTATATGTCACTTTCTTTTAATTTGACTGCTAAATTTCTGAAGACTCGCAATTGGTGGAGGGTGCAAAATTTTTCGTGCCCATGGCCTAAATAAGGGGCTGGTTATAGAGTACATCGGACGATGTTTAAATGAATAAACATTAATATTTTAATACGATTGAAATATTTCAGTTGCTTTGAAGGTTCGGAAAACACATCTTAAAAGTGTGAGGTTTCACACATGCGTAATTGATTGCAGAGTAGATTGCTTTAAAATTACGTGAACTTCTTTTGTGTATTTCTATTATTTGGACATTCGTGCTTCTAGCTGCAAATGCAGTGGATACGAATTTCCGGTAGAAAAGTGAAGATTTATTAATCTGTCTTAAGAAGTAGCGTGTGTCTGTTTTCTTGTGTTTGCCGCCAGCGAAGACCTTGCGCCAGGCTGACACCATACTAACTGAGAGTCTAGCTTATTGTGTACGTCTATTGTTGGTTCATTATCGCTCACACGAGGACGGTACAGGCGCAAGGGCCCAGTCCTTGAAACGCAGACGATGGTATTAATAATGTTAGTTTCATATTAAGTAACTGTGGTACTATAAATAAATAATAAATAAACAAAAGGTAGCGACAACACAAAATTTATAACACGCTGTATTACAACATGAAGTGTTCATGACCTTTAGGCCTACGTAATGATCTCAACAACACAGAAAAACACAAATCCCCAGAATCGTGTGATTAGCGCACGTGTGTAACTTTGAAGAATTGCGTGCGCGGTTGGTATTTCATCGACATTAGAATTCAAGCCCGCCCCTTATCACAGTCGTTCTATTTTAAATATATGGGAGAAGTCGCTAGTACAAATGTCAGATTTAAAATTCAAATGAGCTTATTTTACCTGTAGCAGCTGCAGGAGAGTGATGAAAAAGAGCAGCAAATATCCATGGCACATTGTTCTACACAATAACCGCCACACAATTCGGCACATGGTAGCCGCACGGCACGAGCCTATGCATTTAGGGGCCACTCAGTTCGAACAGATCATGGAATCACTCTGAACATTCCACACGTGACACTCATAGTACGAGTATTCAGATCACGCTCACAATTCTCACGTTACTGTTTGGAGACAACACTGAGCATCGATGAACCCACACGCTAGCTTCCGTCCTGCCTCGTGTACAAAAATTATTATTAAATATCCAATTAGCTGTAGCGGTTTTTTAAAACTCGCTCCACACAAAACGCACCACGAACAAACCTCTCGCCTGCCGCTTGAGAACTAAAGCGCTGGAAGCTGGAGCTTGGAGAAGGGGCGTCGAGGGGCGGGGGACCCGGGGCAATCTTCCTACTGCAGCTATGCGCATGTCCGAGCCCCGCTGGGCCAATGGGAAAGCCCTACCGACAGCATCACACACATACAGTCCGCACGCTATTCAAAATGGTCCAGCGCCGTGATGTTGTCTTTCAACAGAGCCCGGAGCTCTCTCTTTTGTTTCTTTACTTGCTGATGGACGGCTCCCGAATGAGTGGTTTGTACCTCTTCGTCTAAATTTACTAATTTATCAGATGTCATTTCTCTGTAATTAAGGTCGGGATGAGAAGGGTGTAGGAAATGCATTGAAACAGAGCTGGGATGGGTAAGAGATATCTTCATCATCGGCTACAAGGATGAAGACACGACGGCTTGATGCCGACTTCAGAGTAAATTGGTCCGTAAATTGTTTTTTAGTCCGTCAATAATAATTTTGCCAAGAGACTTAAAATTTCTTTCATTGCGAGTTCATAGGCTGCACTCGATTATCTTTTATCCTACCCAACTCTTGGTGCCACTTACGCCAATATCTGACCATGATTCCATTTATATTGAAGATTTTAATTTAAGCCGAATAACTTCATTTATTTTCCGGCCCAGTTAAGTCAATTTTTTTCATTTATTTTCCGGCCTAGTTAAATATTTTGTCAATGTTTTTCATTTATTTTCCGGCCCAGTTAAGTGTTTTGTCAATGTTTTTCATTTATTTTCCGGCCCAGTTAAGTGTTTCGTCAATGTTTTTCATTTATTTTCCGGCCCAGTCAAGTGTTTTGTCATTGTTTTGCATTTATTTTCCGGCCCAGTTAAGTGTTTTGTCAATGTTTTTCATTTATTTTCCGGCCCAGTTAAGCGTTTTGTCAATGTTTTTCATTTATTTTCCGGCCCAGTTAAGCGTTTTGTCAATGTTTTTCATTTATTTTCCGGCCCAGTTAAGTGTTTTGTCAATGTTTTTCATTTATTTTCCGGCCCAGTTAAGTGTTTTGTCAATGTTTTTCATTTATTTTCCGGCCCAGTTAAGTGTTTTGTCAATATTTCTCATTTATTTTGCGACCCAGTTAAGTGTTTTGTCAATATTTTTTATTTACGTTCCGGCCCAGTTAAGTGTTTTGTCAATGTTTTTCATTTATTTTCCGGCCCAGTTAAGTGTTTTGTCAATGTTTTTCATTTATTTTCCGGCCCAGTTAAGTGTTTTGTCAATATTTTTAATTTACTTTCCGGCCCAGTTAAGTGTTTTGTCAATGTTTTTCATTTACTTTCCGGCCCAGTTAATTGTTTTGTCAATATTTTTCATTTATTTTCCGGCCCAGTTAAGTGTTTTGTCAATGTTTTTCATTTATTTTCCGGCCCAGTTAAGTGTTTTGTCAATGTTTTTCATAAAAGACGGTAAAACTTATATGATTTTGATGTAATAGTACAATATTTTTATTTCATTTATTCATAAACGTATTCGGTTTTTTAAAAAACCATCATTAAATCATCATTACCTCTTAAGTTGAACAGTTACATTATAAACATTGAAAGACAATGGGTTACATTAAATTAAATCATATTAAAAGTGTAAAATTATGCAAAGAATGTCATAAAACATCAAATGTATACACAAATTTAAAATTGTTAAAATGTTAAAATTAGGAGTAGGTCTAATGTGAAAATTATTATGCACAGTAACATGTATCTTGTAAATGCAGATATCATGACATTTATCTTGTACAATTAGCCTATAAGATACCTTTTCATACTTGCAAGGAAGCGCACGCTGTATGCTCCGCATAATTTTATTTATTTATTTATTTATTTATTTATTTATTTATTTATTTATTTATTTATTTATTTAACTTCTTTATTCACCTATTTATTTCGATAACGTGTTAAATTGGAAAAATCATATTAAAGAAATTACCCCCAAACTAAATTCAGCTTGTTTTGCTATTAGATCTATGCAAAAGATAGTAAATATCAATACCTTAAAAACAATATACTTTGCATACTTCCACTCGGTAATGAGTTTTGGAATAATATTCTGGGGAAATTCCAGAGATAGTAACAATATATTTCTATTACAAAAAAGAGTAATTAGAATAATGGTAGGTGTCAAATCTAGGGAATCGTGTAGGATTATTTAAAAAAAACTGCAAATAATGTCCATGGCTTTTCAGTATATCTTTTCATTAATAATCTTCCTCCTATGTAATCGTGAAAACTTTGTAACTAATTCAACAGTTCATAGCATAAATACACGTCAAAAAAATGACTTTCATACTCCATCGGCAAGTCTATCGTGCTTTCAAAAAGGAGTGCGTTATATGGCAGTAAAAATTTTTAATAGCCTCCCTATCGATATAAAAAATGAAACGCAAAACATAAAATTATTTAGGGCCAAATTAAAGAAGTAGGCCTACCTAATTTCTCACGCCTTCTATTCTGTAGGTGAATTCATGACATTCAATAACACTTCATCAAATTGATACTAAAACTTTGTGTTGTACTAGTAGACTATATTGTAAATCTCGTCTATATATATTTCATCTAGACTGTGACTATAAATTAAGATTTTATAATAGTATTAAGTTTTTTGACTTGTTCCATATTCTAGCTGTAAGCATGTATGAATACCATGGAATGTTAATAAATACAATACAATACAATACAGTATTTATTTGTTTATTTGTTTATTTATTTGTCTATTTATTTATTTACTTATATATTTATTTATTTATTTCTATAACAGGGCAAAGCCCCAATTACAATAGACAGTATAAATAATTTCTTAGAACATAAAATTGGAGATAACATGAAAAAAAGAGATAAAAACATATACAAATGCAAGATACAGGTGTAAATACAAATGAAAAATGAAAAAAGGACAAATACATGCTACGTAAATAAAACATAGACATAGATATAAATGAAAAATACTAAATAAAAAATGAACAATAGATAAATATAAATATCATGATGTAAATGTAGCTATAAAAGGCAATTATAGAGTACCAAATAGATAGCAATACTACCTTAGTAAGAAAATTTTTATATTTCATATAAGAAATGCTGAAATCTAGATCCCATATTTCATTCAATTTTGACCACATTTTTAACACAGGTGAATTTTTATGTGCCGCAGTGTTTGGTTTTTTATAATATAACAATTGACGATTTCGTAAATGTGATGTTCTAGCGTTAAGCTGGATTTATGATAATATTTCGCTATTATCCAATAGACCGTTGAATATTTTATACGATAAAAATTGCTCAGCAAGTAATCTACGACTGGCAGAGACATTAAATTAAATTCAGAAAGTAGATTGTTGTACGAAATGTTGTTATAGAAGGCCATTGTTATCCATCAGCGTTCCAATATTTGGAGAAGGTAGAGCTTTAAGAACGGATATCAGCCAAGGGTAAACGTGATCAAGGATGAGAATGGTGACTTGCTTGCAGACTCTCCATCAATCCTAAACAGATGGAAAAACTATTTTGCGCAACTACTAAATGTACATAGGCCAAATAGAAATGATCGGGACGAAATTGAAATACAAACTGCTGAGCCATTTATACCCGAACCCACGCTTTCAGAAGTCGAAATTGCGATAGAAAATCTGAAAAAGTACAAGTCTCCAGGTATCGATCAAATTCCAGCAGAATTAATACAAGAGGGTGGAAGTGCATTATATAGCGAAATTTATAAACTTGTACTTGCTATTTGGGAAAAGGAAATTGTACCAGAACAATGGAAGGAGTCCATAATTGTGCCTATTTTTAAAAAGGGGGACAAAACTAACTGTGGTAACTTTCGAGGAATATCACTTTTGTTGACGTCGTACAAAATTTTGTCCAATATTCTTTTGAGAAGATTAACTCCGTATGTAGATGAAATTATTGGGGATCATCAGTGCGGTTTTCGGCGTAATAGATCGACTATTGATCAGATTTTTTGTATTCGACAGATAATGGAGAAAAAATGGGAGTATAAGGGTACAGTACATCAGTTATTCATAGATTTCAAAAAGGCATATGACTCGGTTAAGAGGGAAGTATTATATGATATTCTTATTGAATTTGGTATTCCCAAGAAACTAGTTCGATTAATTAAAATGTGTCTCAGTGAAACATACAGCAGAGTCCGTATAGGTCAGTTTCTATCTGATGCTTTTCCAATTCACTGCGGGCTAAAGCAGGGAGATGCACTATCACCTTTACTTTTTAACTTCGCGCTTGAATATGCTATTAGGAAAGTTCAGGATAACAGGCAGGGTTTGGAATTGAACGGGTTACATCAGCTTCTTGTCTATGCGGATGACGTGAATATGTTAGGAGAAAATACACAAACGATTAGGGAAAACACGGAAATTTTACTTGAAGCAAGTAGAGCGATCGGTTTGGAAGTAAATCCCGAAAAGACAAAGTATATGATTATGTCTCGTGACCAGAATATTGTACGAAATGGAAATATAAAAATTGGAGATTTATCCTTCGAAGAGGTGGAAAAATTCAAATATCTTGGAGCAACAGTAACAAATATAAATGACACTCGGGAGGAAATCAAACGCAGAATAAATATGGGAAATGCGTGTTATTATTCGGTTGAGAAGCTCTTATCATCCAGTCTGCTGTCCAAAAATCTGAAAGTTAGAATTTATAAAACAGTTATATTACCGGTTCTTCTGTATGGTTGTGAAACTTGGACTCTCACTCTGAGAGAGGAACATAGGTTCAGGGTGTTTGAGAATAAGGTGCTTAGGAAAATATTTGGGGCTAAGCGGGATGAAGTTACAGGAGAATGGAGAAAGTTACACAACACAGAACTGCACGCATTGTATTCTTCACCTGACATAATTAGGAACATTAAATCCAGACGTTTGAGATGGGCAGGGCATGTAGCACGTATGGGCGAATCCAGAAATGCATATAGAGTGTTAGTTGGGAGACCGGAGGGAAAAAGACCTTTAGGGAGGCCGAGACGTAGATGGGAGGATAATATTAAAATGGATTTGAGGGAGGTGGGATATGATGATAGAGACTGGATTAATCTTGCACAGGATAGGGACCGCTGGCGGGCTTATGTGAGGGCGGCAATGAACCTTCGGGTTCCTTAAAAGCCATTTGTAAGTAAGTAAGTAAGAGCTTGTAGCCAGGAACCTGCTGTTTCTGATGTAAAAGATGTTACGAGAGATTCTAGGATGTGCCTAATAATTAATTATAATATCATCCCAACAATGTAATTATAATTCGTCTTTTTAATCTCTTCAGTAAACCTATTACAACTCTATCAAACACGCTTTCGAGCTTTCTATGGAGCTTGTTCTTACAGATTCATATTTCGGAAGTTTCTTAGACCTATTTTTGTTTGGATGACGTTTTAAATTGTTTTTCTATTCTCTTATTTATTGCTTTTCTTGTAATTCGACTTGAAGATATGCAACCCTTAGCTTGTGTCTTCGTTATTCTGCAGCGAGAGACTTTAAAGTGTCAGCGCTGGCATTTGTTTCACCAGCGGCCGCCTTCATCTCCTTCACTTGGCACATTAAGATCCCATCTTACAGTTGACTGTAAGAAGTTACTGCTTGTATTCAGAGTTACTGTCTCATGCGTTTATCTGTTGGTTAGTCATGAGCTTACATTATAGAACAAAAAGTTCTCTTTTATTAAAAACAAAATCTGAAAGCGGCATAAGAAGACTATAAATATAATCGTCGCACAAAAAAATAATTAAAACATTATACAAGGAATTCCTAAAACTTCATACAAGGATTTAGAAGGGTTAAATACTTTTAAAATAATGCCAAGAATATATACATATCATACGTGTGAACGGGCAGCGTTCTGAACAGTTGCTGCGTTCAAGACCAAAGTATGTATTAATATTATTTACTGGCAATTAATTTAGAAAAATTCAATGCTGAGATATTTTCGTATGCAGGCGACACTGTTGTTATTAGTGCAGGTAAAACTTGGTATGATACCTACCTTAATGCAAATAATGACATCATACTGGTTAAAACTTGGTTTCATTCCAACCTGCTTGTCTTGCTAAATAGTACTAAAACTACGGTTGTACAATTTTCGTTAACATCTGTTGGTATGAAATCTCCTGATTCTCTCATTTATTTAAAAATTCATACATCCAATTGAATAATTTCAAGGAAAAATTGTTCCGGGGCCGGGTATCGATCTCGGGACCCTTCTCTTAGCGCACGAATGCTATTCCGACTGAGCTATATACACAAAACTATACACAATACCGTCACATTTCCTTTATATCCACACAAGTAAAATGAGCTGACAAGACGCCAGAACACAACTCTGAGTGCACACAAATTGTGTTACTTAAATTGTGGCTTCCTGATAACATACCTCCAGTAATGAATATATAAGGGTCCCGGGATCGATACCCGGCCCGGAACAATTTTTCCTTGAAATTAGTCAAACCTGATTTACAGGGAGCTACCACCTGAAAGCCAGATTTGCATCATACACCCAATTTAATTGTTCTTCTAATGATTGTAACTGTCCTATTCTAAATGAATCTCCTCAAGTTGTCTCTGCTCTTTTTCTTTGCATTATATTAAGAAAAATTATCCACTGTTTTGTTATCCTATGAAATTACTTGACTATCCATAATTTACGACTGATTTACCTCACATTAGCACAAGCTATATTGATATACATATATATACATATATATATATATATATATATATATATATATATATGTCAGTCAACTTTACAATTTACAGTTATGGTGGACCTTCACATTTCTGTTTTTCGATCCACCATCCCTTTAATACATACAACTCTTTTCTATTAATGTATCCTTTGCCGAGAATTTCTTGATTACTTTCTAATGTTCTGTTATGACTGAATTGCTATATGTCCTTCCCCCTCTACCCTCTTCTATTCTCTCCCTCCTACCTAGACTGTCTCCCTTCCATTTCTCGCTCACCTATTAAATATTGCTTTTCCTTCCTTAATAATTTGCGTTATTTATTTATTTTCTTCTCTACCCTCAAATCCTACCTACTCTTAATCATTGTTTTCCCGCTATTTTCTCACACATTACTTGCTGACTTTTCCGTTTACTCTATTTTACAACACTTCAGGACTTTTTTTTTTTTTCCTATCCTCTGTTTATTTACATATTTATCTCAAAAGCTATATTACAATATGGTGTTATGGGATATTGTTGTGCGTTTAGTACTTTCCTCATGCCAGTAACACTGCTACGGAAAAGAATAGTAAAAATGTCTTAACAAGTCTCTTGACTATCCCTCAGAACTGTTGTATTCTGAATTTAAAGTATTTGATACCCATAAAATTTAAAACAATGTATTATTGAATTTCGTACATAAAGACATAAAGACCTAAATATAGCTTACTATTTGATTTTTATTCACATAAATATAAAACTAAAATATCAGATAACATATGCTTGACGGAACTTACATGTACCACAACTGTAGCTTATAATCACTATAGCAACTCCGGTCCAAGGCTCTATAACAAGATAACAGCTACATTCCCAAACGTTCAAATTGCTATTGCTCCTTATTTAAAAAAATAATTAAACATTACTGTTTAGAGAGAGTTCAAATTATTGTAATGTCTGTGTTTTTCTTGTTCTTTTCTTCCTCGTACGTAATCGTGAAAACTTGTAACTAATTCAACAGTTCATAGCATAAATACACGTCAAAAAATGACTTTCATACTCCATCGGCAAGTCTATCGTGCTATCAAAAAGGAGTGCGTTATATGGCAGTAAAAATTTTTAATAGCCTCCCTATCGATATAAAAAATGAAACTCACAACATAAAATTATTTAGGGCCAAATTAAAGAAGTAGGCCTACCTAATTTCTCACGCCTTCTATTCTGTAGGTGAATTCATGACATTCAATAACACTTCATGAAATTGATACTAAAACTTTGTGTTGTACTAGTAGACTATATTGTAAATTTCGTCTATATATTTCATCTAGACTGTGACTGTAAATTAAGATTTTATAATAGTATTAAGTTTTTTGACTTGTTCCATATTCTAGCTGTAAGCATGTATGAATACCATGGAATGTTGATAAATACAATACAATACAATACAATACTTTTGATTCTGCTGATTAATAAAATACTTGTTTTAAAATTTTGTCGAATGCTCCCTGAGCAGAAGTTTGTACTCTTTCTGGGGGTACTGGAGTGATTTTTATAAAAAAAAAAGTCAATATGTATCTTTGTTCTAGTAATAAATGTATTATTATTATTCTTATTACATCTTCATCGTCTTTACTGTCGAAACAATAGACTCCTGGTGTAAAGAAGCAAAAGACCTGGCTTCCGAAATTGGTAGAAGTTTGGTGACTATTGCTGAATACTCTCGCTGCACAATTATCTACGACAACGAATAGGAATAGCCATCCAACTTGGAAACGCAGCCAGCATTTTGAGAAACTTTCCACACTCCAATTCTCTGGATGAAATTTTCTTTATTTTAATATCTGATTTGATAGTTGTCATTATTTAATTTAAAATAATGTAAAGGAACTCAAAATTTCAGAAGATCTTTTTTTATTTATATGTGCTATCTGGTAGGATGGAAGAGAAGACTTCATGACCTTAATCCTGTCAGATTAAATAAATTAAATAAATAAAGGTATATGAAGAAAAAAATATATTTCATATCCTTCATTAATAACTATTACCCTGTAACATAGATCCATACTCTTCACTTATAAACCGAAACAAAAATAAAACACTTAAACCAACAAAATGTAAGTTACAGTTTCATTCCCGAAACTAGGTGACATATTATAATACAACGCAGAATTTTTTTTAAATCACTGTGTATTTATCCAGTCTACTCTATATAAGAAAAGTAGTCAGTTCGTAGGTCCCGCGCCGTGGCGTCGTGGTCTAAGGCATCCTGCCTAGGACTCGCGTTACGGAATGCGCGCTAGTTCGAATCCTCATGGGGGAAGAAATTTGCTCATGATATTTCGGCCAGTGTATGGGACCGGTGCCCACCCAGCATCGTGATGCACTTGGGAAGCTACGATATGTTGCGAATGCCAGCTATAACGGCTGGGGGGATCATCGTGCTAACCACACGATACCTCCATTCTGGTTGGATGATCGTCCATCTCTGCTTCGGCATGTGGGTGTGAGGCCAGCAGCCGGCTGGTCGGTCTAGGCCCTTCACGGGCTGTAGCACCACGGATTATTATTATTATTATTATTATTATTATTATTATTATTATTATTATTAATCAGTTCGTAGTGCTCAGGTTTTAAGTCAAAGATTATTTTAAAAAGTCGACTTAGTAAACACTTTTGCAATTAAGAGCCAATAACTGCTTACATGGGGATAGCAGTATTATTGGTGTTTTTTAAATTGGGTTATTTTACGACGCTGTATCAACATCTAGGTTATTTAACGTCTGAATGATATGAAGGTGATAATGCCGGTGAAATGAGTCCGGGGTCCAGCACCGAAAGTTACCCAGCATTTGCTCGTATTGGGTTGAGGGAAAACCCCGGAAAAAACCTCAACCAGGTAACTTGCCCGACCGGGATTCGAACCCGGGCCACCTGGTTTCGCAGCCGGACGCGCTGACCGTTACTCCACAGGTGTGGACTATTGGTGTTTTCTTTTGGAATTTGCCAACATCGATATCTGTCTGCTCGCTAAGCCAACAGCAATGCAAGGATAGAAGCAATTATAATTGCTGTGAGGCCAAGTGAAGTAATATGATATTCCGAGCTATCTCGTTAAATGTTCCTTTCCTTTCACCTTGACCAGCGAAAGAGACTTCTAACTTATGCGTTCAAAAAACGTGTTACATCCTTGTTTCATCGCTTTGCAGCGTAAATACGAACGGCTCGGGTTTCAGAACTGTCAATTATGAACGCAGTTAACGGCTTTAAGTTAAACTTCTTGATCCGACGCAATATTGAAGTTCAGTGGGCTCACGGCTTGATACAAAATATCGACTGAAATGTTGACAACCATTGAGAACCTTTGAAATACATCAGTTTGTGAAACTTCTTACTTGATAGGAGATTCAGTCTGGCATACTATTAATTTTTGCTTTTGTAGAGGAATTTTGGGTACAGATAGAGGTAATGGAGCATTTCAGAATCAATATAATGTAAGAAGTTAAGTGACAAAAGTATCAAGTTTCAATTATAGGACTTGCTGAATTTTATCAGTAGATTCTTTGCATTTCTTCATGCAGCATATGTCATCTATGTTTATAGGCCTACTTCTCTTCGCGTTGTTTAGTGAATAATAATTGGTTACGTGCAAAAAAAATTAATCTTTACTTCCTTTTTCCTCAATTTTTCATTCCTATATCCTGTCATTTTTTCTTTCTTCTCTTTTTTATTATTTTTCTTGTGTATTATTTCCTTCCTTTTTCCTCTTTATTTTTATTATAGAATTTAAATTCATAAATAAAATTCAAGATCTCCATCTTATTAAAACATGAATTTGTATAGATTTTCGTATAATGTTGTAGTGTTTATCCAATATTATTAATTATTGTCTTAAGTGTATTAAGTGTAGGGTGTATTGACGTGTTATTTTCTGTTTTGTTGTGTTTTGTATTATTTGTTTTTCTTGTTTAAATTTATTTATTTATTTACTCACTTATTTATTTATTTAAATGTTTAATTATTTACTCATTTATTTATTTACTTATTTACTTATTTAATTATTTATTTAATTATGTATTTATTTATTTACTCATTTAATTATTTATTTATGTATTTATTTATGTATTTATTTATTCATTTACTTATGTATTTATTTAAATGTTTAATTATTTATTTATTTACTCATTTAATTATTTATTTAATTATTTATTTATTTACTTATTTACTCATTTACTTATTTAATTATTTACTTATTTATTTATTTACTTATTTAATTATTTACTTATTTATTTATTTATTTATTTATTTATTTATTTATTTATTTAACTAGCTAGCTAGCTAGTGAGTACAAATTAAAATTATAAAACAAAAATGTTTCTAGCCACTACCGTAAGAGCCAGGCTCGTGGCTCGTGTACGGTGTGATCTTGGTCAATAATATAGGGGAGAGTCGGGTAGTATCGGACATCGGGTAGTATCGGACAGTGTGTTTCTTTCATCTACGACCATATGGTAGTACCTGAATGACATGGTTACGTTTCTCTATGCGACATTACAGAAACGTAACCCTGTCAATCAGGTACTATCATCGTGTGGTAGATGAAAGAAACTCACTATCCGATATTACCCGATGTCCGATACTACCCGACTCTCCCCTAACATAAAATTACAAGGACAGTTTATTAAATACAGTAAATAACTTAATTCAAACCAATAAATAACACACGAGAGCAAAACAAAGAAGAAAGAGAAAAAAAGAGAAAAAACACATTTAATATAAATTGACAATCAGACAGAAGCCAGTGATATTCAATAAAACCTTGAATATAGTCAACAGAAATAAAAGGTAAAAAAATACACACATTTGTTCATGAATAATTTTATAAATTTCTTTTTTAAAAGCTTCAATTTTAAAATATTTCAAATTTGGAAAATGGTGTGTAATTTTATTACAAAATCTTCGGCCGAAACTAGCACCTTGTTTAAGAGCTGCACTTGTATGACATTTAGGCTCAATTAACGGGAAAGTAGACTTTTGTCTTCGAGCATGTCGATTAGATTCATGTTTTATTTGATTTCTGTGGTAGTAAGTTAGTAAACTATATTTATAAATTTCTTCAATAGTTAATACTTTAAAATCTGTATAAATTAAATTTGTTGGGTAATCCATATTTTTGGTTAGACAAATTTTTATTAATATTCTGTGTAATAAAATTAATGGATTAAATATAGATGATGCTACTCCAACCCAATTTATTTATAGTTTAATAGTTTAAATTGCATGTCTAAAAACAAAAAGTATAGACAAGGTCAGTTAAAATGTAACAATTACAAAGAGATTGTACAATAAAAAAATTCGTTAATATTATATTATATTGTTCACTTTTGTATTGCACCAAGATTACCACCGCGTGTATACTCATTAGAAATGTAATAAATAATTTTTTCATTCTCTGGTTTCAAGGAAAATGTGATATTATGTCAATTTTCAGAGAAAATGAGATTTTGCGATATTGTGTGCATTCTGATGGTATCTTTATTGTGACAAAAGATGACATGCGTATCTCTGTTATTTTTCTCTCTAACCCGTTGCTATGAAACATGATTACTATGATTTTATACAGTCGTTCAGACTTTAAATGCTCGTTCCTGAAAATCTGCAAGAAATGACAAGCCACATTTTGCCTTGGAGTCACAGCATCCAAAAATCCACTGCGTTTGTTAAATTTATTTTCATTTATCGACATAAATTTAAATAATATAAAAATGAAAGAAATTATTACAGTGAAGATGGATCGTTTGGAAACGTTGCTATTGAATACCCAGAAAATACAGGTTCGGAATGCAAAAAGTAACAGAAGGAAGGAAGATTCTAATGTCACTTTTGGTGACATCTACACAAAACAGAATAGCGGTTTGTCACAGTCAGATGATGGATTTCATAAGCTGACACAAAAATGCCTGGTTACAGGAAGATAATACATAGAAGAGCTGAACACACAAGATACACGATTCAATGGAAGAGAGAATGTACACAGTAGGCCAAAAAAAGGTAAAAAATTTAAATGGTTATATTCCAGTAGGTAATGATTTCACTTGAAAGTTTATTTCACAGGCAACTTTCACAGCCCTTGTAGACCGGGAAAGTACTGCAATATTTAATTTTTTACCACTTATTAAACATTATTTTATATTTTTTGTAAAGCAGTGCAAAATCGATCATTTATGCCGAATTAAGCATAATGGTCATACGAGTTCAGCAGGCCAAGCCGTTTGTTGTGCTATCATCATTTGTTTTTTCCGTTTTGAGTTCTCATTTCGCGATTAATGTTATGTATTTCCGAAAATAGAGTATTTCTAATTTTGTGCCTTTTTTGGTCCATTGTGTACATTGGGAATGGATAATGGCTGGAGCATTTAAGATGGAATTGAGAAGATTACTACAGACGACACCGAACTACATGTGTATATGCTTATGCATATTTCATTTTACAGTTAAGCTCTATATAATTATTAAATGGACTTCGAAAAAGGAGTTAGTCGTTTATCTGCCTCCTGTTTCATGTTGTACAAACTGTAAGACTTGATAGCCTACTGATTGTAATTTTCAAGCGCATCTGACAAAAATGCAGACAGACTCTATCGTGACCTGAAGACGGAGAAGTGGATCCGACTCATGAAGTGTCATGAGCATCAGACGTAGCCCAGACAATAGACAATGTCCAACCAAGTTTACAACTCACTCTGAATGCACTATTGTCATATGATCAGGGGTGTCAAAGTGAATTGTCCCAGAATTCTGTCTTGTGTAACACTTGAGTGCATAAATCTCTAGAAATTGAACGTTTAGAGAATTAAAAAATAGAAAAGCGTTATTAAAGTCTGAAATAAAACTTTTAATCTTAAACGTAATATATTCTGGTGATATAGTATCGTCCTTTAATCAAGAGAGAGCGAAGAAATTATTATTATTATTATTATTATTATTATTATTATTATTATTATATTATTATTATTATTATTATTATTATTATTATTATTATTATTATTATTATTATTATTATTATTATTATTATTATATCTAATTCGGAAGATAATCTTCAGAAATCAATACATGCATTAAATAGAATAACAAAAGAATATAACATGACAGTATCCCTAAGTAAAACTAAAGTGATGGCCTTCATCCGATCAAAAATTGTAATTGAAGATAGTATTGTGGAACAAGTTACAGAAATTAAGTACTTAGGATGCAATATATCATACCGAAAAGAGTCTGATCAAATTTAAAAAATGGAAGTATTTAATCATCTTAATGGCACTATAAAAAGGTGTTTGAAAAATATAGCGAGAAAAGACACAATATTAAAGTTTTATAAAGTAATGTCAGTGCCAAAACTATCGTATGGGAGCGAAACTTGGATCATGACAGAGAAAAATAAAAGCAAACTTGAAGCAAATGAAATGAGATTTGTAAGAGCAGTTGCTAGCTATAAGAAAATAGACCATAAAAGAAGTGAAGATATAAGAAAGGAATTAGATATATATATAATCTGAACAATAAAACTAAAGAGTATAAAACTAAGTGGCTAAACCATGTACAAAGAATGAACATAGACAGACTACCATTTCATTTTAAGAATTATAAACCGGTAGGGAAAAGAAATATAGGAAGACCCAAAAAACGGTGGCATGAACAAGATTTGTAGATTGCTACAGACAATAATGTCTAACGCGTGAAGGACGAAGAAGAAGAAGATTATTATTATTATTATTGTTATTATTATTATTATTATTATTATTATTAACACTTTTCATCAGCAGCATGTTATAGCGCTGGCCTTCTATGTCCAAGATTGCGGGTTCGATCCCGGACCAGGTCGATGGCATTTAAGTGTGCTTAAATGCGACAGGCTCACGTCAGTAGATTTACTGGCATGTAAAAGAACTCCTGGGAACAAAATTCCGGCACATCCGGCGACACTGATATAACCTCTGCAGTTGCGAGCGTCGTTAAATAAAACATTACAACATCAGCGGCATGTTTGTTGCTATAACATACTGAAGAAAGAAAGTTAAACATAATATCAGCTACAAGTAATAAAATATAAAATATATCTATTATATACGCACATAAAAGTACATATAAGGACTTTGATTGTGATTGAAAAACATTTAATACAATTGAGGCGCTATGTGCAATAACAACTTAACTCCACTAAAGTCGTTATTCCGGCGATAGCATTTTCATAATCTTCCTTGTCTTATCTATCATTATAAAAATTGTATTTCATATCGTTGACTCTAAATGGCAGGAGAGTTCATTAAGTGAAGTGCTGTGCTAAGTCAAAAGGTTCAAAATTCGCAATACTAACATGTTACACTCATGTTTTATAGCCTACTTGAGGATCTTTGGCAGTATCATGTACTTGCAATACCGTTTTTAAGCCATTCAGTTTTTCAGTAGAACATAATATATCATCAAAGGAAGAACTTAATCTAAAAAATCCTTTTCGTCCTGGCTTAAAATTATCAAAGAAATATATTCTTTTATTACTGAAATTCTTAAACTAGAAAATACATGTTCTTCTCAAAATATTTTGGATTCTGAACCAGTGCTGGATGAAAATCATTCCGAAAGTGAATAAGAATGTCTGACACTATAGTAGAGGAGTTTCTAACTGTAGGATAGTTTGAGAATTGATTTTCTTAATATATCTGACACTATAGTAGAGGAGTTTCTAACTGTAGGATAGTTTGAGAATTGATTTTCTTAATATATCTGACACTATAGTAGAGGAGTTTCTAACTGTAGGATAGTTTGAGAATTGATTTTCTTAATATATCTGACACTATAGTAGAGGAGTTTCTAACTGTAGGATAGTTTGAGAATTGATTTTCTTAATATATCTGACACTATAGTAGAGGAGTTTCTAACTGTAGGATAGTTTGAGAATTGATTTTCTTAATATATCTGACACTATAGTAGAGGAGTTTCTAACTGTAGGATAGTTTGAGAATTGATTTTCCTAATATATCTGACACTATAGTAGGGGAGTTTCTAACTGTAGGATAGTTTGAGAATTGATTTTCCTAATATATCTGACACTATAGTAGGGGAGTTTCTAACTGTAGGATAGTTTGAGAATTGATTTTCTTAATATATCTGACACTATAGTAGAGGAGTTTCTAACTGTAGGATAGTTTGAGAATTGATTTTCTTAATATATCTGACACTATAGTAGGGGAGTTTCTAACTGTAGGATAGTTTGAGAATTGATTTTCTTAATATATCTGACACTATAGTAGAGGAGTTTCTAACTGTAGGATAGTTTGAGAATTGATTTTCCTAATATATCTGACACTATAGTAGAGGAGTTTCTAACTGTAGGATAGTTTGAGAATTGATTTTCTTAATATATCTGACACTATAGTAGAGGAGTTTCTAACTGTAGGATAGTTTGAGAATTGATTTTCTTAATATATCTGACACTATAGTAGAGGAGTTTCTAACTGTAGGATAGTTTGAGAATTGATTTTCTTAATATATCTGACACTATAGTAGAGGAGTTTCTAACTGTAGGATAGTTTGAGAATTGATTTTCTTAATATATCTGACACTATAGTAGAGGAGTTTCTAACTGTAGGATAGTTTGAGAATTGATTTTCTTAATATATCTGACACTATAGTAGAGGAGTTTCTAACTGTAGGATAGTTTGAGAATTGATTTTCTTAATATATCTGACACTATAGTAGAGGAGTTTCTAACTGTAGGATAGTTTGAGAATTGATTTTCTTAATATATCTGACACTATAGTAGAGGAGTTTCTAACTGTAGGATAGTTTGAGAATTGATTTTCTTAATATATCTGACACTATAGTAGAGGAGTTTCTAACTGTAGGATAGTTTGAGAATTGATTTTCTTAATATATCTGACACTATAGTAGAGGAGTTTCTAACTGTAGGATAGTTTGAGAATTGATTTTCTTAATATATCTGACACTATAGTAGAGGAGTTTCTAACTGTAGGATAGTTTGAGAATTGATTTTCTTAATATATCTGACACCATAGTAGAGGAGTTTCTAACTGTAGGATAGTTTGAGAATTGATTTTCTTAATATATCTGACACTATAGTAGAGGAGTTTCTAACTGTAGGATAGTTTGAGAATTGATTTTCTTAATATATCTGACACTATAGTAGAGGAGTTTCTAACTGTAGGATAGTTTGAGAATTGATTTTCTTAATATATCTGACACTATAGTAGAGGAGTTTCTAACTGTAGGATAGTTTGAGAATTGATTTTCTTAATATATCTGACACTATAGTAGAGGAGTTTCTAACTGTAGGATAGTTTGAGAATTGATTTTCCTAATATATCTGACACTATAGTAGAGGAGTTTCTAACTGTAGGATAGTTTGAGAATTGATTTTCTTAATATATCTGACACTATAGTAGAGGAGTTTCTAACTGTAGGATAGTTTGAGAATTGATTTTCTTAATATATCTGACACTATAGTAGAGGAGTTTCTAACTGTAGGATAGTTTGAGAATTGATTTTCCTAATATATCTGACACTATAGTAGAGGAGTTTCTAACTGTAGGATAGTTTGAGAATTGATTTTCTTAATATATCTGACACTATAGTAGAGGAGTTTCTAACTGTAGGATAGTTTGAGAATTGATTTTCTTAATATATCTGACACTATAGTAGAGGAGTTTCTAACTGTAGGATAGTTTGAGAATTGATTTTCCTAATATATCTGACACTATAGTAGAGGAGTTTCTAACTGTAGGATAGTTTGAGAATTGATTTTCTTAATATATCTGACACTATAGTAGAGGAGTTTCTAACTGTAGGATAGTTTGAGAATTGATTTTCTTAATATATCTGACACTATAGTAGAGGAGTTTCTAACTGTAGGATAGTTTGAGAATTGATTTTCTTAATATATCTGACACTATAGTAGAGGAGTTTCTAACTGTAGGATAGTTTGAGAATTGATTTTCCTAATATATCTGACACTATAGTAGAGGAGTTTCTAACTGTAGGATAGTTTGAGAATTGATTTTCTTAATATATCTGACACTATAGTAGAGGAGTTTCTAACTGTAGGATAGTTTGAGAATTGATTTTCTTAATATATCTGACACTATAGTAGAGGAGTTTCTAACTGTAGGATAGTTTGAGAATTGATTTTCCTAATATATCTGACACTATAGTAGAGGAGTTTCTAACTGTAGGATAGTTTGAGAATTGATTTTCTTAATATATCTGACACTATAGTAGAGGAGTTTCTAACTGTAGGATAGTTTGAGAATTGATTTTCTTAATATATCTGACACTATAGTAGAGGAGTTTCTAACTGTAGGATAGTTTGAGAATTGATTTTCCTAATATATCTGACACTATAGTAGAGGAGTTTCTAACTGTAGGATAGTTTGAGAATTGATTTTCTTAATATATCTGACACTATAGTAGAGGAGTTTCTAACTGTAGGATAGTTTGAGAATTGATTTTCCTAATATATCTGACACTATAGTAGAGGAGTTTCTAACTGTAGGATAGTTTGAGAATTGATTTTCTTAATATATCTGACACTATAGTAGAGGAGTTTCTAACTGTAGGATAGTTTGAGAATTGATTTTCTTAATATATCTGACACTATAGTAGAGGAGTTTCTAACTGTAGGATAGTTTGAGAATTGATTTTCTTAATATATCTGACACTATAGTAGAGGAGTTTCTAACTGTAGGATAGTTTGAGAATTGATTTTCTTAATATATCTGACACCATAGTAGAGGAGTTTCTAACTGTAGGATAGTTTGAGAATTGATTTTCTTAATATATCTGACACTATAGTAGAGGAGTTTCTAACTGTAGGATAGTTTGAGAATTGATTTTCTTAATATATCTGACACTATAGTAGAGGAGTTTCTAACTGTAGGATAGTTTGAGAATTGATTTTCTTAATATATCTGACACTATAGTAGAGGAGTTTCTAACTGTAGGATAGTTTGAGAATTGATTTTCCTAATATATCTGACACTATAGTAGAGGAGTTTCTAACTGTAGGATAGTTTGAGAATTGATTTTCTTAATATATCTGACACTATAGTAGAGGAGTTTCTAACTGTAGGATAGTTTGAGAATTGATTTTCTTAATATATCTGACACTATAGTAGAGGAGTTTCTAACTGTAGGATAGTTTGAGAATTGATTTTCTTAATATATCTGACACTATAGTAGAGGAGTTTCTAACTGTAGGATAGTTTGAGAATTGATTTTCCTAATATATCTGACACTATAGTAGAGGAGTTTCTAACTGTAGGATAGTTTGAGAATTGATTTTCTTAATATATCTGACACTATAGTAGAGGAGTTTCTAACTGTAGGATAGTTTGAGAATTGATTTTCCTAATATATCTGACACTATAGTAGAGGAGTTTCTAACTGTAGGATAGTTTGAGAATTGATTTTCTTAATATATCTGACACTATAGTAGAGGAGTTTCTAACTGTAGGATAGTTTGAGAATTGATTTTCTTAATATATCTGACACTATAGTAGAGGAGTTTCTAACTGTAGGATAGTTTGAGAATTGATTTTCTTAATATATCTTCTGTTTTATTATTATAAATTTAAAACAAAACGATATTTTGTTTGTACAGTATATTTCCATAAAAAATATAAGAGATTATCGACTAAAAATTATTATGTGTATTATTTTGACAAGCCGAAGTCTTAATGTGCCATTATTTCTTATTATTAATTTCGTAAAGTTCGTGATGTTAGTGAAATAATACTTTTCTACTGGTTTTAATGTCTAGCTACTCTAATTTAAGAAGTCTCAGAATTTCTATGCAATAACGACTTAAGTTTTCCACACTTTATTTACAAATATTTAAAAATGGGTTGTGTTTAAATTATAACTGATATTGGATTTGAATAATTTATGCAGCCTAAAATATTATGTAAGACAAATGATGCTAGTAAATGTACTATTAAAATTTCTACATTGTTCTAAATCATTGACCTTTTTTTTATAAAAAACATGGGTTTTCAACTTATGCTGTTATTGCACCCAGCGCCTCAGTTTGCATTTATGTTGTATTGTTATTGTTTATTTTTAATTGAATATGTAGATCTACCACAGGTCCTAGTCTGTACAAGTATTTACAAGTCCACACCTGTGGAGTAACGGTTAGCGCGTCTGGCCAAGAAATTAGGTGGCCCGGGTTCTATTCCCGGTCGGGGCAAGTTACCTAGTTGAGGTTTTTCCGGGGTTTTCCCTCAACCCAATATGAGCAAATGCTGGGTAACTTTCGGTGCTGGACCCCGGACTCATTTCACCGGCATTATCACCTTCATCTCATTCAGACGCTAAATAACCTAAGCTGTTGATAAAGCGTCGTAAAATAACCTACTAAAATAAAAAAAAGTATTTACAACAGAATTACTGCGTTTCATCTGAATTGGTTTGTTGAAAAGCGGATAGAATGGAACTGTGAGAAGAGAAATAAATATAATTCTTCCAAGAAAGTAAGTCTATCCCTTTACAAAACACCATATCAATGCAAGAGTCTGATTCGTTACTAGGCAAGTGACGTCAGAATAGTGTGACTTAAATCATTGCCGTTACCAAACAACTGACGTCAATGTCGAAACTTCCGTAACATTTTATCTATTTCATCCTCGAGTATAAATGTTTCACTTAATAATAAAGAAGAAAATAAGGAGGAAAGACAATAAGGAAAGCAGAGAAAATAAAAGAGAGATGGGAGATGTAAAAAGGAGAAAATATGAGAGAAACGAAAGAATGAAGGAAAGAAAATTAGGAAGTGTAATACCTGTTATTATTGGTTGAGAAGCTTTTATCATCCAGTCTGTTGTAAAAAATCTGAAAGTTAGAATTTATAAAACAGTTATATTACCGGTTGTTATATGGTTGTGAAACTTGGACTCTCACTTTGAGAGAGGAACATACGTTAAGGGTGTTTGAGAATAAGGTGCTTAGGAAAATATTTGGGGCTAAGAGGGATGAAGTTACAGGAGAATGGAGAAAGTTACACATCACAGAACTGCACGCATTGTATTCTTCACCTGACATAATTAGGAACATTAAATCCCGACGTTGAGATGGGCAGGGCATGTAGCACGTATGAGCGAATCCAGAAATGCATATAGAGTGTTAGTTGGGAGGCCGGAGGGAAAAAGACCTTTGGAGAGGCCGAGACGTAGATGGGAAGATAATATTAAAATGGATTTGAGGGAGGTGGGATATGATGTTAGAGACTGGATTAATCTTGCACAGGATAGGGACCAATGGCGGGCTTATGTGAGGGCGGCAATGAACCTCCGGGTTCCTTAAAAGATAGTAAGTAAGTAATGCATGATATTACAGCTTTTACTTCGAAAGCACCTCGTGCGCGTTCACAGGTAATATGTAACACTCGGACACAGCAATGAACAACTCATTGCGCGAGCAATGTTTCTCTTGAATGTTTACAATTAGATAAAAATCAATTGCATGTAATTTAATATCAATAGTTAAAAGTTCTTTAACAATAAAGGAATACAATTCTGCAGCCGAATTATAAAAGAACCAAATCGAATTTCGTTCACATCAGCTCAACAGTAAAGAAGAATAGAACTGTGGACTAAGGAACAATTCGTCTTAAAGCTGGACCTCCTGCAAAGAAGTAATATGCGCAAGAACTACTTTCAAGTTCGACAACTCTATTCAAGAAGAGATGTGTGTTGGCTAACCCTGATATGAGAACTTGAGACATTACCGAACAGCGGTTCATCTGCAGGCTGACCTCATGGCACAATAAATCATACAGTTTAAATAGCCTGAGGAGGAGGAGGAGGAGGAGGAGGAGGAGGAGGTAGTAAGTAGAGCTGCACGGCACCTCCGCTACCGTCTGGATACTTCCTGCAATAGGCCTAGCCAGCATGCGATCCAATGTTATAAATTCAGGCCGACGCGTCACTCGATAAAGAAAATTACACAGAATTCAACCGCAGTCCTGGACGAAGCAGCTTGTCTTGACCTTTACTCCGCGAGACGTATTTAAAGTGAAGGTTATAGTCAGACCCTAAACGTTTCGGTAA